>NW_022196909.1:10264270-10269399 GCF_008632895.1 Mastomys coucha
GGTGTTGCAAGAAATCAGAAATACAGTAAAGTTCCATAGGATCCCTTCTCAGCATTACGACTATAGAAACAGACACAACAGAATGAGCCTAGGACAGGAATGAGGTCTAGGCAACACGTCCCATGAACATCACTGAAGCCTGAGGTCTGACCAGGCGTGCAAGAAGGGTCTTCATCCCAGTCTTGACGGGCTGAGGGACCCTCAGGTACCAGCTTTTCTCCATCTTTTCCTCCTTCCTTCCTCACTCCCTCCCTTCTTTCCTTCCTTCCTTCCTTCCTTCCCTCCTTTCCTCCCTCACTTCCTCTGTTTCTCCTTCCTTCCTTTCTTCTTTTCCTCCTTCCCTCCCTCCCTCCTTCCTTCTTTCCATCCTTTCTTCCTTCCTCCCACTCTCCCTCCTTCCACCCTCTCTCCCTTTCTCCCTCCTTCCTTCCTTTCTTCCTTTCTTCCCTCCCTCCATCCTTCCTTCCTTCCTTCCTTCCTTCCTTCCTTCCTTCCTTCCTTCCTTCCTGTCTTTGAGAGAAGTCCTCAGTCTTTAGTTCAAGCTGCCCTATAACTTGCTACATCACTCCTGTTGGCCTTGCATTTTCCATGCTCCTGCCTCAGCCTCCTGAGTGCTGGGATTACAGATTTGTGTCGGTTTCTTCCACTCTGTGCTGGAAATAGAACCTAGGTGTTTATGCTTGCTAGGTCAAGCTTGTGTTTCTAAATGACGATAAAGTCTCAGTTACATTAAGATAATCTCATGCAATGTTTCACAAATAAATTGATTAAACATGCCTAACTTATAAATTGGGTCATTATATTATATTTATGTATTGCGAGCTTGTGGTCTGAAGGCATAGCTCAGAGGAGTGCCTGCTTATCACGCCTGAGGCCCTAGGGTCTATCCTCAACACCAAAAAATAAAAACAACTCCCCCCCCCATGAATTTGTTAATATATTAAAAGTACAGGTGTGGTAGATCATGACTTTGATTTTAATCCCAGCATTTTAATTGGGAGGCAGAGGCAGGCAGATCTCTGGGAGGCAGAGGCCAACCTGGTCTACTTAATCAAGTTCTAAACCAGCCAGGTCTTCACACTGAGAAAATAAATATTTTCTAATGTACCTGTAATGTAATGACTGGACAATTTTCTTTACATTGTTTCTGTTTTATGTTTTACTCCTCAACGTTTTTATTTAGAAAAGCCAGGAAGGACCTGGTGTCTACCTCAGAGAGCTGTTAGAATGCATTATTAACAACTTATTGTGTGTAGAGTCTTTACTGGCAGTGCCAGAAGCTGTTTGATGAAGGGAGTAATGCTCTACACAATCCCTCCCCATCAGGGAAATAGAAGATAACGATAACGAGCAGGTGCTATGGACTGGTGTTTAGTTCCTTTAGAGCCATATGTTGAAACCTTGCCCTGAAGTGTGACAGTAATAGAGTATGGAACCTGTAGGGTATGGTCAGGTCATGAGGGCAGAGCCCTCATTAATGGGATTAGTGCCCTAGTCACATGAGAGCTTGCTTCTTTCTCTGCTCTCTGCTGAGGGAAGCTACAAGGAGCCAGCTGACAACCCAGGAAAACAGCATTGTTAGAACCTAACCCTGCTGGCCCCTGACTACATCAGAACTGTGGGACATACATTTCTGCTGTTTACAATCTTCTGGTCTCTGGTACTTGGTTCCCAGCAGGACAATGAAAATCGCTCTATGTGCGTAGTAACAGATCGTGCACCTGGAATTCCCTGCTGTTCTGCTCGGCTCCCAAAGAAGAGCAGAGACTGAGTTGGAGTCTGTTATAGGGTTTTATTGCTCTGAAGAGACACCGTGACCAAGGCAACTCTTAGAAAGGACACCACTTAACTGGAGCTTGCTTACAGTTTCAGAGGTTCAGCCCGTTACGATCATGGCTGGAGGCATGGCTGTGTCCAGGCAGACGTGGTACTGGAGGTGCTGAGAGTTCTATGCCTTGATCAGAAGCCAGCCAGCAGGAGACTGTCTTCTGCATTAGGTACAGCCTGAGCACAGTAGACATCAAATCCCACCTGCACAGTGACACACTTCCTTCAATAAGGCCACACCGCCTAGTAGTGCCACTCCCTATGGCCAAGTATTCAAACACATGATGCTATATACTAATATTCATTATAACATATATATCCTTAACATATATTATATATGATATATAACATCATGTTATGTATATACTATATTTTGCTATAGATTTTGAATATATTGTGTATAATATCATATATAATATATTAAAATAGACATAATATAAATATTATATATTTTAATATATTATACACATATTATATATTTTAATATATAATTTATTGCTAGAGACAGACATAGTGAGTGTGTTTGTGTGTGTGTATATCCCATTCACAAAGATTTTATGTTCAGAAACCAATAACTCCAAAGGCCCCAATTCTTAATACCATCATATTGTCATATAGATTTTCAACATATTAAGTGGGGGAAGGGCACAAATGATCAGTGCATATCACAAGTCAGCACTCAGAGCAGGTGGTAATATGGAGTCTGTGTTTTATTATAAAAGCTCATGTCTTGGATGGCACGACTTCCATTGACTTAGTCTCTGTCAAATGTCACCCTGTCCTTAGCAGATTTGTGAGAGGCACAACCCAAACCTCCTGGCACAAGTCTACCCAGCAATTACTTTCAGCACAGGTTTTATAATTCAGCATGCCCATCAGTTTCTAGATTGTAGCTATCATCTGTCTCCATATAAACCACAGTTTAACTGACTTTATCTGATTGTAAACATAATTGGAATTAAGGTTTAGAAAAGAGCGATAAGGCTGATGTAATCTCAACACAGAAGAAAAACAGGCACCCACTTATTTGCATGTTCATTTTGGGGCACCCTTAATACTTTAAAGTTTTACATGATATAAAGATCTGGCCTAACAGGACAATCTGTGAAGGATTATCCTGCAGTCTTCTAAACCTGTGGAGGTGACTGTGTGACCCATGCCCCGCCCCAGATGCCTCTCCACTGATGCCCATCCCAGCTCAGGCGCAGCTTGGTACTGCTGTTGGGCTCCCCTCCAGGGAGACCATCTGCTGTGCCAGCCTCCTTTGCACAGGGTGGAGACTCTCTCAGCCTTCCCTGCCCCGAGGCAGAGGAAGCGGCAACTTGGCCCATGCCTTCCAAACAGAACTTGCCACAAGCCTTCCAAACGTTTGGTCGCAGCTCTCTGCTCAGAACCAACCCGGGGAGAATGAAAAGCTCTCTTCATGACTGGAGAACCGTCAGACAAGAAGGAGCTTTTCATACCCACCTCTGATGAGCCCCACACAGAAAGGCTCTTTTTCAGCCCCAGGAACCTAGGCAGGAAATTGCTCCTAGCAGCACAGCTCTGAAGGAAGAGGCGTGGCCACAAAGGGTCTGCGTTCACCTTTCATCGTGGTCTGCCATCTTACTTCCGTGTTTTGGATATCTGGTCACCCATAGTTCAGCCCACCAGAGATGAGTGAGGGAGACATTTCACTCGGGATTTTCTGAAGCTAGGTGAATGAAGTCTAACTTAAGATAGCCTTCCATGAGTCATTCAGCCAGAAGCCAAACGGCAACCTGGCATGAAGTGAAGCACCTGGAACGCAGCAGCAAGCCTTGGGGAGACCGACTTCTTGCCTTAGCTGAACTGGATATTTCAGTCCCTCCGATGGCCGCAGAGCATCCCTCAGTCATACCCTTGCCATGGACATTCACCAAAGGCAGAGCCAACACCCCGCTACCCCCTCCACCCAGTTCTGCCTCCCTGTCCGTTTTGAGAGCCCTCCATGAAAGTTAAGTATGCATCCCAAACTGGCAAAATATCCATCCTTTAGATACCAAGAAATAGCCGGGCAGTGGTGACGCACGCCTTTAATCCCAGCACTTGGGAGGCAGAGACAGGTGGATTTCTGAGTTCGAGGCCAGCCTGGTCTACAGAGTGAGTTCCAGGACAGCCCGGGTTACTCAGAGAAACCCTGTCTCGAAAAAAACCAAAAAAGATACCAAGAAATAAGACTGAAACAGCAGAGGTGATACTGAGTAAGAAGAGCTAGGTTTACTTAGCTATGCCTGCAATTAATTCTAGGTGCTGGGGCGCCTTTCTTCACAAATATGATTCCTTCCCCTTGCTCTTTCTGGTACTGGCAGATTTCATCGCATCTTTGTGGCAGATGAGGTTCTAAGTGCTTTGATGAAGCTGATTTAGTGAACAGAAGCACAGAGAGGTTTGGTAACTAGCTCAGGCTCACACAGCTATCACACGGCAGAGCTGGGATTTGAACTTTAGCAGGTGTGATTCCGGAAGCCATGCTTTTAACCAATTGCTTGTATGGAGTACTCCAGAAGTTGCTGACCTCACCTCACGGCCCTCATGAGCAATCTCTCCAAAATTTGCAAACTGTTCTGGCACTTCCAAACCCCAATTGCAAAAGGTATGAAGCTATTAAATTATGATAGCTAACTTATTTCAAGCGTGAGTCACTGTGGAGGGGGGAGATACTTTTTCACACACCGAGTGGCCCAGTAACCTGAAACACAATCAACATTAAAGAAAAAAAAAATCTCCAAGTTTCCCATGAATTAATCACAGATAAATCAGTCTCTGTGTCAATCTTGGGTATCAAGCTACCAGGAATGTTACCTAGAGTGTGAGTCAAAGCACGCATAGAAATCCATGCTCCTTTGTATAACTGTAGACTGGCCAAAAGCGATCTTTCTTTAAGTGACACCTCTCAAGAGAGGATAAGATGTCCCAGGTTCTAAAAGCGAATCGGTGCACGGAGCATCATGCAAACCAACTCTTGGGCTTCCTATAGAAGCCCCCCTGTCCACTTTGTCACACTACTCACCCCTACTGTGTGAGACTTTCACATAAAAAAGCAAAAAACAAAAAACCAAAAAACAAAAACCCAAAAAACAAAAACAGAAACCAAAAACCAAAACAAAACAAAAAAACCTTTTCATCACCCGGGTAAAGACATATCCCTCATCTCTGTGCAGACAAGGCTAACTTAAACAGATCCCACTGTTGTAAATGCATGGGATTCACCTGAACTATGAGCTTGGTGCTGCTGTTCTTAAAGTGTGTGTGTGTGTGTGTGTGTGTGTGTGTGTGTGTGT
>NW_022196909.1:10269632-10276014 GCF_008632895.1 Mastomys coucha
GGAGGAGGGAGGAAGTCTGACTGTGCACACAGGCACAAGTGAGCCACAGCATGAGTGTAGACCTCAGAGAAAAATCTGGGTTAGTCCTTGCCTTCCATCTCTTTTTGGAAACAAGGGTTTCTTTGTTGGTTTATGAGCATCTTGGAATTTTTCTGCTTCCATCTCCCATCTCCTTGCAGGAAGCCTGGGATTAGAGACACTTGCAACATTGTTTCCAGACGTTACACGTGCTCTGGGGATTTGAACTCAGGTCCTTGGGTTTATAGGGCAAGCACAGCTATCTCCCCAGATCAAGCTGGCGTCCAACTCAACAGAGATTCACCTGCCTCTGCCTCCTGAGTGCTAGGATAAAAGGCATACAGCCACCATGCCTGGCTCCTTTCTACATTTTTTTTAATCTTTATTTTTACTTAATATTTATGAGTTTGTTCCTGCATGTGTGTCTGTGAACCATATGCATGCAGTGCTCTTAGAGGTCAGAAAAGGCTGTCTGATGCCCTGGGACGGGAGCTATAGACAGTTGTAGGATACCATGTGGGTGCTGGGAATTGAACTCAGGTCCTCTGGAAGAACAACCAGTGCTCTTAACCACCCAGCATCCTTCTTTCTTTCTTGAGAGAGGGTCACATGTAACCAAGGCTAGTCTTGAATGTAATCAAGGCTAGCCTGGGAACTTCATATCTCCCTGCTTCAACTCACAAGAGCTAGGATACAGGTTTGCGCCACTATATCCAGCCAGACAATGATTCAATTTCTATGAGAAAGTGGTGTGCCTCTTTTCTAAATGTCAGACCTTTTCTTTGGTCCCTGGACTTTGGATCGCTCATCTTCTCAGCTCATCTCTCTTCCAATCCTTGTAAGCAAAGCTATTTGTTCTTTGTAAATCACAGCCTTCTACGGAAGCATCTGCATCTCAAAGCCTCCAGTCACTGTCCATTCTCAAGATAAAGCTACACAAAAAGGCACCATCCACCTCGTCTCTGGTGTTCAGCACAAACTGTCCATCTGCTATAAGCAAACCAGTATGATCCTTCTCAATTCCCTAAGCACAAGCCATGTCTCCTATTCTCCCCATCTCTGCCTGTGGAGCTTTCTCTCCCAAAATGTAACCTTGCTTGCCTGTGCCAACCCAATGTGATTCACCAGAGTTGGCCTGGCAGAGCCCAGCCCGGAGGCCACTTGACAACCCAAGCCAACTGAAATCTGCCTCTTAACAAGTTCAGTGTTGGGAACGCGTCTTTCCCAGTCTCTCCTGTTTTGGTACATTTTCCCACACCGGTCTCTCCTACCTTCCCGTTCAGTTTATACATTTTGCTAGAGCAGGAAAAATTTTACAGCAAAAACTATTTCCTATAAAACTTTATGCCTCAAACACATGGATGGAAGACTCAGACGTCTGACTAGCTCCTACCTCCATCCCGAGTCACTTAAGAGGTGCTCTTAACACACTTGGGGTGATCTAGCAATATTCTAAAATTCTACAAGTTAATGGGATGTGTATTTAGGAGTATCCTCGTACCTGTATTCATGGTGTAGGTCAAACGAAATGCTGAAACTTTCAGTAATAGGACGGAATAATGCTACTCTTTTTATTCTGATGTTTAAAAATCTACTCAGCCTCTGCAGGCGAGATGGCTCAGAGCTAAGAGCATGTACCAGGCAAGCCCGTGGGCCTGGATTCGATCCCACAGACAGGTGGTGAAAGTGTTCTCTGATTCCATGTGTGGCTGTGCTATGTGTAGTTCCCCCACCACACACACTAGTATTTTATTTATTTATTTATTTATTTATTTATTTATTTATTGTTTTTTCGAGACAGGGTTTCTCTGTGTATCTCTGGCTGTCCTGGAACTCACTCTGTAGACCAGGCTGGCCTCAAACTCAGAAATCTGCCTGCCTCTGCTTCCCAAGTGCTGGGATTATAGGCGTGTGCCACCACCGCCCAGCCACGCTAGTATTTTAAAAACTATCTAGGTTTGTTCAGCATTTTTTAATTGGGTTGTTTGGTTTTTGGAGGTTAGCTTCTTGAGTTCTTTATATATTTCAGATATATATGTATGGCTGTGGGACTGTGAAAGCAAACCTGTTTGCTGGTTGAGCTAGGTTTAAACCCCAGAGACCCAGCAGGTGTTCCTGCAAGGGATGGAAGGGGTTTGCCATACCCACAGATACCAGGCTCCTAACAGGAGGCCTCGGCTCTCCATAATTCTGTGGCCATTAGTTACTTAAGACAACTCCCCAAACCCCTGGTATTCTCTCTGGACTCCACCCCTACAGTTACCTGGCAACAGCCAGGTATGCTCCTCCCCACAGTTACCTGGCAATAAAAGGGGCTACTTGCTCCGTCCTCCCTCTCATACTCTTGCCTCTTTCCTCATGGCCATGGCCCCTATCTCTCTACTCTCTCCCTCTCTCTGCCTTTCTCTGCCTCTACTACTTCTTAGCTCTCCTTCCCAGACACTCCTCCCTGCAAAAGGTATTTAACCTCAGGCCTGCTCTGAGAAAGTGGGGTATGGTTTCACTCATCACAACTCTCCACCATAACAATAAATGCTTTAAAACCATGGACTGCCTCTTCTCATCCGGGATCTGCTGTGGGGAGCAAAGGAGCCGATCTTCCTCTAAAGAGATGGCTGCCTAGTCTCCAGCAGGAGACCTCTCTGTGTTCTCAGTCACTGTCTCCACCAAGCCATGCCGCCCGCCCAAGCAAGACAAAGACTCTCCTCCCCACCAGGAAACAGCCGGAGCTCCCTCCTGACCTTTTCCCTTTGACCCCGGGTTAGATGCAGCCTGAGGGGGCCCCCACTCTGTTCTCAGCTCTTTCGAGACATCCAGCGGCATCTGCAGTGTCCAAGAGCTAGAACCTGCTGTCCCCAGCCTCTGTGCTGCCCGGGGACCAAGAGCCGGATGACAGTTCCCTGGAGCAGGTCCTGAAGCTTCTCACAGCCTGACCACCAGGCGGCGGGCATGGGGTGCGAACAGTCAAATTTCCCTGTGGCAGGCCTGAGGTGAACCACCATTTTAACCCACATATGGTTAGTGAAGATTTTCCCCAATCTGTAGGTTGCTGATTTGTCCTCTTGGACTTAACCCTGGAAAGACTTGAGGCCCCAGGGTGTGGGGAGGTCTAGTGTGTGTGTGTGTGTGGGGGGGGGCATCCTCTTGGAGACCAGGGAGGAGGAATGGTATGAGGAACTGTGGAAGCAGGAACTTGTGTTGCTGTTGTGTCTTTTGCCTTGCAGAACCTTTTCAGTTTCATGAGGTTCCATTTTATTTCTGGGTCTTCAATTCTATTCCATTGGTCAATGTGTCTGTCTCCATACCAATACCATGCCGTTTTTATCACTATTGCTCTGTAGTATAGCTTGAGGTCAGGGACGGTGAGTCCCCCAGAAGTTCTTTTATTGTTAAGAATTGTTTTAGCTGTCCTGGGTTTGGGCTGTCCCCTTAGAGGCCAGACAAGCAGCTGACTGAGATAGACAATGATACTTACACCCAACCATTGGACTGAAGTCAGCAACCCCTGTGGTTGAATTGGGGAAAGGCTGGAAGAAGCTGAGGAGGAGGGCAACCCTATAGGAAGACCAGCAGTCTCAACTAACCTGGACCCCTGAGATCTCTCAGACACTGAGCCACCCACTAAGCAGCATACACTAGCTAATATGAGCCCCCCCACCCCCCGACACTGCCTGGTTTGGCCTCAGTGGGAGAAGATGCACTTAACCCTGGAAAGACTTGAGGCCCCAGGCAGTGGGGATGTCTGGTGGGGGGGCATCCTCTTGGGGACCAAGGAGGAGGAATGGGATGAGGAACTGTGGGAGCGGGAACTGGGGGGGGGGACAATGGCTAGACTTTAAAATAAACAAAAGAAATTTAAAAAAATCAGTGTGTAGATTTGACTAGCTATTGAGAGGAAGGTAATCAGTGGGAGGGGAGGAGACAAGAAACGGTACTGGGATGAAAATATGATCAAAATATATTATAATATATAAAAATGTTCTAAGCTGGGTGGTGGTCGCACACACCTTTAATCCTAGCACTCAGGAGGCAGAGGCAGATCTCTGTGAGTCTGAGGACAGCTTGGACTATAGAATAAGTTCCAGGACAGCCAGAGCTAAACAAGAAACAAACAAAACCAAAAACAACCAAACTAAAAACAAACAAAAAACCCAGACAAACCCTGTCTTGAAAAAAAAATTATAAGAAAACAAATTACATATAATTAATATATACTAAAAGAATTTTTAAAAAACTGGCCAAATTTGCCCAAACATTAATTTCAAACAAGAGAAAACAAGATTAGAATCTAAATGGAAAGTTCCACATCATATACTTAAGTGTTTTAAAGTTATGAGTCAAGCTAAAAAAGTCTCAAAGTTCTAATTTTCTTTTTATGCTTTAAATAACTTACAAGTGGTTAAGTGTCAGAAGAGGATTTTTCACAGTTGTCTCACCCTGCCTGAGATCCCCAAGCCCATGCCTGGCCCTTTCCACAGTGTCTTCCTTTCCTATGTCCCAAGTATTGTGTCCTTTGGCCCTTGAAAACTACACCTTCAAATATATCTGAAGCCCAGTATTCTCTTCCCTAGCCTCCCTCCATGTTATAAACAAGAGATCTGCCATGCCTGCCGATGGACAACACAGCTTGTGTATGCAAGCTCTTCCACTGGTTATCCACTGGCCCTGGGAAGACCTCTCCCCTGCAGGGCCTGCTCTCCAAGGCATGAAGAAGAGGCCCGTGCAGGTGCTGGAACTGGAGTTGCTGGTCCTCTCATCTGAGGGAGACACTAAATGTATTTAGTTTCCTTTCTTAAAAAAAATTTATTATTTAATATGCACAAGTGTTTTGTCTGCAATGTGTGTACGTGTAGTGTGTGTGTGTATGTGTGTGTGTGTGTTTGTGTGTGTGTGAAGCCTACAGGTGCCAGAAGAGAGCATTGGAGCTCTTAGAACTAGAGTTACAGGTGGTTGTGAGCTCCAGACGTGGCTGAGTGCTGAGAATGGAATCTGGGTCTTGTGCCAGACCAGCAAGTGCTCTTAGCTGCTGAGCTATCTCACCAGCCCTCCAAATCTATTCTTAAAAATCTCGTTTCTGTTGTCCTGAGTCAGGGCCTCACTATATAGCTCAGGCTGACATCAAATGCAATATTCTATGGGCCACCACAAGGCGTATTTAGTGATTTGAATGCAGCTGAAACTTCTGAATGAACTTATGTTAAGAAGAGAAGAAGTCAGCCATAGAGGGGGTTGTCTGTAGTTCCAGCACTCAGGAAGCAGAGTCAGGGGGATTGTAAGCTAGCCTGGGCTACACAGTGAGACCTTGTCTTCACACCAAGGACAATAAAATACTAAATGAAAAGTAAAAGCGTTGGGACTTTAAAAGGCCAGTTAAAGTTCCCTGGGCGTTTTTAATCTCTCCCAATATAAAAGCACATAAAAAGGGAAAGACTGTCTAATTACAAAGGTTTGTAAGTTGTTAATGCACTACGGTGATTCCTGATGGACTGCTGACACAGGAACTGCGAGGTGGCTCCTATTAAACACACCAGCACTGGGCTGAGGGTGTGGCCCAGCGATGGAGCCCTGCCCGAGTCCTCCATTCCACCCCCAGCGCCACAAACGAACTAAGGACACGCTGGCAAAAGATGGAAGATCACCACGGCCTATCTGAATACAGAGTGTTTTAACATTGGCTTTTCAGAAGACCACAGACATAGTTAAAGACACGGTCACATTTGGGTTGTGTTGTGTTGTTTTGTTTTGCTTTCAACCCTGCTTCGGGTCAGCCTCTGAGTCACAGGGTAGTTTAGCAGATATAATCTCTGCCCTCATTCCTTCTGAGCGAGCAGCCCTCCTCTGATTAAGACAGAACCATGCATCGTATTCCTCAGTGGACAAGGAAACCCGTGTTTATCCGAGTGCACACAGGAACATGGTGCAGGGAGTGCCAATGGATGAATGTGTTTTGAAATCACATGTCTTCGAAAGTGTCTTATGTCCCCTAGAAGTAAAAGAAGGACGTCTAGGAAGAAGACCCCTCCTCAGGTTGGCCTCTAAGTAGCCTCGGGATCTAGGGGAGAAACAGTATCGTGAGGTCAGGGTCAGCAGTCAGCCTTCGATGGAGTCTGCGCTGCCAAAGCGCAGGCTCCTGGTTGCTCTCTTCTTCCTGTTTGATGATTCACTGAACCGTGCATGTTGTCACCTTTCTTTTGGCACCCCCCCAACCCCTATTCTCTCTGGCTCATGCATGAAGTGACCAGTCAGGGACTGCTCACCCTTCCTGGAAATGACACTCTCTGTGGGCTACTTCTCCCTCCCTCCCTTCCAAAACAGGTTTCACTATACTATTCCCAGTTCTCTCTCTCTCTTTCTCTCTCTCTCT
>NW_022196909.1:10276024-10330614 GCF_008632895.1 Mastomys coucha
CTCTCTCTCTCTCTCTCTCTCTCTTCTCCCTCTCTCTCCTCCCCTCCCCTCTCCTCTCTTCTCCTGCCTTCTCTAACATTTGATTATTTTGTGTGGTGTTGTGTGCGGGTCCAAGTGAAGGGCCATGGGCGTGTTCTATGAATGTGTTCCTGAGGGTGTGAGTGCACATGTCTGTGCATGCATGTAGAGGCTGAGGCAAATGTCAGCTGTCTCCCTTAATCATTGTCTACCTTACTTTCTGAAGCAGGACCTCTTACTGAGCATGTGGATCATCAGTTGGCTAGGCTGATTGGCCAGTGAGCTCCGCTGGCCTGTCACAGCACCCACTACCCATTGCCAGGATTACAGATGCCCACCAGCACATCCCGTTTTTGCATAGATGCTGGGGATCAGAATCCGGTTCCTGTACTTGCACAACATGCAGTCTGCCCACTGAGCCATCTTCCCAGCCTTCGACGGCCATATTTAAAGGTAGAAAGTGTCAGTGGTTCACAAGTCTAAGAAGCCCACAATTGGGATGGAGAGATGGCTCAGTGGTTAAGAGCACTGACTGCTCTTCCAGAGGTCCTGAGTTCAATTCCCAGCAACCACATGGTGGCTCACAACCATTTATAATGAAATCTGACGCCCTCTTCTGGTGTGTCTGAAGACAGCTACAGTGTACTCATATACATAAAATAAATAAATCTTTAAAAAAATAAAAAAGAAGCCCACAGTTTCCGGTCGTTATTTTTCTGATACTATCTGTTCAACTCTATGATTCTTGTACAGTTGCGAGCACAGCACAGATAACAAGAAAACTGCGGCCCTATCTGGCGCTTCTAATGCGACGAGTCATTATTCCAGAAACTGGGAAGTAAAGGAATTAAATCAAGCCCTTGTTCTGTCGTTCTCATGAGCCTTTTAAGGTAGTGATACACATGGTAAAGGAAAGTTCTTCCAATAGAAAAGTGCCAGCTAACAAATGTGGCTGGGTGTGGTGATAGCTGAAGCAACAGTCATGTGACCATACTATACAGGCTCTGAGAGGGAGGTCCAGAGGAGCATATCAACCTTCCCAAGAATGAGAAAATGGTGGACGTTTGATTATACACAGCACTGTCTGTGAAATACCCTTCCTCCCAAATAAACAAATCAAGAACCTGTGGTGAGTTTACGGCTTACCAGAAAATACTGAGGGTGGAGGAAAAGTTCAGTGACACTGAGCACAAAGCAGAGGAACCCAGGATGTGGGACATTCCACAAGGGAAAAAGAGTGACAGAGCTTGTGTGGTGGCACACACCTTTAATCCCAGCATGGAGGAGGTAGGGCAGGTGGATCTGTGAGTTTGAGGCAAGCCTGGTCTACATAGTGAGTTCTGGGATGGCCAGAGATACACAGTGAGACCCTTATGTCTAATTAATTAACTAACCGTCCTTTAGAATCGAAACTTGAATTGCATGTAGAAGATTTTAGATGACTAGGGTAATTAGAACCGTGGCAGGATACTTGCTGATATGGAGTAATCAACATTCCCAACAGTACTGTGGTTGTTGGTTTTGACGGCATCTTTTCTAGAGATGCGTACTGACATTTATGGGAAAAATAACTATATGCTTAGGACTGGACTTTCGTTGCTGTTGTTGTTGTTTGTTTGTTTGTTTGTTTGTTTGAGACAGGGTTTCTCTGTGTAGCCTTGGCTGTCCTGGAACTCACTCTGTAGACCAGGCTGGCCTCGAACTCAGAAATTCGCCTGCCTCTGCCTCCCAAGTGCTGGGATTAAAGGCGTGCACCACCACCGCCCGGCTAGGACTGGACTTTTAACTTAAGGGATTTTAAACCAATTCTAGATTTATAGGAAAACTGATGAGCTAAGATTGGAGAGTTTCTATACACACAGTAGTCATGATTCTCTAGAGAAACAGAAACACACACACACACACGCATATACATATACATACTCACACATATACATCCACATACACACACACATATACATACATACATATTTCATTTCTCCATGGCCAACACTTCTTTAGACATCCACCCTCTCTCCTTTATCTATTTATTTACACAGTGCAAATTAACACAACCCAACCCTAGACATATCATTCTCACATAAGTGGGTCAATGATATTGCTAGTAAAGACTTTTCAAAAAGTCACAGTCATAATCTTTATTATACTTAAAAAAATTATTATTATTCCATATAACGAAATACCCAGTGTCTCAATATCACCTCAAATGTATTTTTACAACTGAGTTCGGTCAGGGTCAGAGCCATGTCATATCTTGTACTCCTAATATCAGAATGGACCCAGGGATACTTCATTTATACTGTGAGTTACAGGAAACCCTCATTTATTCTGTCCCTCCCTCCAAGTGTTCAAACTTTGGCTGTTAAGGGTTTTGTTTTGTTTGTAGCCAGCTGCCACTGTGGTGTTTTTAGATGTGTTTTACAGTTTTTTATACCTAAAGGCATTCCAAGTTCATTTTCAGTATTGTGTGCAATGATCTTTTAATACCAGCCATTTCCCAAGGAAGACTAGCTTATTCTATATGACTCTGGTGTCAACAGCAAAGAGGTCTGGGTGTGTTCATTGTCCCTGAGGTGTCCCTGCTTCTAGGTCCCCTCACCTGACCAAGCAAGGGAATGTTTGGAGAGCTAGAGAGATGGCTCAGTAGACACGAGTACTTGCTGCTCTTCCAGAGGATCCGAGTTTAATTCCCTACAGCCTCACGGTGACTCACAACCATCTGTAACTCCAGCTCTAGAGGATATAACCACTGGTCTCTATAGGCACTGGCATGCACATGTATACACACGCACACAAGTAAATAAACCTTTAAAAAAAACAGAAAATAAATTGTATGGTGCATGCCCTAATAAGTTAATTACAAATAAATATAAACAGTAGTATATATAACCATTTGTATATATAGCAAGCTAAATGTGAGTTCACATTGATAAGTTTGGCCTTTTTGATTTCTGAGAAGTTATCAGTGTGTGTGTGTGAGTGTGTGCTCCAACATGCACACATATGCATGTATGTGTGTTGTGTATGTGTCCACATGGATACATAATATGTGTGTATGTTTTCAAACATGCCACAACATGCATGTGGGTCTTCTCTTTCTATCTTTATGTTTCTTTATGTATCTTTATGTTTTTTATATTTCTGGGAATCAGACTTAGGTCAGCAGGTCTCTGTGGTGAGTACCTTTGCCTGCTAAGCCATCTGGCCAGCCAGGCTTGGCTTTCAATGCTGTGTGTGTCTGTAACAGGTTGCAGATGTGGCCTTGGTAACTGTTAAAACTGGATTATGTATAAATGGAAGTGGGGGAGGTGGTGACTTATTATTTAATGATCTCTATTTTTGTGGGTGTTTTGACGTTTCTGAACAAAGAAAGACTCTTCATAAGAAGAGAGGAGGACACTGGTGGGATAGCTCAGTCAACAAAGGGTTCGCCAGCCAAGCAGGGGTCTAGATTCCCAGTAGCAGCATAAAGGCCTGGGATGGGGTAAGGCGATGTCTGCAGTCTCATTACTGTGTGGTGGACACCAAGGGCTCATTGGCCAGCCAGTCTTTGTAATCACTGTTCACTACACTGGCTTGGAGGCCCTGTCTCAGAAAGTAAGGTGAATCCTGACCAAGGAAGATAATATCAATTTCTGGGTCCTACATGCAGACAGACAGGTGCTCGTGCACCTATACATAATTGTGCACACAGAGACAGATATACACACAAAAATAATATCGGGGAGGGCAACTCCGACCGGCCTGACCCCAATGAATGTTACGAGTTAATTTCCAAGCAAATAACTAATTAAACGTCAAAATCTGAAAAGGTCCACACTGGCAGAAGTAAGAATGACAGGTAACAAAAGAAAACTTCTAGAAAAAAGGAATGTACAAGTGATAATTTACTATAATAGTAGATAGACTATACACTTCAAGGTTAAGAGTGCAGCTCACTAGTAGTGAAGATGTGTGCTTAGTGTGTACAGAGCTGTGAGTTCACTCCCTAGTGAGTATACAGGCTTGTATACTAACACACACACTAACACACACACACACACACACACACACACACACACACACACACACCAGGAATCTCTACTTCAATAAACTCTGGGAACATTTCTGCATTTCTATACAATGGCTCTTATCCAAATAACTGTGCATTTTCAAGTAAAAGTCTAAATAATGTTTAGTATACTCTTTATAAAAGAAAAACAAGTATCGAAAGCTAAGTGGTTTTGTATTTTAAACAATAACAAAAACGTTGATATTTTAAGCCTACAAAACCAAAAAAGAAGCCCTCTAGAAAACTCTGCTGTTTAGAAGAGCTCCCTTTCTGAAGTCCTAGGCACCTCTCACTGCCCAGGTAACATCTCTCTCTCTAAAGATCAAGTCACACAGCAGGCCCCTGCTCTTTACTGAGGCAAGCCATCTCCCTATTCCTGCCACAGCCCCTCTACTCTGGCTCCCACTACACCAAGCAGAAAGCAGTTTCCTTTCATGCAGATAACCACTAGGCTGGAGCCAAAATAGATTTCAAGCACAACCTGTTTTGGAGTTACTCCTAACTCTGTGGTCTTCCCACTTGGCCATCTTCAATGATACAGATACACTCCAAGTGCAGGGAGTGCATCCTCTAGAACGAGGAATTCCAAGATTCTTTATTAGTCCAGCGACACAGTACTCGGAGGATCTTTCCTTGTTTGCAAAGCATGAATAATGATACCCAGCTCAGGGTTCGAGGATGGGCTAATTAATGATTTCATGGTGCTAATCGTAAGCAGGCTTCCTGGCACCAGCAGGTAGCCTGGCCTCGAGGAATGTAATATTAATTATATAGTGTCCAAGCCCAGGACACTGCTCAGTCACTGGAAGGAGGGTGGTCTGAGCACATCTACACGTACTTCATTGAGTGATATCTTCCTGGTCTTTGGATTCCGGCTCTGTGCTCATTTTCAGCGTAGCACAGAAATTTTATCTCTGTTTCTCCAGTGGGTCCCTCGAGGGAAGGACATGCTGGTGTTTTAGCTTGGGGTATGCCACAGTGCTGTGTTTACCTGGCTGCTTCTGAACTCACTGGAGAGCGGAGCAGCGGGAAATATCTCCAGACAAAAGAAAGGACTCACTCCGCCTGGCAGCCTGACACTCTGAAGCATCGTGACACACAGAACAGTGCCAGAACGGGACCCTGAGGGCACAGCTGCCCTAGCTGTCGGTTACAGAACTGCTTCCTATCAAAACGGCTTTCTGCTGTGTAAGAGATCTACAAGGGGAGATTTTTATTTTTTAAAATGTCATTAATTGGGGTAGTGGATGAGAAGGGAACAATACAGGCTTTGAATTTAACTGCCTAAGAAATCTTACAGGGACAATCAGTCCTAGCAATCACAACCCCTCTGTTGGTGAGGAGCAGAGTCCCCTACAACCGTGTCAGACAGACATAAGCCAATCGCACCCTACTTAAAGACTAACGAACTCCTACTGCCTGCGGATTGTTACGGGATCCCCGGGAAGTAGAATAGTTAATCAAATTAAACTGAAATAATAGAAACAGAATATGTCTTCCCTCAGTTAGAAAACGTCACTGAACAGTCTATGCCTTCCAGGCACGGTGCTAGGAATGGCAACACAGTGGCGAGCAAGAGGCAACAATTCCTGCTTCCTGCTTTATGGTGCAAGAGGCGGAAGTTAGGCAAAAACCAAACAGGAAAATGTCACTTAGCGATGTGTCCTCTAGGCTAGGGTGTCTGAGTGGCCTTGCTGCAGAGGTAACATTTATGTGAAGAGTAAATGACAATCAGTCCCTAGAGACTACCACGTGCCTTCTAGGCCAAGCAAACAGGGGATGTTTGCTGTTTGCCCAGTAAGAGCAGTTCAGGTGGATAAGGGGTTGAGAGTTGGGAGATGGGTGGTGCGGGAGGCTAGGGCACATGCCGGGTCACCAAGAACCTTCGAGAAGACTAGAGGCTCTCTTCTCAGCACAACAGGACACCTGGGAGAGCAATGGGGTCTACTTGGCATAGAACAAGATGGCGGGGCTCCTCTGTGCAGAAAGAACAATGAGAGAAGAAGACAAAAAGAAGGCAACCAGACTGTTGTCATAGTTACAGTCTTACAAGCTGGGTAGCTTTTGCTTATTTGGGGGAAACCCAACAACAAAGGGTCACGTGACATGCCTCATCTCGTAGGGTCACATCTGCCTGTTTGCTGGGGGCGGGGAGTAAAAGGACCCCATGTCTTTGTGGGTTGGAACTTTTACGTCCTTCGAATAACAAGGCAGTCGTGGTCAAACATCCCATTCCGGGACTAGACTATGAGTCTCTGACACTCTCCTACCCTGGTCCTATGGCAGCCATCTGTTTCCTGCTGCCTACGCCCACACCTGCCAGTGGCTCTCAGTTAACAGTTACTGCGAAATCATGCTCTCTTCAGACATCAATACCCGCTTCCTACAAAGAAGATGAGCTCCAGCAAGAATTTCTTCATGTGTCACTGCTTTGTTCTTAACTGACAAGTGTTTCCTTTTACTCTACAGAACCATGGGCCATCACGCTCAATACCCTAATCCCGAGTGACCTGTACCCCCTCCTCTGTTGTTCTACATGGCTTCAAAACCGCATGGTCTGCCCCATCCTACCAAACGAGCCTCCCCCATGTGTGCTTGCGACCACCCGCTGCCCCCACCCAGCCACTCCCCACCTCTCCCAGACTGGACGTCTCCATCAGCCGGAAGACAAGCCCCAGACCCCGCTTCCAGCGATGTGTCTTCAGTTATCTCATTAGAGTAAACGGTATTTATTTTGCCATCAAAACTATTATTGTACTATGCTACATGCAGAGACTATCTCCTCCCAATTTTAAGATTCCTTTGAAATATTTCTGTTTCCAGGGAGCTTCTCGGATGGGCGGATGATTTGGAGTGAGTTCTGAGCAGCATGGCCCCCTGCTTCCACTGTACGAGTTCAACAATCCTTTTGCCAAATCCAATATCCTCATTTTACCGAGTCTTCTGACTGTCCGTGGTTCACATTTTCTACTTGGTTCTGTGTGAAATCTAACCATTCGCTCTAAGCCCATGGCCACTTGTTTAACTCTTTACAGACCACAGCCAGCTCCTTGACTCTGTAAGACCTCTGAGGGCTGCTTTCCCTGAAGTTTCTGCAAGCTGTCCACCCTGTATAAAAAGCTCCTGCAAGCATTAATAGTTCAAAGAACCTTCAGATTTGGGGAATCTTAACCAAATCTCTGCATATCTATGACACAATTAACAGTTTTGAGAGCAAAGTGTAAGCTCTTTACTCCAAGTGAGGTCATTAAAATACGTTGCTTGATGTCTATCCTGATTACAGTTTGTTGACAGGGAATCTTGGTGTCAATTTACAAAAAATAATTAATAAAAGGAAAAACCTTCAGCTTCTTGTTGGTTCTGAAAATATCCCAGGTTTCTGGAGCCAGTTTTCTTTCTTTTTCTTTTTCTTTTTTTTTTTGTTTTTTGTTTTTCGAGACAGGGTTTCTCTATAGCTCTGGCTGTCCTGGAACTCACTCTGTAGACCAGGCTGGGCTTGAACTCAGAAATCCGCCTATCTCTGCCTCCCAAGTGCTGGGATTAAAGGCACGTGCCACCACTGCCGGCTTGGAGCCAGTTTTCAAGTGACTACTTTGAAGTCAGCATTCTGCAAGGCGAGCAGGCACACACCTACCCAGTTCCCTCTGGGAGGCTCCAGGCTTGTCACTGGGGCCATGTTCCATCCTTGGAGTCTAAATGCTTAAAAACACATCTGTCTACTTTTGCTCCCGTGACATAAGGCATTTATCACTCAGTCTCTTGACTTTACCCCAGTCAACAGCTCTGCCTCTGTGCATGGAAATTTACTGTTCAGGTGGCCCCAGGGGTGGTTTCTCAGAGTCCATCCACACTTGCTTTCAAAGCTTTTTATTTCCTTGTACATGACTCTCCCATTACATTGAGAAGACCGATGCCACAGTCTCTCACATATTCTACCTATGATAAAGTGTTTATCTTTGCTTAAGAACTCACAGCAATCTCTCTGCACTTAACAAATGGGCCTCTACCTAACACTTCTTGGGGGGGAATACCTACTGTTCAGGATTCTTTCTGTGCCCCCTTTGTGCCCAAAGACAGTCTCCTTGGGCCAGCTTGTTCTCTCTCTATTCCACCAGCACCTTCATTCTAATGCCTCTCCTAGATGCAAGAGAGCAAGGCAGCATTGAGTGTAACCAACACAGTACCTCTTAGTTTTAAATCTCAAACACTAGTCTGTCATTCTTTTCAGTCTTGGTTTAGGATAAGCATTGGTAATGTAGATATTTCTTCATCTTTTCTCATTCCCTCCCTGTCTGTTGGAAGAAGCAGCTCTCAAGGAAACCCGTCAACAAGTATTGAGTAAGGAAGTAAATAGAGAAATAAATAAGCATCCTCACCAAGTGTGGGGCAAAGGATAAGAGACTGGCAGAGCATTAGCAGCAACATTACAGAAACAAAGGAGACTAGAGAGATGGCTCAGTGATGGAAAGTACATATTGCTCTTCAGAGGACTCAGGTTCGAATCCCAGCATCCATGTTAGGTAGTTCGCCACCTCCTGTAGCCCCAGCCCTAGCATATCCAACCCATTCCTCTGGCCTCTGACAGCAGGGCCTCACGACTCATGTGCACATACATCCCCATGCAGAAATACACACATAAATAAAAATTTTAAAAAAGGCAGAGATGTTGGCACACACCTTCAGTCCTAGTGGTTGGAAGGCAGAAGCAAGCAGGGCGCTCTGTAAGTTCAAAGCAAGCCTGGTCTATATGTACAACAAGTTCCAGGCCAGCCAAGGGTGCAGAGGGGAGACCTTGCTTCAATAGAAACCAAACTGAAATAAAAACAAACAAACAAACAAAACCAACAACAAAAGCGTGCAGGAGGGTCCAGCCTGTCAGTGGGCTGTGAGGGACTGTGGCTCTAATCCCTTCCTTCATGTCATGCGCTCTGACCTTATGGCGGTTCTTCTCTGTCCTCCTGAGTCCACCCAGTTCCCTCGGTACCGCTCACATTCTAAAATGACGCACGATCCATTTTCCACCTGGGGTGACCGCCACTCGTGCGCGTTTACTCACAACCTTGACAGAATTTGCTACTTCAAGGATCGTTCTCTAGAAACATGAAGGTATACGAGATGACTCATTGCAAGATCATCTAGCAACATGAGGTGCCAACGCAGTCAATTGCTGTCTCTACCAGTAATTCCAACTTGGTTATCATTCTACTCAGCGGTTTTCCAAATGCAGGGGAGAAAGGTCAAGATCGCCAATGCACAGATAAAAATAAAATGAAAAACCACTTAGAGTGATATTACAAACCAACATCAGCAGCAAAACCCTTTAGGCGCAGGAAGCTTACTTGAACGTAAACAGTATTTATAAGAAACAGTAGGTAAGCTAGGTAGAGCCGTAGAAGAGCAAAAAGATCTGTATAAATATGGAGGAAGGGCCTAAGTAAGTTAACAGTCTCCAGGTGACAAATTTTCTTTTTTTGATTTTTACATTTGATTTATTTACTTAGAGAGAGTACAGTGTGTAGGGTTAGTTCTCCCTTCTGCTATATGGACCCTAGAAACAAACTCAGGTTGCCAGACTCAGCAGCAAGTCCCTTTACCTGATAAGCTATCTTGCCGGCCCAAATTTGTTCCTTTTTGAAAAAGAAATACAAGAATAAAGTGAACTAATAAAACAAGGTTATAAAACCAGATACTAGATGCAGAAGGATATTGTGTACAATCTCTCTTAGTTGTTTACAAGGGATTTTCCAGCACCTCAGTATTTTAATACAAAGAAGTCTACACAAGTCCAGCCAAGGGCCAAAAGCCCTTGGGAAGGTGGGGAGGTAAAGGTGTGCCCTCTGAATGTGAAGAGGAGGCCTGAAGCTGAGAAGCCCAAGGCCTCTGCCAGCCAGCTTCCTCTCTCCTCCTGCATCCCGGAGCATCTCCATGGGATACCCAAGCCCCCAAAAGCACCAGCCACCCCTCCTACCCACTCCTCATCAGAAGCCTACCCAAGCTGGTGGCTCTGGTCTCAGCTGTGTTTGCTGTGTTAATCCCCAGGCCGTGGAAATAGCTCAGTAAGTAAAGGCTCTTGCTGTGTCCATCTGATGACCTGACTCAGTCCCCGAAGATAGGAGGAGAGGACCGATTCAACAAAGTTGTCCGCTGACCCCACAGTGTGCTGTGGCACATGAACACACACACATACCATACGCAAATAACTACATTTTATTTTTAAAGAAGATGTAAGTTCACTGCTCTAAGGGAGCCGCTACCTGGTGGAAAGAGACACCATTTCTAAATATGGAGAAACCTGGGATGTTACGAAATTCCCTGAGAACATGGCATTGTCAGAAGAGACTCTAGGAATGCAGAGAGAACAGTAAGGTAGTATTTAATCAAAATTTTAAGATATATTTGGATTATTACCATTTTAAAATCAAATAAAACTAGAAGATCCCCCTGCAAAGGTCACTCTTTTAGTTTACTGCGCATCTTGTCACTGTCAAATATTTGAAACCAATACTTTTAATTAGCATGTACTTTGTGGTGAAACATTACCTAATTCTGAAATTCTTAGACCTACCCCCGCCCCAGGTCTGAGGACTGAACTGGGGATTGATGGTCTTACACATGCAAGGTTAGTGGCAGAGGTATGGCCTCAACCTATTCACCTATTTATTTAGAGATACGGTCTAAGTTGAACAGCTTGGATTTGAATTCATTCTGTAGCCCAGACAATATTTGAACTTGTAAACCTCCTGCTCAGTTTATCAGGTATCTGGGAACACAGGCCTGTTTCCCCAATCCTGGACATAAGTTAACTTTGGGGAGGGCTGTCCTAGAACTCCGGATGGTAACCAGGCTGATCCTGAACTCACAGCGATCCTCCTGCCTCTGCCTTCCAAGTACTGATATTAAAGGCATACTCCACTACTTCAGGCGTAGAGGTTAACTCTTGAAGAAAGAATGCTTTCTTAGGTTTTAAGCTATTCTAGGCAAAGATTATCAGAAAACCCAAGGTCTCTGATTTGATTGGTGTCATCATTAACAGAGAGACATTTTAAAGTGGATGCTTAACACCAGTGACGTAGATAACCGCCCCCCCACTCTCTCACTCTGATCTTACCCAAGCTTATTTACCCCCTGCTCAGGGCTCTCAGTAGGGTCACCTTGGGGAGCAGCATGTCCCCTCTCAGGCTCCTAAGCCCTTCACTCAGGGAGCTAGGCATAGGTCCTTGGGTCTCTGTGTCCTGAGGTGGCCCAGCTTGCCTTAATTTTCTTAGTTTGCTTCAGCTGCCACAGAGCTCTGTCCTAATCCCACGTTGTCACCAAAGCTCTGTGCACTTAATTTAGTGTTACTGGGCCATCTCCCAGCCAGAGTTGACTTTCTCCCAAGTTCTTCTGGGCATTTTCTGCCGAACTGCTGTTTAGAAATCATTAAAAATATGTCTAGAGAGCTGCTAATTAGCCAATAATTAGAGAAGGCCACAAAATCAAATGCATAATGGCTGTAGTCTTCTTTCTAGGTGGTGTTCAAAAACAAAGGATCTCAAATCTGAGGCTTATCAGGCGCAGGGGCAGAAAGAGGCACTCAAAGGCAAGGCGGTAAAACCAAGAGTTGTGGAAATAAACACCGATTAAGAGCCTTCATTCTTCATGCAGGTCACATGTGAAGGAATGCTCTCACGGACTCTGTCAGAGCAGGGTCAACATCAAATGCTTTAGTCTATCTCAAGCTGTCCACTCAGCGCTTAGATGTTTTCCAAAACATCCCTGTGCACGCAAACATATACACATTTTAAAATAGACTACCTACTTCATTAAATTATGGGTTAGATCAGTACTCTTGACAGAGGAAAAGAAAAACATAGATCAAAAGTTTATAGGACACGCTTTTTCTCCTAGAGCACATTACAAAACAAGGCTGACACACGTTTTACGAATTCCATCCAACAGCTTCAAAGTTTCCAGGCACAGAACAAAGTGAATGTATATATATATACACGATTACAGGTGGAGAGCAGGGTGGATGAGCATCAAAGCTGAGTCCAGGCTGGCGACAACCGCCTCTACAACAAGAGCAGAGCGGGTCCAACCAACAGGGGTGGGGATAATGGGAAAACCATTGAGGTTGAGAGCCAGAACTGTGTCTCCATCTTACACCTGGTGAAATGTGGTACCCAAAAGGGCAACTTGGAGCTGTGGATTAGAACCTGAAGATGGAGGCTACACAGACAGTGCACCAGTAGAGTGTTGGCCTCCCATGAATGAGGCCCTGGGTTTGGTCCCTCATACTGTAGACAATAGAATCAGAATCTGAAAATGATCATCCACTTTCCCGAAATGCTACTTCTCAAAACATCCTTATTTTTTGAGACAGGGTCTCCTGTATCCCAGGCTGGCCTTGAACTCATTAGGTACCAAAAATGGCCTTGAATTCCTGCCTCCATCCTAGTGTTCAGGTTACAGGCACGTGCCACCTATGAGGATCCATGAAGATGGAGCCCAGAGCCTTGTGCATTTTAGGCAATCATTCTTCCAACTGCACTATATCCTCATCCTCCCAAGCATCTTTGTGGTTTATTATTATCTAGTTTAAATAAGAACTTGGTACCGTGCCCATGAGCTCAGCCCAAAGGACAATGGCTTTAGAGAAAATATCAATTTATATTTGCTTCTTTTTTTCTCCCAACACAAGGATCTGAAAACTTTCACATAGAGAGGACTAAGTCTTGGAGAGCAATACCCAGCAGTAGTCAGCTTTAGTGACGTTTACTTTGCTAGCTAAAGTATAGCCAATTAGAAGAAAATATTAATACGAGGCAAAGAGAAGCGAGGAGAAAGACAAGAATGTGAATTTTAATTGTAGTGACTGGGATATCGACAGATATAAGACTAAAGTGCTTAGCCATTCACAGAAGTAATAAATGCTGGACACTTGTAAAGAGATGCTGTAAAATAAACCAAAGCAAAGCCCAAGTGTACAGAAGATCCCCAGCTAAGACTCACCTCAAGATCCCGGTCATAGTTCCTGTTTCTGGAATTTTCATATCTATTCCGGAAGTCAGGGCCTCTGTTCCGAGAGTCCATGCTCCTGCTACGACTGTTGGCACACCCGTTACACCTGCCGCAGCCGCAGCCACAGCCACAGCATGTCCGACCCCCCATCTCAGTGCCGGAGGGAGTGGATCAGCCTTCAGATTTTCTCCAAGAGGGAACAGTAGGTGTCGCAGAATGAGAGCAGTGTCCCAGCCACACATGCAGCCGGGCCAACACCTGACAGACCCAGGGTGGGAGCCCAAAGAGGGATTTCTGATCAAAACAGACACTTTACTGAGATTAGGAGAAACCCTGAATCCACTCAAAAGAAGGCCAGGCTCAATGGAGGCATCGCTCCAAAGGAGAGATCCTCTCTCCGTGGCCTCAGGAAAAGGAGTGAGTGAGCATCATCGGCCGTGACTCTTCTTTATTGTCGATGTGATGTCACCATAGCTTTAATTTTCTCCTGTGTTGCATTTGCTGGTAGGAATTCAGCTTGACATTTCAGGATGCCAGAACCATAACAATAATTATCGCCACGCTGAGCTTTGTGTTGTCCCTGTGGTCTTGGATCTCTGGTGAGCACTTAAAGCAGGTATGCTGGGCAGGACAGTCACCACCAAAGGCAGGGGACCCATCTTAAGTTGGTTGCAGGGCCCCAGAGGACCCTTCTTAAGTGTTTCTAGACTCCAAGTCTTAGGCCTTAGAAAGTGTTTGTGTTATGTGCAAGAAATGGACTTCAGAGAGGGAAAAATATGCAGAATGAAGGGTACTTTGTGTGGTTCTTCAATTTCCACACCGACAATTACAAGCCCCATGCCTGTTTCCTGTCACTTGATGGTCCCTCTAAGGGTAGAGAGAGGAAGAAGAGAGAGGGAGGAGGAAGAGGAAGAGGAAAAGGAAGAGGAGAGGAAGTGGGTAATGATACCCCAGAAGATGAAAATATTTCTTATAAAAACTTTTTTATCAAAGCTGGGCATGGTGGCACATGCCTTTAATCCCAGTATTCCAGGGGTAGAAGTAAGTGGATTTATATAACAAGTTCATGAACAGCCAGGGTTACATAGAGAGACCCAATCTCAAGAAAAGAAAGTAACAAAATAAAGAAATAAATAAACCTTCTGCAGTTCTAAATATCATGGATTGTCACAGTGTCTCTCAATACAAGCAAACCAGAGAAAGAATAGGAAAAGAGAATTCACTGCCAAAAAAAAAAGATCAAAAATCATTTAAAAAAAAATCTGTCTTACTCAGGAGGCAGAGGGAGGCAAAATAGTTCAAGGCCAGCCTGGCCTACAGAGTGAGTTCCAGGACAGCCACGACTACACAGAGAAACTCTGTCTTGAAAATAAAGAAAGAAATCTCAGCTCCATTCTTTTCTTTCTTTCTTATTTTTAATTGATTTACTTTCCTTTTATGAGACAGGGTCTTATTCTGTAGCCCAGGCTGGTCCAGAACTCAAGGCAAGCCCTCTTTCTTAGTCTCTTTAGTAGGAGGATTGCAGGGAGAACACCATTGCTTACTCTTTATTTAATTGATAAGTTTGCAAGTTTAAATAACACAATAGCAATAGACTGGCTACATATATCATATGAAGAGAGAGAAAAAAAAAGACAGACTCATTCAAGGCTGGAGTATTAACTGGTATATCATTTTTAAAAGTCCAGTCTGAGAATATAACATTCCAAAACACAAATGCCTTTAATTTATCAATTCTACTTTTAAGAGAATTTAGCTCATAGAGACAACTAACAACAACAACAACAACAATGAAAAAAAAAAAAAGGTTAAAAAGTAGCAACAGCTGAGTGCCTGCGAATCAGGAGAACTAGGAGGGTCCATCCATCCTGTTACATACGAAGTCCCACAGAGTCCTTACCGAGTGATTTGGAAAAAGAATTACCAGAATTTTTTAGTTAAGAAAAAACGAGTCATCAAGGTCATCCTCGAGCTCTGTAACAAGTTCCAGCCAGACTAGACTACAGGTGACACTCTTGGGAGGTGCAGAGGGAAGAGAAAAGAACAAATACATTGGAGAATTGTATGTGGCCCCTGAACTTTCTGTTGAAAATAGCCCACAGACAGACTGCCTATATACATAAGTAGTAAGAAACACAAAGCAGGCCATTACCTATCAAGGCAGAGAGAGCCTTAAGCCTTTGTCTTGTATATTGCATTACAATTGGATGTTTCTTTTGCCCTAAGAAAATAATAATAATACTTAGAAGAAAAACATGATAAATATACTAACCAGGTTGTTGAGAAGAAACCACACCCTCTCACAGACAAAGCCTTCCAGCTTGGCAGAATACAGGAAATGGACTGGCTTATGTGTATTTGTATGTTTATTTATACATACATAAATAAACAACACCCATAGTGGCTAGTTCAAAGGAAGACACAACATGTACTTGGGAAGAAAAGAAAACAAATCCTTAATTTCCTGGTACAGCCTGGTGACCCTGACACCTTCCAATGGAAAGCTGGCAAGACATAAATAATCTTCCCTCCCTCCCTTCACTTCCTTCCTCCCTCCCTCTTTCCCTCCCTCTCCCCTCCCCCTCTCTCTGTGTATATCCCTTTCTTACCAGATAAGATATTTAGCTTTTAGGAGAAAAGCAAACGGGACAGGGAACCCTGCTGTTTGAACTACAGGGACCAAAGCAACAGCGCCTGGCATTGAGCCTCCCTGTGCATGGAAAGATCATGCTGCCAGGCCACATCAGAGACCTGGACATAGATGTCGTCCAGCCACTGTCCAGCATGGAGAGAAAGAATGGAATTGTGGTCCTTGGATTGTCGAGTTGCTTCTGAGGCCCACACATGGCTTATCTGTGTGCACACACGTTTGGTGAGATTTCTTGATCTACTATAAAAGCCTAAACAAAACTAAGGTTCAGACTGGCCCTGGAATACTGTCCATGTGACAGCACTGTTGTTCTTTTTTTTTTTTTAAAGATTATTTATTTATTTTATGTGTATGAGTACACTGTAGCTGTACACATGGCCGTGAGCCATCATGTGTGTGGCTGCTGGGAATTGAACTCAGGACCTCTGCTGGCCTGCTCGCTCTGGATGCTCGCTCCTGCATAATTTACTGCAGCTGTCTTCAGACGCACCAGAAGAAGGCGTCCGATCTCATTACGGGTGGTTGTGAGCCACCATATGGTTGCTGGGATCTGAACTCAGGACCTTCGGAAGAGCAGTCAGTGCTCTTACCCGCTGAGCCATCTCTCCAGCCCAGCACTGTTGTTCTAATACGACCAAACTGCTTTCCAGCCATGCAAGACTGATGTGGCGCTGTGTTAGGTACTTGACATGTTGCTGGGACAAGATACCTGACAGCAGCAGCTTAAGGGAGAGTGGGTTTATTTTGCTCACGGTTTGTCAGGTCAGGGAAAGTCATTGTGGTGGGAGACTGAGGGTGCTGGTCACATTGCAGTTAAGGGCATCTTCCCACCTCTACTAACCTAATCTAGAGAATCCCTCACAGGCCTGCCTGGAGATTTGTCTCCAAGGAGATTCTAGATCCTGCCAAGTTGGCAAACACTCTAAACCATGCCAGGCCCTTAGATTCTCCTGATCTAGTATGAAGACTTACTCATCAGTCTAATAAAGGCCGAGTTCAGAGGACACTTAAGGTAACTGGTACACAGAGAGAAAAAGGAACAATTTTCCTGGGCAGAGGCCACCAAGGAAGGGCTCGCCTACAAGCACACAAAAGTGGTGACGTTTTGGGCATGGGAAGAAGGTGAACAAAGGCAAGAGAATGGCCTGTAAAGGAAAACCTAGGGCCAAGCAGAATATCCCAGACAGGGCAGGCAACACTGTTAGAGTTTATAAGAAAGCAGAGGGTCCTGGTGATCATGAATGCATCCCCAAGTCTTAAGTTTAATCAGAATAATGCTTAACTTATTTCTCCTCACTTCAAAAAAATGTTTGAGTGGACATTAGTTTCAAACAGTCCCAGAACAGAAATGCAAACATATATGCCATCAAAAGCTTGTACCTCCTACCTGCACATTCTTCACCCCATTCCATCACAGCTAGTTATTACTAGTGTTGACTAATTAATTAGAGAATTTGCATCTCCCTAGGTAGAGCAGACTAGTTTGGGACTTGAAGTCTTCCTGCCTCAGTCTCCCAAATTCTGGAGCGGGCCTTCTACTAGCATTACTAGCTAGTGCTAGTACTTTTAATGTACACGCCTATAGTCAATGCATTTATAAATCAACACGTCTGTCCTAGCTCGCTGCCTCTTGGACACACTATAACATACTATTCATTTTGCTTCTCATTTTAGACGTTTTGCTCGGTGTTGTATTACTTTTATTCCTAAGATCAGCGGTTCTCAACTTGTGGCTGTCACAGGGAACCCCCTTTGAAAGCCATCTTTAGGTACCAAAGCAATAGCTTCTGCCACACAACGGGGGGAGCACTCTTGTGCTGTGCTATCAGGTCAGGGTAGAGACAGGGAGAGAGATGCCAGGCCAAACCCTTTGGAGCTGAGTGACCTTGTGGTGGTTTGAATATGCTTGGCCTATAAGGAATGGCACTATTAGGAGGCGTGGCCTTGTTGGAGGAAGTGTGTCACTGTGGGGGCGGGCTTTAGAGGTTTTTTTCCTATGCTCAGGCTCCACCCATTGCAGAAGAGAGAGCTTCCTCCTAGCTACCTGAGTATGGCAGTCTCTCCTGGTGGCCTTTGAATCAAGATGCAGCATGTCTGCCATACTCCTACTAGGATGGCCCATTAAGTCCCACTTAAAGCACTCCACGGCTTTCCAAGTCCAAAGTCCCACAATCCACATTCCTCCAAACAAAGACACGGTCACACTGATCACAGCCGAACCGTAATCCTAATACCAACTTCTCTCTTGGTTAGGGTTTCCATTGCTTTCAAGAGACGTCATGACCAAGGCATGTTTTATAAAGGAAAACATTTAGTTAGGGCTGGCTTACAGTTCAGAGATTCAGTTCCTTATCATCATAGCAGGAAGCATGGCAGCATGCAGGCAGACATGATGCTGGAGGAGGAGCTGAGAGTTATGTATCTTGATCCAAAGGTAACCAAGAGAAACTGGCATCCTCGGGTAGCTAGGAGTAAGCTTTCTTCTGCAATGGGTGGAGCCTGAACATAGGAGACCTCCAATGCCCTCTCTACGGTGACACATTTCTTCCAACAAGGCCTTACCTCCTAACACTACTACACCCTACGGGCCAAGCATACTCAAACCACAAACCACAAACCCTTTCATAGGGGTCACCTGAGACCATCAGAAAACACAGATATTTAAACTAGGATTCATAACAGTAGCAAAATGAAAGTTATGAAGTATAGCAACAAAAATAATTTTATGGCTGAGGGTCTGTATTAAAGGGTTGTAGCATTAGGAAGATTGAGAAACACTGCCTTAGACCAATAACACCTAAGTGTAGAGACTCCTGACATGCAGGTACCATGCAGGTGTCACGCAGGAGCCACGCAGGTGCCATGCAGGTGCCACCTCTAACTGAAAAACTGATTGAGATGAAACTTACATACCTTGCTTATTTCTTTGTTTTTGTTATTTCTTTAGTAGTAGTAAATGAACCTACTTTTAGAAAGATCAGCAGCCAGGGTGACTTAAGTCAGCACAGAACCCTAATGATAAATATTTTTTTAGTTCCGTGTCTTGTCTTTCTGAGGGAGACATGACACTGGCCCATGGGGTGGTATAAGACTGGGTAGGGTTAAAACTGCAGGCCTCTTACATACTTCATATTGATGTGGAACGAGGTTGAAGATGACACTCAGGGAAGAAGCCATGGACGGGTGACATTACCTTTGTAATTGAAAAATCTTTATTTCCACGTGCAAAAGCAGGTACAGTAAATGTTACCTTGTTTTAATGAAAGGATTCTATATAGTATTACCAGTTTTAAGGAATGTTGTCAGAGCAGTTTTAAAGTAGCAACAGTAAATATTATGTATAGAATGTGTGGATCCAATGCAAACTGTGGGTGAATTCTGTTGTTTGGGGAAATGTAAATCATTTCGGCTTTGCAAATTAAAAAGGTAAATCTGAGTTTGAGTAAAGAGATGTGAGGGAGGGCCTCATCAGCCCTGGGACCTTGGGAGAATTTCTACATTCTCCTTGGGAAGAGAGGACATGTGGGCTCAGATATACGTAGTTCAGTGAATCTGAGCATTACAGGGTCTACTAGGGAGACCCTAGGTCTACTAGGGAGAGTGGACGGAGACCAAGATCATTTAGGAAGTATGAACCGTCCTGGCCACTCATTGTAGGCAAACCACAAAGAATTTGCTGTTTTGTTTTGTTTCGTTTTTCTGGAGATTGTCCTCAGAGCCTTGGATATGCCAGGCAATTGTTCTCCCACTGCACTGAGAGACACCCCAGGCCTAAGGTACACAAGATTTACATTGAATCAACTTAATTCCAGCCCAAGCGGTGGTCCCAGTGGAGGATCTAGCATCTTTGAGATACAGGTCTAACTGGCCCTCTCAGCCACAGTTTCTAGAGATAGGAAGCCAAACGCATATTGGTAGGCAGGAGAGATGGGTCAGTCAGCAGGTACTGAGAAGGCTTGCAGACAGGAGTGTGGGTCCCCAGGAGCCACGTGAGTACTGGATAAGTACTGCTGTTCATCTGTAATTCCAGCAGCACAGGGGATGCTGAGATCCCCAGAGCAAGCTGGTCAGCCAGATTTGCCAAATGAGTGAGCTTTGGGTTTAACTGTGATAGCCTGTTTCATTGAATAAAACAGAGAGTGAATGAAGGAAGATATCCATCAGGCATTCACATGCATCCACATGCATCCACACCCGCACCTGCTAATGCTCACACACACGATGCATATCGCTTGTACCTAAGAAGAAAAAAAGCAACCACATGGGTGATAAGGAGAAAGGATATGGCACCCTCCTCGTTTCTCCAGGCTCAGGATAATAAACGAAAGTACAAGAAAGATCGTGAAAACCAAGGCTCAAGAATGAGAACAGAAAGGGGGTGAAGGGAGCAAACGGGACGAGAGTGGACCTCAAAGCTAAGGTCCACTTCCAGGGGTAGGTACTCTGATAGTCCCCGGGGAAGAGCATCAAATACTGTAGAACAGAAGTGGCACTGGGCTGACCCCATTGTAGGTGACACCTGGGGACAGTGTGGCTCTGAACTGTTTTTTACCTCTTCCTTTCTAGCTGTTCTGTTAACCATGGACTCCAAGCTCTGACCTTTCCACCTTCTCTGTGTCTCTTCTTCCTTCCTCGGGGCCTTGGGGTCTCTTTGGGGCAATACTCAGGACCCAGTGCTTCTTGGCTGTAGCCCGAGGGTGTGAGCGAGGGCCCAGCCATAGGTGTGAGGAGACAATGGGACTGCTGATGGCCCTGCATGGCAGGCAGGGGCCCTTTGGAGCCTTCACTTCCCCTCCCCAGGGCATTTATCTTTTGCTCTAATTCTTTTTTTTTTTAAATTCATTTATTTTTATTTTTTTATGTCTGAATGCCTGTAGGTTTGAATGTGTATCACATATGCTCCTGCTGTGCAATGAGAGGTATCCAAGGAGAGGGCATGGGGTTCACTGGAATTGGAGTTTCTGGCAGGTGTGAGCTACCAGGTGAGTGAGTGCTGAGGATCAAGCCCAAGCCTCGCACAAGAGCAGCCATTGCTCTCAATGTCTGAGCTGCCTCCCGCATCCCCTTTGCCTTACCCCGAGAGCTGTCACAAACCACCTCCGGGACCTCGGCAGCCATTAAGTAGCTGAAATGACTTGTATTTAGAGAAGAACCAGTTTCCTCTTACATGATAAAAGGCATTGTGCAATAATACCTCTAAACCTTAGCTAAGGTCGATGACCAGGTGGACCAGGGCTTTTCACCCATGGCTATAAATGATCTTATAAATAACTCGCAAGGAGAGAAGGAAATGAGAAATCCATTTGGAAGTGAGTATAAAGTACAGAAAGCTTATTAATTTAAATTTGATTTGTTATTTCAATGTTTGCTAATATGCTGCTCTGAGTTAGAAAGTGTGGTAATGAAGATATAGCTCTTATTTAGTTTTTTTTCTGTATTAAACTATCCTGCATGGATTTTCCCTATCTATTTTTGCCATGTTCTAATGAAATATAAAGCATGCTCTAATAATCTTATCTTTTCATATTGCTTAACATCACTAAGCAGTCATTTTTTGTTTTGCTTAATTTGAGGAGTTAGATATTAGAGCAGGGCCTTGTGCTCTCCAGGCAAGCCTAATTCTTTGGTTTTATGCTAAAATACATTCAGACCGACAGACAATCAACATCCGGAACTCTTTCCATCTCGATTTGTAAACTGGAGAATTCTTGAACCTGAATCTTTCTGCCGTCACCTCTCTGTAGTGGGGCTCCAGGAGTGAGGCACCACAAATGAACTTTTAATACACAGTATTAATGAAGCAAATGTTCTTTGCACTTGGAGAGACTTCTTTCACAGCACAGTGTCATTCACTGTTTGCCCTCGTTGGTCTTATAAGTTAGAAGGGATCTGTCTGGCCGCTACCTAGCCGACTGCGACTTAGGGAATCAATCTGCTCTTCTATGTTGCAGATAGGCAGACAATGAATCATATCTCCATACACACGAGTGAATGCAGTTAGCCAGAATACACGCCTGCATTTCCCACCTCAGGAAAACATTTCTTTTAAGAAAATATAATTAAATCAGAGATTGAACCCAGAGCCTGTGAATCCCGAGTATATAAGAACATTCTGTATGAACATCAGATCACAACCAGAGCTGGGAGGGGTGGCCACGCCCTTAATCCCAGTGCTCAGGAGGCAGAGGCAGGCAGCCCTTGTGAGTTTGAGGCTAGCTAGGGCTGCATGGTGAGATGCTGTGCCAAATCAATAATAATAATAATAATAATAATAATAATAATAATAATAATAATAATAATAATAATGAAAATGAAAAAAAAGTTTAAAGAGAAAGAAAAATACAAAGAAGAAAAGCAACTAATAACAATGTTAAACACCTAACCACGGCATGAAGGCTAATGCTTTCTTCTGGGACAGAACCACTAACTTCAAATATTGATGTAATAGTACTTCATACGCCCTAAGTAAAAAGAAAACGGTTACACAAAAGATCCATGACTTCAAGAAGGAACGGCTGAGGGCAGAGGAGGCATGGATTCAACATATCCAAAGAGATTCATTTATTATCATACACTTTGAAATAGTGTGTTGTAACATACACTATATTGTACAGAATATATATGGTATCATGCTGAATTAGATAATAAATCATAACATAATAGACATAATAAGCACAGCTATATTTACTATGTAAAACACATAGTATTCCTTATAAGTATGAATTGTGTAGTCACTCAGGGGTTATCTTGCATGTTTTAATTACTAAAATTCTGAGAACCATATGTTGGAAATGAGACATTAGAGGTGGTGGCACAGGTCTTTAATTGCAGCCTTTGGGAGGCAGAGGCAGGGAGAACTGTGGGCTCAAGGCCAGCCTGGCCTATAGAGTGAGTCCCAGGACAGCCAGGGCTACACAGAGAAACCCTTTCTCAAACAACCAAGGAAAGAAAAGAAAAGAAAATGAAATGAAACATTACCTTTTTAAACATTGCAGACTCCGTAGATGAAGGGCCAGGCACCTCACTGGGGGTGTCAGACAACTGTGGTTCACTACCATGCAGTGTTAACTCCTGGGTCTCCCCTTGGCTTCCATCGGGTACAAGGAAAGCTCTAGAAAGGATGGAAATGGTGACATCAATGATTATCAAAAGTACTGAAAAGTGGAGAGATTTAAAGACATCGTCACAAATAATCCAGTGCTCTTACAGCACAGCGTAAGTCTTGAAGATGCCACCGTGTAGCTAGGGGGTTCCTTGACACCCATGTGAAACAAATTAGAACACCCAGGCACACAGAGCATGGGATGGACGGGGGATTTTGGTCAGAGGCATACCATTTATTTCGGTTTGCAGTTCCTCATTGCTTTCCTGTCATGATTGCTAAGAAGTAACAAAAGCAGCCAAATGTTTCAACTCCAGCCTGCTCTCCCAGCACACAGGAGAATGACTGTGCCCCGGCTACCTATTACAACTCCAGCCTGCCCTTCAACATGCAGGAGAATAACTGTGCACCAGCTACAGAAAGAGACCTTACCTAAGCAGAACGACAACAAACAAACAAACTGTAACACAAGCAAACTAAAATGAAGCGACAAAAGAATTCATACATTTCACTAACATTGGAGGAAAAACGGACACTGAATCCCAGCTAGCAGAAAGATCTAGCAGGACTGTCCAACTTGTGGCACAACACCATAAAATTACTTAAAACATGATGAGGTTTTCATGTTATGTTACAACTTATTGCTGTAGCTCAATTGTACCATTCTTGAGCATGAACTCTGTAAATGACAATTTCATGTCCCAGTGCCCGACGGTCAGCCACACCTGACAGGTTCTGCCAGGAAAAGATACTATTCGCAGGGCTATGAAATCAGACTTAAATGCAGAGGAAGAAACGAAGGCAAGGAAGGTGTTCTAACACTGAAGGTGCCTACCCCTCCTCTGTTTCCTTAAGCTTCCCATTGCCATCTTCTCCCCCCACATTTTCTTGGCTTCTAACACTAATTTGTTCAACCACATAACTGTCATGCACTTCAGAAGTCACATCCAACCTAAGTAGTCACTCGTGGCTGGTCCGATCCTGATTTTGGTCCTCTTACCCATCATTAATTTGGGCATATCTCTTTCTGGATGCTATAACATTGCTTTACGTCTGTGTGGCCTGAAAATTGTTCATAGTCACCGTGATGTGATTCTGATCTGAGGGATGAAGGGCAGATGCTAAAGGACTAGGAAAGGCCTCTGTTTTAAAAGCCCACAGGAACCAGGCGGTGGTGGGGCACGCCTTTAGTCCCAGCACTTGGGAGACAGAGGCAGGTGGATTTCTGAGTTTGAGGCCAGCCTGGTCTACAGAGTGAGGTTCAGGACAGCCAGGGCTATACAGAGAGAAACCCTGTCTCAGAAAGAAAGAAAAAAAAAACCCACAGGAAAAAATAAGCCCTCTCCCTGCAGGTGGTGGATATGGCGGCCGACTTGGGCCCATTCGGGGAAGTAGGCAGAGAAATGACCAAAAGGAAAGCATGACAAACGCACAAGAGCAACTGAAATCTTCAAACATGCACTGCTGACTTATTGGGTCCAATACCAGGTTTTTGTTTTTGGTTTTTTGGTTTTTTGGTTTTGGTTTTTCAAGACAGGGTTTCTCTGTGTAGCCCTGGCTGTCCCGGAATTCACACTGTAGACCAGGCTGGCCTCAAACTCAGAAATCTGTCTGCCTCTGCCTCCCAAGTGCTGGGATCAAAGGTGTGCGCCACCATGGACTGGCTCCCAGAACCAGTATTATCTCTGAGCTTTTGTGTTAGAAATACCCTATTCTTTAAGCCATTTTGAGTTACCAAAACATTGAAATTAAAACAAGCATTGATAGATCGCCCCCTCCACCCCAAATCATATGGTTGAGGCTGGAATAAAATAGAGAAAGATTTCAGCTTTTAATGAAAACTACCAGTGAGGTGGGAAGAGAAGTTGCAATCCAAGGCCTCACATTTCACAGGCACAATAGAATCTTCTGAGAATCTCTACAGTATACCAAGGGTAAAGAGACAAATGGGGCAGTGCTTTAGAATTCAGAAAAGTGCAAATCGGCAATGTAATATCAGTCAGGAAGCCATGTATGAGAATAACATGTCTACTTTAGCTGTCTTTTTTTTTTTTTTTTGAGTTAGGGTTCTCATGTAGCCCAGACTAGCCCTGAACTTCCTGTGTCATCAGGTATGATCCTGATCTCCTGATCCTTCTGTCTTTACTTGGATTACAGACAGGCACCACCATGCCAGGTACGGGCATAACTGGGGGACGTCAATACATCTTTGTTAAAAAAAAAAAAACTGAAACATTATTCTTTGCATGACATAAGGTGAGAAGGGACATTAGAAGCAGTATGTTTTTCCTTCCTTCTAGACACAGCTAAAAAGAATTGTGTCAGTATAGAAAGGACTTGAACTAAAGGATCTCGTAGGGCTGTCATAGTGAGGTATTCTATAATCCTAGTTTCAGGAAATGGAGGCAGAAAGAGTCGGAGTTCAAGGTCACCTGGGGCTGCATGGTGGAACCCTGAAGAAAAGAGATGAAAGTATATGAATTCTTTAGTAAGAGCATAACGTCATTTTCAACAAATTCATTGCATGCAACATTGAATTCTATAAATAAGTCATCTTGGGCTGCATAGAGAAACTCTATCACAAAAACCAACCAAGCTAAAAGAATCCTTCAGGTAACTCTTTAGTAATTGTGTGTGTGTGTGTGTGTACGTGTGTGTGTACATCTGTATATATATATATATATATATACACACACACAAACATACATATACACACACATACACACACGTACACACACACCCCCCCACACACATACATGTAGAAACGGAATCCTCTGGAGAATCACACCTGAGAACCACCCTCCAGGTGTGAAGACTTACCACAGCTACACCTTCCATAAAGCCTTTCTTCACAAGTTGTCTTCTACCCCTGCCCTTCTGCTCACAACTAAGCCAAGAGGAATAGCAATCGAGAAAAGACGCCCAGACTCTGAAACAGTATTATTTCTTATAACCCGGAACAGTAGAGTGAAATTGTATAGATAGGCTACTGTCTTTAATACTGATCCTATTTTGAGCAAAATATATGTATTTATTTATCGGAGATTGGGAGAGATGGAAATGCTCTTGTGTGCCCCCTATGATAGTGAAGGGAGGTCTCCAAGAACCACGTTGTCTCTTCTACAGCACCATCCGTGTTAAATGGTCCAAAGATGGCGAAGCTGTCGGTTCGTTTTACACATTTTGCTTGTGAGCCAATCCATGCCTGTTTATAGTATAGGATCCTTTCCCTTCTAAGTAACCCAAAGTCTAGCTCAGAGAAACCAATAAAAAAAAATGTTTATTAACATAGAAGAAAAGAAGAGGGGGCTGGAGAGATGGCTCAGAGGGTAACAGCACTGACTGCTCCTCCTAAGGTCCTGAGTTCGGATCCCAGCAACCACATGGTGGCTCACAACCACCCTAATGAGATCTGACACCCTCCTCTGGTGCGTCTGAAGACAGCTACAGTGAATTGGGCCAGAGTGAGTGTGACCAGAGCAAGCGGGGCAGAGCGAGTGGGGCCGGCAGAGGTCCTGAGTTCAATTCCCAGCAGCCACACACATGATAAGCTCACTGCCATCTGTACAGCTACAATGTACATATACACATAAAATAAATAAATCTTTAAAGAAGAAAGAAAGGAAGAAAGGAAGGAAGAAATAAAGAAAGGAAGAAAGAAAAGAAGGGCTCCTGAGTTTAATCAGAGAATTCAATTGCTACTAGATTCTATGGTTGCTCTTGTTCTAGACATCACAGGAATGATGGCAGGCTATCTTCTTGTGCATCTTCCTCAGAAATGAGGAAGTACCCCCAGAAGCCATTTCTTGTCATGTGTTATTACACGGCAAACCAGTTCCTGGACTTGCTCCTTTGAACCTGGCGCCTGAAGGACACTGTGTCCATTCAGAGAATGCATATCTGACAAACCCAGGATTCTATTAGGAAAGAGCGAGTGAGGAGAGGTGAAAATGGATACTCTCTACCCGCTGCCCAGCTTTCTCGGGAAACATGCTCCTCACACTTACAGGAACATTGACAGAGGTAGAGTTAGGACATGTTTATGACTGAATCTGAGGCATCGAAGTAGAGACTCATGTGACTTAGGCCTCTTGGTAGGCTAAATCCAGGATGCCTGCCTGCTTGATCTCTAGACTCAGGGGATAAACTAGTAAGGCATAGACCCAAGGGTTGATTCCATTTAATAAGCCTGAACTCATGATCTCCCTGACTCAAGATGCACACAGTCCTGAGGCAGGTCTCTTATCAGTGGCCAGAGGCGGAGAGAACTATCCTTGGCAGTCCCAGGGAAGGGCCTGGCCTAGTGCTACTCTGAAATAGGAAATGCAGTCTGAGGCACAACCACAATTTCAGACCTGCCTTTGAGGGAGCAGGAGGTGGAGGCACTGGCGACTTCCCTTTCCTTCTGCAAACAGCAGAAGGAAACAGCACCCAGAAGCACTGCTTTCCAAACAGCAGTGATGCACCTGGCTACTCCAACCATCATCTCACACCCTGCTCCAGGACTCAGGTGAGGGGTGATGAAAAGCCAGGAGATGTGTGGGCACAGAGGTCATCACGAGACAGGCTTAGCTCCAGGGCCACCTTTCACACACCTCAGATGGTCCTGTCACCTGTAAGGACTCCTCACTTCCTCTCTATGCCTCAGCCACAGGAAATCTATCGTTCAAGTGTTTATCCTAAAACACTGTACCTTCAATTTCGACACCCAGGAGGCCGAGTCAGGAGGATTTCTGTGAGTTCCAGGCCAACTTGGTCTAAATATCAAGTTCCAGGGGTAGCTACAAAGTGAGACCTTGTCTCACAACAAAAACAAACACACCAGAAAACGAACCACAACTGTAGGACTGTAGGACAATGGGCTAAAATACAACCTACACATATGTTTCTCTCTATTTACATAGAAAGAAAAACTCAGAGTCATGGCAGAGGCTTTTTAGATTCTGGGGAAGTTTATCACTATTCAGATATCTAGCCATCATGTCAGATATCAAAGTACATAAAAAGGAACAAACCCACACTGAAGGTCTATGAGCCCTAGGGGCTGTAACAGGCTCAGTACTGAATAGCTGCATAAGGACTAGACTGAAAATCTCCCTAGCCTAAAAGCCAACCTTGAGAAATGTTTGCAATAGCAAAGGGCAATTGGAAAGTTGGGTACTTTTTCATGTCTAAGGAAGTAAATTTTAGTTTTACTCCTAACAATTAGGCTAGAGGAACCATAAGAAAGTCTAAGTGTGATGTCCTGGAGAAAAACCAGGATTTGAAAATAGTTGTAGCTGAAAATGTATACATAAAAGTAATATTACATGACTGGATCAAGTTATATTTAGGATACTACACACACACAAAATTTTAAAGGACTATAATAGATCAAGGGAGGGTTTGTGAGAGGGTTTGGGGGGAAGAAAAGGATTGGGAAAATTATATAATTACACTGTAATCTAAAAAAATAACAAATAACTTAAAAAATAAAACAGTCATTACTGGTCAACAATCCTTTTGGTTAGTAAAACAAAATTAAATCCTCAAAAACTGCCATCTTGCAATGGAGTCTTAGCAGTCTTAGTGTTTATCAATTTATTAAGTATAATAATTTTTAATGTTTTATTTCTTCCTTTTCTTGAGACAGAGTCTCATTGGGTGGTCTGGAACTCACTATTGAATGTCCTTCAACTCCCAATACTCCATCTGGTTCTGTGTGCCTCATACTGGGCTTAATTAAAGTCTTTCCTGCTTCCCTTTTAAGGGGCAGACACTACTCTGTCATAGTCAATATTTGTTAAGTTCTTGAATTTACCTAGAGTCCTTGTTAAGAGGGGGAGCACCTGCTAGCTTCTTTCACTTTATCCTTCCTATTTCCCTGCATTTGAGTTTCTTTTGATTTCGATACCATTATTTTGTTAAAAATAATGGCAAGGTTGCATCCTTGTTAGAGAACCCTCTTAAGTTAGAGAGCTACATGCCTTTTCTCAGACAAATCCCTGAAGCTTGCATTAAACAGGGTGTCCTGCTCTTTAAAAGAAGGGTAAGGGGTCCAGAATCCTCAGCCTGTGGCCCACACGTCTGCTGTCCTCCTAGCTCCTGGAGTGGAAGGATGTGCAGTGTTCTGTGTTACAGTGGGTAGGGATTAATGCAGAGGTCAGGGTGTGGTGAGTAAGTGGCTGGGACTGGTCAGCTCTAGAAGTGGCTCAGCTAGACTCAAGCCAAAACAGTAAGAGCAGCCATAGAAGGGACAGCTACACTGACAGGCTGTAGAGTCTGATGCTGTACTGCCCTCTGTCGTCTAAACAAATATTACTAGTGAGTTCTCTTAACCTTATAGTAATTGAAAAGGAAGTTACCAAAAGGTACCCCTGTGGGGCTGGCGAGATGGCTCAGAGGGTAAGAGCACTGCCTGCTCTTCCAGAGGACCTGAGTTCAAATCCCAGCAACCACATGTTGGCTCACAACCACCTGTAATGAGATCTGAAGACAGCTACAGAGTACTTATGTGTAATAATAAATAAATCTTTGGGCCAGAGCAAGTGGGGACTGAGTAAGCGGAGTTAAGAGGGGCCGACCAGAATGAGAGGAGGTCCTAAAAATTCAATTCCCAACAACCATATGAACTATCTGTACAGTATGTGCTCATATACGTAAAACAAATAAATAAATCTTAAAAAAAAAAAAAAGGTACCTCTGTGTGCTTCAAGCTATTTCCCAGGTAGAGCCTGAAACAGTATATAGTACAGCCACTCTAATGAACAAGACACTGGTTAGAAGCATTCATAAATTTACTGGCCACACACACAGGGAGAGAGAGAGAGAGAGAGAGAGAGAGAGAGAGAGAGAGAGAGAGAGAGAGAGAGAGAGAGAGAGAGAGAGAGAGAGAGAGAGAAAGAGAGAGAGAGAGAGAGAGAGAGAAGAGAAGAGAAGAGGAGGGAAGGGGGAGAAACAGAGACACAGAGAGAAAAATGTGTGTGTGTGTGTGTGTGAGAGAGAGAGAGAGAGAGAGAGAGAGAGAGAGAGAGAGAGAGAGAGAGAGAGAGAGAGGAGGGGAGGGGAAGGGGGAGAAACAGAGACACAGAGAGAAAAATGTGGTATTTCTTTGGTTCAGCTGCTAAGTGATAGAGAAAAGCCTTTTGGGTAGGCCCACTCCCTCTAACATTAGACTCTGTGTTAGATTATGGCCACATACCAGCAAATAATACCAGACCTGACCCTGAAATGCCTCCCGGGGCTTACTTGATGTAATCTGCTCAGTGCAGCCTTGAAAAGACACTGTGCTTGGGAAACCATGAGACTGACAGAACATGGAGCCTGTTGGTTAGCCACGTGTAGAACTGGGAGCCAGGCTTCTGGGGAGCCTCGCAAAGACATATCTAATGACAAAATCCGGATAGACCCATGTAGGTCTGATATTTAACAAACTGAATGGGAATCTACTTGCCTTTTTAGGGCCAAAGATTTTAGATTTACAAAGTGGGTTTGTATTTCAAAAGCAACATTGTCTTCAAATTGATTTTTTTTGTTGTTTTTTTTTTGTTTGTTTGTTTTTTGTTTTTTTTTTTTTTTTTTTTTTGTTCTTTTTGTTTTTTTGTTTTTTTGTTTTTTGTTTTTTGTTTTTTGTTTTTTTTTCAAGGCAGGGTTTCTCTGTATAGCCCTGGCTGTCCTGGAACTCACTCTGTAGACCAGGCTGGCCTCGAACTCAGAAATCTACTTGCCTCTGCCTCCCAAGTGCTGGGATTAAAGGCATGCACCACCACTGCTCGGCTTGATATTATTATTATTTTTTTAACCAAAAAAAAAAGGAGGAATGTAATGACATATATGCTTGGATTTCAGAGCATTTCAGGTTAGCCGTTGGGTATCGTAGCTAGTTATGTAACTTCTCCAAGCCTCAGTCTCCTCATCCACGGTAATAATCAGATTGTAAAAAGAGAGTTAAACAATTAGGAGCTGTTCATAAAGTGTGTGTGCTTATGTGTCCACCTCATAGGTCCTCAAAAAGTTGGCATTTCCTGACTAAGCATTTGGAAGACTGCATGTGGACAGCACTTGGAGGAGGCATATTTATCAGAAAGAATGTGTAGCTGCCTAAGTGCCCCATTTTGCAGATGAATTCACAAAGGCTCAGAAATGGTTGCTGTTCACATTCACTTGCCTAGAGAAGATGAATAATTCTAATTTCAAGTGAGTTCTGTGATCACAAAGCCCCCAGTTGAATGGGAGCGTGGAGATTGTTTGCTACGCTTAACCAAGTTTCAAAACTTCCAAGCATTTTCACCATTTTAGCTACACCATCAACTCAGGGGTGTGGTGTCAACATGGCAACAGAATGCCCAAACTGCCACCTAGTGGTTGTACAAGGATGCCAATCCTCTCGTTTTTTAGCTTTTGCAATTGTTTCCTACAAAGTAAGGTTCACTGACAACCCAACTCCCAGATGGCCTCTCCTCCCCTGGACACACAAATGGACAGAGTGACTTGAAGGCAAAGAGCCTCTCTCGATGCACTGTGGGGACAGAAATGTCCAAGTGCCCCTCACATCTAGCCAGTACAATGCAGAATGTCTCTCTAATCAAGGATTGGGATCATTGCCTTAATATATTGGTAAAATCTGGTAGTTCTGTGAAATTATCTTGCCTGTGAAAGTTATCAAGCTTTCCAAGGACTGACACTATGGGAACTTTAGATATCTGGGATCGCTCTGCACGATTAACCAACTATGAAACCCACCCAGACCCAGGCTGGTCTCACAGGAAAGAATGATCCCATTCTAAGCAAGGGCAAAATAAGTGGAGGCCAAGGTCTACACCAGCCCGCACAAGGTCTACCACATTAAGCTCCAGAGAGCAGAGGAGCCTGGGAGAGTCTAAGGGAGGAGCTCCGCTGATCAAGAGTCTCGAGTTTCATTCATGGCTGTACATATTCTCTCCACAGCAGTTGGAGACCATGCCCACCCCACCATCAGCTTCCCTTTCTAACAAACACACTGAACAAGTTTAGCTTACACTTGTCAAAATATAAAAGGAGGATTTTGATTGCTCAATGTGCCCTTTTAAGGCATCTCAACTTCCCATAATCTAATGGTAACAAAGAGAAAAATGGAGCTTTTCTTTTGATGGCATATATATTCCCCAAAGAAAGATGAATGACTTTATTGAGATCATAAATAATGAATCGACAATGCAGGGGAGAGGATTTTAAATTGCTATCTTTGGTTTATTTTGTATTTATGTTTGTTTGTGTGCGTGCCATGGGGCACAGGTGACACTCATAGGACAACTTTTAGGAGCCTGTTCTCTCCTTCCATTATGGCATCCAGGGACTGAACTCAGACCGTCACACTTGGTGGCAGCACCTTTACCTGCAGGCTCTACATCGCTATCTGTAACACAAAACGATTAGAGCACCATGGACCAGGCAAGGAGGAAGAGGCCTGCTAAACCGTGGTCATATGATCAAGGAGAGAGAGGCTGCCCTTCAAATAGCCAGAGGTAGACCACAAGAATCCTTCTGCTCAAACCGATTTAACCCTAACCACTTATTGAGGACCCTTCGCCATCACACCTGAGCTTGCTTTCGGGGGATACAACAGGAGCGGCCTCGTGAGAACTCTCTGATAGACACATTGGACTTTGGACATTATCTTACTCAATACCCCATCTATAGGGACTGAAGGGAGACATACGGATTCAATAAGGGCCATGAAAAGCTTTTTGTCCCTCATCCATAGACTTTCAAACATTCCCTTACCCATAGATTCTCAGACAGCATAGAGCGTGTACCCCGATGATGGATCAGTTTTGGAAACTGCAGAACTTTATGAATACATTTGTTTTCGTCAAACTTTCTCTGGCCTCACTGGACTGCCAATCCCTCCTTTAGCTTCCCAGTCATTACCAGTTGGCATTGCTAACTGGATGTACCTCACTGTAAGTCCTTTAGAGAAGGGAGACACATTGCTGTCACTCTAGTTTCCCGCCGCATAATGTCTTCCATTAGTAAGCTCCCAGCTGGTCCCTACTGCTACTCCAACCCATCCTCATCCCACTAATGGCTGACCATTCTGTGGTCCTCTCTCATCTGAAAGTTGTTCAGTGGTTCCGTACTGTAAGAAATGATACTGTAAGCTCACGGTGTTTCCCTCTTTTAGATCCAGTCTGCTCTTTCACAGCTCCCTTCCCTATCCTGTGTCCCAGTATTTTTAGCTCCGTTACAATCTCCAGCAGCCCCTACTCTCATCTGGAAGAGGAAAGACTTGAGTGGGTCTTGACACGGCACAGGACAACACCAGTTTCTTCAGTCCTGCTCAGTGAGTGAATGCTGAGTAAGCATATTCCAAGTCCCTTCCTCAAAGGTGGGCCGCTTCACGACAGGGCAGCTGCTTGCAGATCCGGTTTGTTAGGAGTGCCTAACACTGTCAATTTAAAGCTTTGGTTCAGAAGCCCCTCCTTGGTGCCCTCCTCCAGCCTTGAGTAGGCTAAACAAACCCCCAATGGTTTTAAAACAACCTAACTGGGGTGGCCTGGCCTCGCTGCTTTTGCAACTTCCTACCAGAGCTTTGAGGAGTTGACTGCCTGCTGAGTTTGCAGAAACAGAGGATGGGTCTGTGGGCTTTCCCTGTATAAACACAGTGCTGAAAATTAAACTTTGAGCCTGACCAGAAACCTTTGTCTCGGCTTCATCCTTTTCTCACCCCCTGCTCCCATCCCTTTTCACTTCCACCCTCCCTTTCGGGTACCCAGTTCGTCCGTGGCTGATGGATAGCCACCCTCCTTGCATCCACTGGCGTTGCGTGTCGGGTTGCTCTGTCTGATATTTCTTCCAGCAGTCCATGACAATGTCGCAGGCTTTGAAGTTGACTTTATGGCACGTTTAATATGTACCATCTGTCTGTTTTGTTTACCTTTGCTCCGCCTTAGCTCACTAGCCCAAGACGACTCATATCAATGGCAATTAATAAGAGACTCTGAAACTCCCAAGCTTCTAAAATAGCTGGCACGATACACATGCACACTCAGCCTTCCAGACACGCACAGACCATCTTTACCCCGATTATACCTGCCTGTCTGTAAACATCACTGCTTTGGAGGTATTTCTAGAAACAGAAATTCAAGAGAAATTGCATAACCATCCCTTGTATCAAAATCTTTCAGTGTTTGCTATAGTTCCCAAACTCTATTATGTCTCGCAAATCAGATACTCAACTTTATCCCAGTTATGCACTGGAGATTTAGAGCCTACTACCTTCTACATGGTGGCTCTGTAAATCCTAAAAACAAAAACAAAAACAAAATAAAACAAAAAAAAAAACTATCAGAAAAGAGTCGTTAATGTTTAAGACATTTAGCCTCCAGGTGTGATGGGCCCATTCCTAAAGCCCCACATTGAGGCAAGAGGATCTTTTCATCTAAGACCAGCTTAGGCAGAGGAATAAGATCTTATCTACCAAAATAAAAAAGAAAAAGAAAAAGAAAAAGAAAAAGAAAAGGACATCCAAAATATTCTCACACATAGTAACGTACTTACAGTAAAATCTTCATTATCATGTGAGAATGAATTATTTCAAAATATGAGTAGATTCCTCTATCTTTAATTTTTGAAGGTAAAGCTTATAGAGGTTAGAGGTAGGTATTTGTTGTTTGGTTTTCGAGACAAGATCTTGGTATGCAGCTGTAGCTGGCCTGGAACTTGCTATGTAGAACGAGCTGGCCTTGAATCTGTAGCAATCCTCCTGCCTCTGCCTCCGAAGAGTCCTTGGACTAAAGGTAAATTGCCACCACATCTCGATGCTAGAAGTTAGTTTTTATATTAGTTCCTTGCTGTTTTAACATGCTCACATTACCAATTTCTAAATGCTGGATGGTTGTTCCATAGTATAAAATGGCCAGTTATTAATACACAATTTATGGTTGCTTGGCTCACACCTCTGACACTTCTGTCTGTCTGTCCATTCCATAAGAGGTGAGCCTTGCTTAAGGGCCTCCTGGATGCATCACAGTGATTAGAACTGCCATCACATTCATAACGAATGAGTCCAGTTAGTGTCTTTAATTGATGCTGTTATGAAAGAAAACTCTAATTAAAAATTTATCTAATTAAAAAACATTTCTAATTAAAAAACAACACGGCTACTCCAGGGATCCAGACGTGCCATCCAAAGCAGACAGAAAGCTGGAATGTTCATGTGAGACAGACTGATAGGGACCATGCCACATCTCTGGAACAGAAACCTTTCAGGCGCAGAGGCAAGACAAAATTGCCATAGTGTCCTCATTGTCCATGTAGGTTAATATGGTTGTCCATCCAGAGATGCTGTTTGTATGATCCAAAGATCAGGTTCAGAGTCCCCACCTGAAGGGTTCCTCAGTAGTACTCTAAGCTCATTTCTGTCTTCTCCTAAACTTAAGACTTTCTTTAAAAAAAAAAGTTTTGTGTGTATGTGTGTGTGTGTGTGTGTGTGTGTGTGTGTGTGTGATCCTCAAGTAATGGGGGTGGTACATGCGCTTGTGGGTACACATGCAGAAACCAGAGAACACTAGATGCCCTGAAAGGCCCACCTTGTCCCTTTGAGAAAGGAGTCTCACTGAAAATGGAGTGAGGTTGGCAGCCAATAAGTCCGGCAACCCTTCTCTCCTTGTTCTCACAGCAATAGAGTAACAGGGCCATGACACCACACCTGGACTTTTTTGGGGGTGTTGGGATTCAAACTTAGGTCTACATGCTTGTACAGCAAGCCCCCTTAAGCAATATGCCATCTCCTCAGCCCGTGGTCATAAAGAGCCATCTGCCCGTTCCTTCCATACACTTTGCGCATGTCTTTGCTTAGGTTTCTGTTCATATTTCCCATTTTCCTTTGTAATCTTTGGCTGTCAGCGCCAGCAAATCTAACTTGTAAAACCACTCGCCCAGATTCCTGATCTCAGAAAATCTTGCTTTTCCTTGCTTAACTCATCTGCTTTGGAAGGGAATGCCAAAATGCATTTGAGTTGTATTCCAAAAACTTTTGAAGGTAATTTATTTACTCCACATTAAATATAGTGTCAAAACAGTGATTTGATCTTTAGGAAATGCCCTAAAATATTAAACCATAGAGGCAAAAAGAATGAGAATCACAGACTTGCTTCAGTATTGGTTTTTAAAAGAACAAGAAGCAATAAAATAGTCTGGGAACATGTTTGTCTTTCTAGAGTGTAGATTATTATTGTATGTAAAAAAGACAATATTGAAAAAAACCATCAGGGCTGGTCAGGAAGAGATGCTGGCCAGAGATCTTTTTCAGACCACACAGGATGGACCTGTAGAGGGCTTGCCTCACTACCAGAAGCCACTGTCTGACTTCTCCTGGAGACTCACGTCTTCCTTCCTCTTTACACAGAGACACCACTAGCTCTATCTAGCCTTGGGTTTTACAGACACGCAGAGAGTGATGGAGGGTGACAGTGGGGTGGGAGGAGGAAGTAAGAAGGCAAAGAAAATGAAGTGGAAGTCAGGAGAAGAGGGCTTCCATAAGAGTACTCTTTGCTCTTGTAAAGGACCTCAGTTCAATTCCCAGCACCCACATGGTGGCTCACAACCAACTCCCAAGCACCCACATGTAACACATCCATATACATGACATAAGTCTTTTTAAAAAATATGAAGTGAAAAAGAATTTGGGAAAATGAGAGATCTTCCCTGACTAAGACTAGAAAGGGAGAAAAAAATCTCAAATAATACGAGGGTGTGTTCAGGAGGGGAGGGAAGCGGGGGGGGGATGGGGGCTAGCTCAGCAAATGCACACAGGAAGGTGAAGCCAGGAGACCCCAACTCATCCCAGTCTGGGCTCAAGGGCACCAGTCTCTTCAGAGAGCAAGAACTGAAGGACATGCACAGGCAGGAGGTGGCTCTGGTTTTCAACCCTAAGGGGATCATTATGAAATACAATTTTGTAGATAAGTTGACGACTTCCTGTGGTTTAGTATTGTTTATTAAGTGTTCGTATTTCTCAAGTCAATTATAGGCTTTTCGGGAGTGAAGATTCAAACATTGTCTATCCCTGTAACTCATGCTCCATAAATGCCTTTATTTGTGTATAGCTTTCCTGGGTATGATATAAAACAAGTATTTTCTTGTGCCACTGGTTAGTTGAGAATCCAGGCTTCCAGCTCAGGGAGAGTTGAGTCACCAAACCACAAGCATTCCGTCCCAAGAAGATATTTATTTTGTTTAACAAGACTGTAAATGAGGGAGTGTTATCTCCTTGGTAGGATGGACTGTGAGTCACCTGTCCGAGTACATGGCAGGATCTTATTTCTAAACTGGAGATAAAGGCAAGAGCTTTTACAGTGTTTGAATGTGAAAATCTAGCACAAACTAGCAGAATGGCTCTGTTTGATGTCATTTTCCTCACTACAACTATTTCCACACTGGTTTTGGAACAAACATCTTAAATATAGCCTATGATTCAAAAGGAAAATAAGCTTTTTCTTTTCTTTTTGAGATAGGATCTCATGTAGTCCAGGCTAGCCTTGAGCTCACTCCATAGCGGGGGCTGGATTTGAAAGCCTGATCTTCTTGCCTGTACCTCCTAGGTGGTAGAACTGTAAACATATGCCAGCGCCCTTGGCTTAAACTTGTTTTTTATGAATAAGGTAGCACTAGGCATATAAGATGCTTCTAAAACAATCAATTCATAACATTAAAAAGGAAACAAATTGCATTACCGTTTTTTCATTTCACACACCGCTTAGTGCTGATGGCCACATCGGCATTTCCCAGCTGTAGTGACTACTTGTTACTGAAAAGAATAGAGATCATTCTAGTTGCAAGATTAATTTCCTAATTGACCCTCTTTTCTTCCCTGTAATAGAAGAAAATGTAGGCTCCCCCTTTCAGAAATACTGAAAGTGAAGCCCTTTTTTCCTCTTGTCACCAAATCAAAGAGAAGAAAGACAGAGAGAAGAGCTAGGGCTGGAGAGCTGGCAGGCTGGCAAGCTGAGCCAGAGAGCTGGAGGGCCGGAGGAGAGCCAGAGGAGGAGAGAGCCAGAGGAGGAGAGAGCCAGAGGAGGAGAGAGCCAGAGGAGGAGAGCTGTAGGAGGAGAGCCTGAGAGCCAGAGAGCTGCAGAGCCAGAGGCTTCCACAGCTGAACTCCTTAAGAGCAGTTGCTCTTGCAGAGGCTTTGGCTTCCAGCACCCACGCTGGTCACTCAAAACTGCCTGTAACTCCAGTTCCAGTGTATTTGATTCCCCTCTGGCCTCCATGGGCACATGCGCGTATACATGCTCATACCCACACACATACATACATATAACTAAATTAAAAAACACATTAAAGAGAGGCAGGAGATATCTGCTGTAAAACAATAGGAGGTGATTTTGCACATTGCTCCTGTCTAACGTCTGTAGTGCTGCCGAGTGATGCTAATGGCCGCAACATTTTCGTAAGTGGTTTGTCTGTACTTACTAAGTGCCAGCATGCAAGCACAGTGTCCTACACCTCTGCTTCTGAAAAATTATTCTGAGGAAATCCCTAAAGAACACCTGCAGTGGGGCCTATGGGAGCATTGCTTCTTATAGCAAAACCCACTTAGGCAATCGTGAAATTGATGCACATCCATGTTACAGCATGTCATTTCCCCTTTAAGACACACACTAAAGCTTCCAATGCAATGGCAAGCAGACAAGCAATGACCTGCCAACCAGGTAATGGAGCCAGAAACACAGAGAGGGCAATGCACAGCATCAGACAGTGGCCATCTCTGACTAACTGGGTCACGAGGGTCTAGAGTCTCCTATATTTTCCGAAAGCACCATACGTTCTGTTATAACCAGAAAAAAACAGCCAAGAAAAATGTTGGAAAACTCCCAATGGGCTCTTCTGGGAAGTTTAAATAAGGATTCTGGAGCTGCAACAACAGAGGGTGGAATCCGGGAAGGAATGGAGCTTGTCGTGTAAGCTAGTTAACTATTGACACAGGTTTTGCCTGCCAATCTCCGTTTCTTTCTCAGTTCCATAGGCTTTCCCAACCTAAATCAGGGACTGCTCCAGTTTACTGTCAATCATCCCACAAGAGTCACACATCTGTTCTTGAATGATTTCCAAGATAGCATCTGTTTTAAAAAACCAGGATGTGCAGGGACTATATACCACCTGTGTAAGGTAACGACCATCTGTCCAGATGTTTGCCAGAGAATTAAAAAGCAATGACATCAAGTAATTGCGCAGTTCTGACAGCTCTACTGGGGTGAAGAACACAGAAAATTGACAGTTATCATTTACTCACTTATTTATCATCTATCTATCATTTATGTATGCATGCCTGTGTGCACATGCATGCTCCTGCACAAACACATGTGTGCAAGTGCCCTTAGAGGCCGGAAAAGGGCAATGGAGCCCCTGGTGCAAGAGTTAAGATGGCTGTGAACTGCTTGATCAAACATGGGTGCTGGGAACCAGAGTAGGGTCTTCTGCAAGAGCAGGCCCTCTTCTGCCCTGAGACTCTGACTCCTCACGTTTGTAAGGAGAGTCTCCTGGGACCACCCTCTCCACAATGGCGTGTCCATGGCTGCTTTGACGCTCTGATGGCAGAGTCGAGCAGTCTCAACCAACACTGCCTGAGACACTCGCTACTGGCTCTTTGCAGGACGTTTGCTGGCCTCTAGTTTAGATTCTAAATAGCTGCAAGCTTGTTTGGTTCACTTCTTTCTGTACTTCCATAGCTTTTACTGAACAGGGATAAACACTTCTAAAACTCTAGTAAAATCTATCAGGAAAGTATGACACATCATAAGCTTGAGTTTCCCTACATCTGGACACACAAAACCATATAGACAAAATGGCCCACAGTCATTTTTTGAACATTAGAGCTACCCGTTATAATGTGCCAAGCCACCAAAGAGCAAGAGACCCATTCTATCCTGGTTAGGGTTTCTATTGTTGTGATAAAGCACCCTGGGTAAATGGGAAAGAAAAGATTGATCCTGGCTTATAGCTCTTAGGTCACACTCCACCACTGAGGGAAGCCAGAACTGGAACTCTATGCAGGAACCTGGAGGCAGGAGCTGATACAGAGGCCATGGAGGGATGCTGCTTGCTGGCTTGCTCTTCCTGACTTGCTCAGTCTGCTTTCGTATAATACTGAGGACCACTTACCCAGGGATGGCACCACCTACAGTAAGCTGGGCTCTCCTCACTAATTAGTGATTAGTGATTAGCCAATCACTAATCAAGACAAAATCCCATAGGTTTGCCTATAGGCCAATCTGATGGAGGCATTTTTTTCCTATTTATCACATTCTTATTACTTTATTTCTTTATTTCTTTTTTTTCCATTATTTTTATTAGATATTTTCTTTATTTACATGTAAATTTTTCCCTTCACAGTTTCCCCTCCAAAAAACAAAGAAACAAACAAAAACAACCAAAACAAACCCCCGTTGCCTCCCACTTCCCCATGCCTGCCATCCTGCCCTCTCCCACTTTCTGGCCCTGGCATTCCCCTACACTGGGGCACAGAATCTTCACAGGACCAAGGGCCTCTCCTCCTATTGATGATCGACTTTGCAATCCTCTACTATACACATGCTGCCAGAACAATCAGTCCCACCATGTATAGTCCTTGGTTGGTGGTTGAGTCCCTGGGAGCTCTGAGGGTACTAGTTAGTTCATTTTGTTGTTCGTCCTAAGGGGCTGCAAACCCCTCAGCTGATGGAGGCATTTTATCAATTAAGATTCCTTCTTCACAGATGACTTGGGTCAAGTTGACAGGAAAAAAAAATCAAAAAACCAACCAGGACACACACTCACACAGATGAGAGCTCTTTAAGCTCCCAAGATTCTCTCAGTCTCCCTTCCCGCAAAAGATGCGCACAGTGTCAAGGACACCTCACATCTGAGTAATAATTTATAATCTGCAAGGGGCATTTTTACCACACAATTTCCATATCCTCTTGGGATCCCTGATTAACAGGTTTAAAGTAAGACTCGTCTTTGTAGAGATCATATCTTGTGTGTAATATGGATGCCTCACCTGTCAATTACAAAACCTATGGCCTATAGGAAAGGATAGAATGGAAGGTGGGACATCCAGGAAGCAGAAAGAATTCTGAGATAGAGCCAGGTGCGTGAGATTTGCCCTGGAAGATGTGACAAGATGGTCGCATGGTACCCGGACACAGATAACCAGTCATGTGGCAGAATGTTGATTAGAATATATGGATTATCCTAAGTTATAGTCTAGTAATAGAAGAGCCAACGTATTTGTAAATATTTTTTTGACTCTGAGTCTTATTTCTGGGAGTACGGGGCTGGGAGGAAAAATAATGTGTAAGAGGAGAACGCTGGTATAAGAATGGAAAATAGTATCTGATTATTTCTGTGAAGTATTAAGGTGTTTTTTTTTAAATCTGTAAAGAACAGGAGTTACATAGTGGGGCCTCAGGGGTTGAATCATGCATCAAGGTCGGGGCAGCCTAGGGTTCACCTGTGGGCTCCTAACTAGGATTCTCCTAGAAAATGCCTTTCCCTTCTAGCCCAGCATAGCCTGGGGTACACTCTCGAGACTGATGCTTATTTTGGAAAACAGAACCACCCACTAACTGTGTAGTTGCTCAAGCTGTCCAGTGACCATGGATTTCCTTTCGTGGACACTAACTAACTTCCCAAGGATCAGAGAGGGGGAAAGGGAGAAGAAAAGAGGAAGAGAGCAAAGATTCTTTAACCCTTCAGACTACAAAACCTATTATCATATCGCTAAGTAGTTTATTATGTGTTCGTTTTGAGACAAGATCTTGTTATACAGCCCAGGCTAGCCCAGAACTCATGCAAAGTTCTAGGACTGCAAGCCTGTGCCACCAACCTGGCTAACAGTGTTTTCAATAAAGTTGTGCCATTGCATTTCATGGCCCTTCTCTCCTGCCTAAGATTTCTTTCTTCCTTTTTTCTTTCTTTTTTTTTCTTTTTTGGTTTTTCTGAGACAGGGTTTCTCTGGCTGTCCTGGAACTCACCCCGTAGACCAGGCTGGCCTCGAACTCAGAAATCTGCCTGCCTCTGACTCCCAAGTGCTGGGATTATAGGCGTGCCCCACCACTGCCTGGCCCTCCTAAGATTTCTAAAGCATAAAAATTAACAAATCAACTTTCTGAAGTAGGCAAAATCAGGCCAGGTAGTATGAAAAAAACTCTTGGAGTTGACAGTGATCCGTCTCACGAGGAATCTAAGCTGTGAGGCACAAGTAAGAGACTAAGGTGCTTGGATACTTTCAAAGAGAACAGGAGCGTTGGGAGACAGCTGCTTCCTGTCTTGCTAAATCAACACTCGAGTCTAGCGGTGTAAGCCAGGCAGGGCCCACAGCAGTCAGCCACCTAAACAAACAACAGAAACATGGGTAGCAGGTTCATCGTGCTCTTCGCATCTGCTGGCAACATCTACTCCTATAAGAAGTCACTGTGGACCCACAATAGCTTTTGTCCAAGAGCTAGAGAATTGGCACTTCGGGGGTACAGACGAATTCCCTTTCCACTTTCTCAGGAAAACCTCCATGACTAAAGAACTGGAAGAGATCCAGGTCCAGGGCGAGACAAACTGAAACAGTGTGGCCCTTCCTGCACAGACGGTGCTCCCTCTTGGTGTAAGCTGACCACCTATAGGTAGAATCCCCGCACAGTTGGTGCTCCCTCTTGGTGTAAGCTAATCACTTATGGGTAGAATTCCCACATCGATGGTGCTCCCTCTTGGTGTAAGCTGACCACCTATAGGTAGAATCCCCGCACAGTTGGTGCTCCCTCTTGGTGTAAGCTGACCACCTATAGGTAGAATCCCTGCACAGTTGGTGCTCCCTCTTGGTGTAATCTAGCCACTTATGGGTAGAATGAGCAAGTGCACACATCTTCTGCAGCTGTGTGTGTGTGTGTGTGTGTGCTTAATACACAAAGGACTTGTTTGCCCATCTGAGTCCATAATGCCCTCATCTTAGAGTCTGCCTCAGACAAAATTCCCCAAATGGTTTGAATCTGAATGTTTCAGTTTAGAAAAGATTATGAGAAAGAAAAAGCTAAATCGAAGCAAAGGTTAAACCAGGTATGGTGACATACAACACTTATAATCTCTTGCTGAGGTAGAAGGTCTGTGGGTTCTAAGCCAAGCTAAGCTATATGACAAGATTTCATCAAAAATAAAAGAAACTTCTGGAGGCAGGGGTACTTGGATGATGGCTCAGTAGTTATGGGTATTGGGGTTATGGCTCAGTAGTTAGGGGTACTGGGATGATGGCTCAGTAGTTAGGGGTACTGGGATGATAGCTCAGTAGTTCGGGGTACTGGGATGATGGCTCAGTAGTTAGAGGTACTGGGGTGATGGCTCAATAGTTAGGGGTACTTATTTTTGCAGAAACTATGGGGTTAGTTCTGAGCACCTACATGGTGGCTCACAACCACACATGACTCTAGATCTAGATGGTCTAATGTTCTTCTGACTTCTGGGGGCACAGGGCACACATACATGCAGGCAAACACACATATAAAAATTTTAAAGTGTTCTTTAAAACACTTTTGAAGAAAGCAGTTTTCCTGTTTGTTTTAAATCAGGGGCTGAAGAGACGCCTTGGCAGTTCAGAGTGCTCGCCGCTCTTCCAGAGTACCTCAGTTGTATTGCTCATAACTGCCTGGAACTCTAGCTATAGGGATCCAATGTCGTCTTGTGGCTTATGCAGACACCAAGATGCATGTGGCACACACACTTACACACACATAAGACACACACATGTATACATAAGTGAAAAAAATGTAAACACTATATATATAATATTTAAAGAGTACCTAGGAATGAATTTATGTAAGTGGGCAAGTTATTAATTTTTGAAGTTTTTTTAATTATTAATTTTTAATTCTATGTGTGTCTGAGAATAGGTTTGTACACATAAGTACAGTGCCCTCAGAAGCGTGCTACACACACTCGTCTACTCCAGTCACATCCAAAATATTGGGGATAAAATCCTGATAAAGGATAAAAGGCAATAAGATTCCAAAAGGGGTTCTGTGCCTCCTGGATTTCAGACAGTCGCTGGTATCCCCTAACTCAGATGTGTTCCAGATCAGTCTTTCCAATCGTCAACACGGCCTCATAATTAGGCATAAAGGTACCCCAAGAAATGATTCGTAAATGGTTAAGATTGGGCATTGTCTCCTGGCCAACACAATGTTTCCAACTATCATAGTTTAATACCAAGCTGTCCATAGCTTGCAATTTCTCTCAAAGTAACTGCCTTGCTAGAGCTAACAAGGGTCAGGCACATTCCTTAGGACAATAATAGTTTACAATAACTAGAAATGTTTTGCATACTAGAGAGTAATGAAGGGCTTCCCTCGCTCAGGGACATTAGCTAAAAGTGTTAGATCGGAACTCCCCACTGCTTGCCCCCAGCAAGAACCAGAGAATTAGCATAGGAGTATCATAATACTTCAACAGGGAGGGCTCCACTCCTCTTCCTCCTGCTTCACACCTAGCTACGGGACCCTGCTGACCTTGGTGTGGGGGTCACTTGCCTTTGTGACTTCAGTCTTGCATCCCCTGCTGTAACCCCCACCTGCCTATGTGACTCTTGACATTTGCCCTGCTTGCTGTATGCTACTTAAGCCTGCTTTTCACTTTGTATAAGGACTAGGACAAGGAGAAGGACTAGCACTTGGACTCACAGAAGGACTAAGACTAGAACTTAGATGGGCTAGGACTCAGATTCATGCAACTCGCATTCCCTCGGGCCCAGAGCGCTCTGGGCCCGGGGATGCAGCACCAGTTCAGAGGAGAGAGCTGTTGCTTTAGACTCAGTATGTTTTAGATAGCCTCAGATGTACCTCAACTATTGAGCTGCCAGATTTACCATCTCTCTTTTGCAATGACTGTAAAAGTCTGATGCCATTTCTAAGAAATATATTCAGATGTAACCACCCTCGTGTCGGCTCTGTTTGTCATCTCTTCGCCTACATCTTGTCAACCTGACTAGGACCCTCATTTCTCCCGCGGGTTGAGGGAGGCCCAGATCGGCCGGCCCATGGCAGAAGAGGACAATAGATTCCTTGGAAGCAGAGTTACAGGAAATGTCCAGCCACCTGACTTAGGAACTGGGAATCCAGACTCCCAATCTCTACAAGATCAGCAAGCTTGCTTATTTCATAAGTTTAATTCCACAATAGAGAATGAACATGGTGGTGATATGCGTCTATAGTCTCATGTACTTGAGTGGCTGAGACAGAAGGATTGCTTGTGTCCACCCTGGCACAGAATGAGAACTTGCATCTCAAAACAGCAATGGGAACTTGGTGGAGTGACGGTTTTGTACACTGTGTGAAGATGTATGTGTCTCTGCCCTTCCTTGCCTGCCAAAAGTACCTTCTGATTGGTTAAAATAAAAAGCTTAAGGCCTACAGCAAAAGGCAGGATAGTAAGGTGGGACTTCTGGACAGAGAGAAGAACTCTAGGAAAGGTAGGGGTGCGGGAGATTTGTCACCCAGACTGGGAGGAAGTTGGATGTATAAAACTGAGGAGAGGGGGGCTGGCGAGATGGCTCAGCGGGTAAGAGCACTGACTACTTTCCGAAGGTCCTGAGTTCGGATCCCAGCAACCACATGGTGGCTCACAACAATCTATAATGAGATCTGATGCCCTCTTCTGGTGCGTCTGAAGACAGCTACAGTGAATTACGTGGGATCGAGCAGGGCTGTCCTGAGTTCAATTCCCAGCAGTCACATGATGGCTCATCACCATCTGTACAGCTACAGGGTACTCATGCAAATAAATAAATCTTTAAAACCGAGGAGAGGTAACTAACTAGTCAAGTGACAGACATAGAATAGTATAAATGGAATAACTGAGTTACAAGCTCATGGGAAACAAGGCTAGCATAAGGCCTAGGCATTTTAATATGTATAAGCCCTTCTGTCATTATTCAGGAACCAGGGCAGGCATAGAAAAGCCTTTGTTTTTGTGAGCTGCCGAAGGAGAGTCAGAATAGGAAAAAGTGGGTTCTATTCCAGTGAGGAAGCGCCTTGGAAATCCAGAAAGAAACAGAAAGTCCTGGAGAGAACAGTAGAGATGGTGGTGGAGCAGATTCTGACACCTCCTCAGCCATGCGGGTCCCTGCTGAGGATGGAGACAGCCACTGACACTTCTGCTAGGTGAAAGATGGATAGCCTGCGGCCTCAAAGCTGTTGTGAGTTTGGTGAGACAGTGAACTCTCCAGGGTACAGGTCAGCAGAGGTGAGACATCCCACTTTGGTTCACTATTAGACTAAGAGGGTACCAGATGAGGCTGTGGCCAACATCCATCTTCAGAGAAGATCTACTATTAAGAACAGAGCTGAATCAGACATGGGTGCACACCTTTAATATTGGGATTCCAGAGACAGAGGCAGAGAGAGCTCTGTGAGTTCAAGGCCAGCCTTGTTTATATAGTGAAACCCAGGGCTACTGAGAGAGACCCTGCTTCAAAAACAAAACATCACAACAAAACAATTAAAACTGAGTTGCTCTGTGGGCCTGAGATCAGGGAGCAGCCATGGGCCAGGGAGCTTCTGTAATCGCTCTGGGGTAAGGAAAATCCCAGAGAGGCAGTTGTGGAAAGCTGCAAGAGGGCCAGATGCTGACACACCAAGGAATGCAGGCATCAAGAGGCTGGGCTCTGATAGGGACATGCATAGCAAAAGACGCCCTGGTCTTTGGTGGCCAGGCGTACATCTCATCAACTGAGGGTAAACCTGGAGTGTCATAACTCTGCTCCTGAGCTTACCAGGTGTATCAAACTCTAGTGTCATCTATCTGTCATTACCGACACAGAGCCTGAGGACTCATGAGTTCTAAGACGTAATATCCACAGCTGAACTCCTCCATCTTAGTGACCAATGCTTAGGAAGCCCAAGAGTACAAAGTCAGGTCCTCTGCCTGTACCGACTTCAGTATTATGGTCACACCCCACACTCTCAACACACTGGGGAGACAAACACCTCTCCAGCTACACTATCAGCTACCACGGGAGTATAGTTTGGGGGATTTTAACAAAAGTAGAGAATATACCTAGCCCACAGATTGTGTAGACAGTAGGAGTACCCGGTACACAAAGAAGAAAATCCGCCAAGGTGCAGTCAACTCTGTTCCACATGGGACATGCATCCAACACAGGCTTAGCCACTACATAAACTGCAGGTAAGATAAGAAGAGCGCATTGGCTTAACTGAGCTGCGTGCTCATGGGCAAGCGTCTCTGGTTTTTAGAAAGATGTTACTTCAACATCTCATGTTGCTTTTTAAGATGAATATTATTATTTTATTTATATAAGTGTGTTTCTCTGTTCCTCTCCTCTCCCTCTCCCTCCCCCACTGTGTGTGTGTGTGTGTGTGTGTATCTGGGTGTCCATGTAAATGCTCAAGGTGTGAAGGTACCCAAGGAGGCCAGAAAAGGGCATCAGATCCCATGGAGCTGGAGCCACGGGTGGTTGTGGGCCACCTGACATGAGTACTTCTAACTGAATCTGAGCCCTCTACAAGGGTAGCAAGAACTCTTCAGCTCTCTAGCCCAGCCCAGCCTATGTCTCGCTTTGTACATCAGGCTGGCCTCTGACTCACAAGGATCCACCTGCCTCCATCTCCCAAGTGCTCTGCCTAAAGGTGTGAACCACCATACCCAGCCCCCTCTCAAGCAACTTCAATTTTATTGCATTTTAATTTTTAAGTGTTTGTGGGTTTGTTATTCTTTTTTATGCATTCATCTAGTTTTGCTTGTGCATATTTTCACTATGGGCAATAGGTTTTTATCTCCATAGTTTCTTCTCTACCCCCATTTATTTCTTCCTTTCTTCCCTGCCCCTATGTTTAATAGTACTTATTTTGTTTTATTATTATTATTAATTTTTGTGTGTAGGGGTGTGTTGTGTGTGTGTGTGTGTGTGGTGTGCAGGTGAGTACAGACATCCAAGGAAGTCAGAAGAGAGAGATGTTGGATACCCTGGAGCTGGAGATATAGGTGGTTATGAACTACCCAACATGAGTGTTAGGAATTAAGCTCAGATCCTCTGGAAGAACACATTATTAACTGATAACCCAGCTCTTTACCCCCACAGATGCTTCTTTCTTTCTTTCTTTCTTTCTTTCTTTCTTTCTTTCTTTCTTTCTTTCTTTCTTCCTTCCTTTCTTTCTTTCTTTCTCTCTTTCTTTCTTCCTTTCTTTTCTTTTTTTTCCTTTTTTTGGTTTTTCGAGACAGGGTTTCTCTGTGTAGCCCTGGCTGTCCTGGAACTCACTCTGTAGACCAGGCTGGCCTCAAACTCAGAAATCCACCTGCCTCTACCTCCCAAGTGCTGGGATTAAAGGCATGCGCCACCACTGCCTGGCCAAATAATTATTTCTTTAAAAAAAAAAAATCCCTAGGGAGGTTTGAAAATATCTATTCGAGTTGGTCTCACAATAGTAAGTGGATAAGGGAGGCATCAGGAGAGGGTGCGGAAGGGATCTGTCCTTGCCCTCTGTGCCTTTTACTGACCACTCTCCTGGTCTCTACGCTTTATTACCTTGTATAATCCCCACAAGGGACCCACAGGACTGGTGTTATCACTGGCAGTGTTTACAGGTGAGGAAAAGCTCAACGAGATCAAGGAATTTGCTCGTAGGCACACTGGAAGTTGTAAAACTGAGATCTGTAGTATAAAATAGTTCCACTATTTAGTTACTTTCTTTCTTTAGAGAGGAATATGCCTTGTAATGACAGCTAGACGGAAAAGCCACAGTTTTGGTCCCAGTGACACTGAAAAATCTATATGTAACTCAACTTCCTTTTGTGTTTCAAGGATGGTGGCCACATATGTAACCTTGGGAGGACAAGGGGAATGTCTCCACATACATCTTAGAGGTTTGTCCTTTTGAGATTCTGTTATACAAAAGGGACCCAAGGCCCAACATGTGGTTACAATGACTCCTGGTGATCGGTGCTCTGTAAACTCTAGAGGTTCATCTACCCTCTTTGTTGTCAACAACGCTTGTCCCCGGTTCCCCCTAAAGCATCCCTCTACCCTGAGCACGTGCCATCTTTTCATTTTTTCAAAGAGAACACAATCCTGATTGTCAAGCTGTAAGTGGTGCTATGGCCCACACAGAAGCAGGAAATAGAAGAAAATGTAAGAGACACACTGTTGTCGAAGAGTGAAGTTTCTAGGTCACCACCTCCAGCAGGCTTACAAATGAGTTTTTCTATTTCCCTAAGTCTAAAACACTAAAAATCTCCACAAAGAGAAGCTGTTCTACAACCAGGCTCACAGCCAGCTCAGCTTGTTTTTAGAGCACCATTGAACATCCTACACTCACAAAAAAAAAAAAAGACAGAATACCTGTTCATTTGGTGTCTTAGGGTTTCAATGCTGTGAAAAGACACCATGACCAAGGTAACTCTTATAAAAGGAAAACATTTAATTGGGGCTGGCTTACAGTTTCAGAGGTTCAGTCCATCATCATCGTGGCAGGAAGCATGGCAGCCTGCAGGTAGGTAGACTTAGTACTGGAGAAGCCAAGAGTCCTACATCTTCATCCACAGGCAACAGAAGGGGACTGGCTTCTGCAGGCAGCCAAGAGGAGGCTCTGATTTCACACTGGGAGGAACTGGAGCATAGAGCCTGCCTACACAGTAATACACTCCCTCCAAGTAGGCCACGCCCACTCCAGTAAGGCCACACTTCCTAATAGTGCCACTCCCTATGGCCAAGCATTCAAACATAAATTTATGAGGGCCAAATGTATTCAAACCACCACCTTGGGTAAAAAGCCAGAAAACCTGTTAACCCTCAGATCACCTGATTGGACACTGCCATGGGTATCCTTCATGCTCTCTCAGGCTTGCCAGGCTTTTCTAGAATTCAAAATGATGCTTTACACGTCACTGGAGTGCAACAGACCAAAAGATGGGTACTCTTGTTTTATAACAGACATTTCCAATTGTCCTTAAAATGGGAATGCAATTTGGTGTCAGAATGCCTTGCAAGTCTCTATTGCATCTGATGGTGTCTGAGCAAGAGAATCTCTCTGCTGCTACGATTCTTCACAGGGAATTGTGACAGTATAACTGCACCCTTCTAAGGTTTAAACCAAGCACAGCGTGGTGGTTCATGCCTGTAATCCCAGCATTAGGAGGTTGAGGCAGGAGAATAGCCCTGAGTTCAGAGACAGCCTAGGCCACACAGTGAGTTCCAAGTGAGCTTTAGTTATAGAGGGAGGCTCTCCCTCAAACACATACCTACAAACTCCCAACCCCTAAACCAAAAGTACGTTAGGTATAACTGTGGTATATATTTAGAGGCCAAATCATGAGGAGCATGGGTGAGAAAAGGGGTGCAAACCAGCAGGACATGGGAAGAGTACAACCTAGAGATGACAGCATGGGCTAGCCTGACAGCACGGAGATGCTAGAAGATAATCGGACTCTAAGCATGAGGACTGCCAGGATGGAGGGAGTAGAGCTGGGAGCTGAGCCACACCCTGTGCACTGCAAACACACTCTTCCACAGAGCCACGCCTCCAGGTCCTGGACACACCTCCAAGTGGAATGGTGTCCACAGCAATTATAAAACTCTTCCTGAGTCATCATGTTATTCAGATTTACCAAGATGGAGACCATGGGGTGGGGTGGGGTGAGGGGGGAGAATACTGGGGGAAAGTCAGGAGTGGGTTTTTGGACATGTTATGTTAGAAAGACAAGAAACCCTTTGTGATGGCACATGCCTATGTAATTTCAGCAATTGGGAGGTGAAGGAAGGGGGATGAGCTCTTACATCCTTGGCTACATAGTAAGTTTGAAACCAGTCGAAAATACATAGGACCCAAGAAAGGGGCATAGGCATGTCAGACATGCTGGTAGGCTTCTTTAATCCCAGCCCTTCGGAAGTTCTAGGCCAGAGTGAGACACTGTGGTAATTTGAATGAGAAAGTACTTGCTCATATAAGGCTCATATTTGATGATGATGAGCTGTTTGGAAGGATTAAGAGGTGTGTCACTTAGAGTGGGCTTTGAGGTTTCAAAAGCTCAGTAGGTGCAGCCTCTCTGTCTGTCCCTGTCTCTGTCTTTCTCCCTCTACCTCCCTCCAATTCCCTGCAAGCAGATGATCATATGTGAGCTCTCAGCTAGATGATCGGATGCCATGCCTGCCTGCCTGCCACCATGCTCCCTGCCACAAAGGTCATGTCATGGACTCACCCCTGAAACTATAAGCCAGCTACCAAATAAATGCTTTTTTTATAAGTCGCCTTGGTCATGGTGTCCCTTCATAGTAATAGAACAGTGACTAAGAAACCTGTCTCAAAAACAAAAAATAAAAAGGAATGCAGGGGGAAAGTGTGGAGGGAGGGGCAGAGGGATGTTGGGAGGGAGGGAGCAAGAGAAAGAAGAAACCTATAGGACATTTGGATAGAATCTGGGATGCCGAAGAAAAGCTGGTATTGGAAACACAAATGCAGAAGTCACATAAAGCTGTGTGCTGGCTAGCTCACCTAGAAGGAAAAGGAAAGAGAAGAGGGCTCCAAGGACAGAGCCCCGAGGTCCTGACATTTGGAAGATGAGAAGAATACCCAGCAAGATACAAAAGGAGATTTCATGGAGATAGGAGAAAAATGAGGGCATTTGCCTTGCAGGACACCATGGAAGGAGCTAGGAACCATGTGAAAGGATATGGAAACTTTACAACGAGGTCAAACGTGAACTTGACAGACTGGAATAAATGTCAGCCCCCTTTGTTCCTGTGGAAAGAACTCACGGAAGAGACTCTGGACCCCTCTCCTCACTCTGCCTCCACGGAGATAGTAAGTGTCCTGGTTGGCAAGTGAGAGCAGAATTAACCTGGCAGGCTTGCTCAGCCTCGTCCTCTTGGGAGCCAGGGGCATTCTTCTCTGCTTTCCCAGGGGCAGGCTGTGCTCAAGCAGAGACACCTGAGCTTTCCTGGTTTGTATAGGGCCTGGGCAAGAAAACAGTGCCACACCCATTGGTGACCCCAGGAGTCTTTCAGGAAGCTTCAGAGGAGGGGGATGCGGGTGTATTTAAGAGGTGAAGGATTTAAAAAGCACTATCAGCAATCTTTTTGTCCAGGTTTTCTGTAAGAAGATCAGAGAAAGGAGATAGTGGGTCTAGAAAAAGGGAGTGTCTGCAAAAGACAGAGACATGACAGCAGGCTTGGGGTAGAACTAATGTCATGGGGGCGGGCAGAAAATGACATGGGAATGAGAGGTATTAGTCTGAGGCTAAAGAAATCCCTAAGCAACAGAGAGAGTATGGAACCAAGAACACAGTGTGGAGGTCCGACTTCGGACAGGAGTATGGGCATCCATGGTAACAAGAATAGAGTTGGAGAAAAGGGTGCACATGAAGGTATTTTGGTGGCAGGAAGGGTGCTAGATTCCTATATGACTGATTCTATTTTCTGGGGGTAAGAAGCAAAATTATAATGGGATGGAGTGTGAGGTCTAAAAGTTTGAGGAGAAGTAAAGGGCCAGGGAAATGGAGGGCTGAAGGGACATACAGCAGGGTGTTTAGATCTGCTCTGAGTCCCATTTTCATTGTGCTCAGAGACTGACACCAGCCAGCGCAGTTGGGAGTGTATCCCCAGTCACCTTCAGTTAGAGGACTGTCTCTCTCAGATGACCATAAGGCAAGGAAGCTGAAACTGTATATGAAGTAACAGACCTACGTCCTACAATGAAGAGACTCTGTCAGAACAATAGAAAAAGCACAGTCTAAGGGTGTGGAGGTTTGAAAATGCTTGGCCTAGGGAGTAGCACTATTAGGAGGTGTGCTCTTGTTGGAGTAGGTGTGGCCTGGTAGGAGGAAATGTCTCACTGTGGGGGGTGAACCCTCCTAGCTGGCTGTGAACCAGTCTTCTCCAAAGACTGCCTTCGGAACTTGCCTTCTGAAGATGTAGAACTCTCAGCTCCTCTAGCGCCGTGGCTGCTGCTTGGACACTACCATGTTCCCACCATGATGATAACAGACTGAACCTCTGAACCTGTAAGCCAGGTCCAACTAAATGCTATCCCTTATAAGAGTTGCCTTGGTCATGGCGTCTATTCACAGCAGTGGAAACCCGGAGTAAGACAAAGGGCCAACCGTGGGTTTGGGGATGATGAAATGATCACTAGTGACAAGATCCTAGGAGTAGCAATGGACATGGTGGAGGTGCAAAGAGAGATAGCAGAGAGAAGCCAAACTGCAGGAGGAGATGACAGCAAGGATGCAGAACTGCCAAGGGCATGCCTGGGCTAGTGGTGGACAAAGAGGTACTATAAGGACTGAGGTCTTCATCCAGGAGGGAGCAAGTAGGGAGGGGTGGGATGTATAGCGGGAGGTGTGTGTCTCCCAGGCTCTGTGCAGGAGGTGGGAGGGAAGCAGACTGGAAAACATAAGGAGCCAGGAAAACATCTTCTCTGTGGAGGTGACACAAGGAGAATCTAAGGCTGGCATGGGTGACAGAGACAGGAAAGACATCATCCTGGGGGAAAGGGCCAAGGCTAGCTCAGAGAAAGTCAGCACTGCAGAGTATTTGGGGGGGGGGTTCGTGATGATGCACCCCAGGAGCTAGAGGACTTTGGGACTGAGCCAGAAGTATAAAGTAAAACCCCGGAGAACAAGGAGCAAACTGAGAGGCTAGAGTTCTGGTACCAAGGTAGACAAATGGGTAGGGTCCAGCAGCGACGATGCTGATGGCACCAGATGGGGAGGTGGGTATCAGTTCTCACGAGAGCCTCTATCTGCAGAGCATCACCTAAGCCATGTGTGAGAGGAAGAGGTGGGGGTGAAGGTGAGGAAATGAGTACAAGAGTCCCAGGTCATCTTTAGGGTTTTATTGAAATATATATTGTTGGGCTGCCAAGACAGCACAGTGGGTAAAGGGGCTTATAGTGCAGACTTGATCGCCTGAGTTTGATCCCCAGAATCTACAGCGGATGGAAAGCACCCACTCTTGAAAGTGTGACCCCCCACAGTGCATTGCGACACTCACGGGTCCTCTCCCACACACTGACTCATCCTACACACACACACACACACACACACACACACACACACATACACACACACACACACACACATATACACACACAGGATAATGGTGATGAGAAGAATGATAAAGGTAAATAAAGACAGAAAGATAGCTAATATTAATGAATTTTATAATCTCATTTGGAGGCTTAGGAAAGGCTAGTTGATTATTCTTCAAAGACGGTACCAGTAGGAAAGACATATATTTTTCCTTTGCACTGTGTGCTCCTAAGAAAACGGTGGGGACCTGCAGTTTGATCAATCAAAGCATGCTTTCTGGTTTGCTGGCTAAGGGAACTTAGACAACTTTGCAAAGTGGAGACTGCTGGGCGGTGTAAGTAATCCTTGGCCTCACTCCGTAGAGTTTGGTGTGGGTTCTGTTTGTTTTGTAAGAGGGTCTAACTATGAAGCTCACTGGCCTGAATGCACTAGAGAGTCAAGGTTGGCTTCCAGCTCACAGGGATCTTCTTGCCTCGGCTCAGATCTTTGGGGTAAGCCACTATGCCTGGCTAAAAGATGTAAGTTGGGTTTTCTTAAATTACAACATATGTTTGCATAATATATATGTGGTGGTTTGAATATGCTTGGCCCAGGGAGTGGCACTATTTGCAGGTGGCCTTGTTGGAGTAGGTGTGGCCTTGTTGGAGTAGGTGTGGCCTTGTTGGGGTGGGTGTGGCCTCAGGGTCCCACACAGCAGCTGGGAGCCTATAATACATGCTGACTCATCTGCAGGAACAATTCACTTCCAGAAC
>NW_022196909.1:10331547-10332779 GCF_008632895.1 Mastomys coucha
TGAGTTAGTTGTATTTGCCAATGTTTCCCAAACAAAACAACACATTTTTTAGTAAGGAAAGAAAAAAATGGTTTGGAAAAGAGAGTCATAATAGCAAAACATGGGAAATATGGCTGCTGGGGCTATTACAAGGCTGGAGGTATATGCCAGTCCTGGAATATTTGCCTAGCATGCATGAGTCCCCAGGCTTGGTCTCCAGCACCCCATAGATGCTATGGCACATGCCTGTAATCTCAGCGCTACAGAAGTTGAGGCAGGATGCTCAGGAGTTCAGTGCTATCCCTGGCTACAGAGTGAATTTGAGATCATTCTGGGCTATAAAAGACCCTATTGTAACAACAAATACAAATAGCACAGTCAGAGCTAGATGGAGAGAATCTTACTGCTGAAGACGCCAAGTGACATAGGACATAAAAGAACCATGCTAGGGTTTCTCTCTTCACCAGAAACTGAAGACAAAAGAAGACACCACCTGGTACAAAGACACAGAGAAACCATGCTGGCGGCAGGCAAGATGGCTCAGTGGGTAGAGCACTGGCCACCAAGCCTGAGACCTGTATGGTAGAGGGAGAGAATTGACTTCTGCTGTGCCCGGACTCCTGGCACACACACATCCACTCAAATCTTAAAAACTTTAAGAGTCCTGCAAGAGGGGAACGAGTCCCATGAATACCAGTAGAAGACTGCTAGGTACCAATAGAGAAACAGGGAAAAAAGGAAGATGGGGTGAGGGGGCGACTGGAAGCTTTGTCTGTGTTGGCTAGTCATGGTGCTGGAAAGGACCCTCTGTGCAGGCTGCTGGAGGGGGACTATCATCAGCTGTCTTACTTTAGGGCCCTAGTGTTACACTACTGACCTTCCATGGAAGATGTGCTCGCCTGCTGACCCAATAGTGACATGACCATTTGTGGGTAATCAACTACTGTCTTATTCCATCCACAGGAGGAGATTGGTCTCTGGTACTGTAAAGCTGAGGGAGGCATAAGGCTGTAGGGGAGCTGATGCTGCTGTACTGCCACATAGGCGTGGTATCCCTGTCAATCACCTTACTGCCACATGGGCGTGGTTTCCCTGTCAATCATCTTACTGCCACATGGGTGTGGTTTCTCTGTCAATCACTTATGGCCACACGGGCATGGTTTCTCTTTCAATCACCTTACTGCTACATGGGCGTGGTTTCCCTGTCAATCACCTTCTAAATATTTAAGCACATCCTCTTTTTTTTTTTTTTT
>NW_022196909.1:10333753-10334824 GCF_008632895.1 Mastomys coucha
CTTGGCACATACATCAACAGAAAGGACAAGACACTGAGGGAGGACAAAGTGGCATGCTCTGCCATCTTTGGCTTCTCTTCTTACAGACCTTACTCTCCCACGCCAGCCTTAGCGGGTCTGAAATCTCTGTGAGCCCACACTCCTTGAGAACACCATGAACTCATAGGCCTTGATAACTCCAACACATCATATATAAAACATGGTTTCCACTATCCCACATAATGCTAAAAATGATGGAGTAGGGCAGGGCAGTCCTTGGGAGGCCTCTCTCTGCAGCCAGGAACCACTTCAGAGATCTCTCCTTGTACACACTCCGTTCTCCACGCTCCTCATGTTCTCATTCTCTCTGGTATTTGGTATGTCAACACTTGAGGCTTTTCCCTTAAGAATGCCTGAGAATGGAAGCTTAGCAGCAATGAATCTTCACCAAAAGCCATAAACTCTGTATTTTACTTATTTATTTTTTTCTGGGGGAGAGAGGTTGAGACAGGGTCTCTCTTATGTAGTCCTGGAGCTCTTTGTGTAGACCAGACTGGCCTTGAACTCAGAGATCTGCCAGCCTCTGCTTACTGAGGGCTGGGCCTAAAGGCGCGTGCCACCACACCTGGCTCAAAAACAAAAACATAACAACAACAACAAAACCATAGGCTAGCCGGGCAGTGGTGGCGCACACCTATAAGCCCAGCACTTGGGAGTCAGAGGCAGGCAGATTTCTGAGTTCGAGGCCAGCCTGGTCTACAGAGTGAGTACCAGGACAGCCAGGGCTACACAGAAAAACCCTGTCTTGAAAAGCCAAAAAACCAACCAAAACCATAGTCATTTTTGAATGAACTTCTTTCCCCTTTTGAGAGTAAGTGGCATTCCAGTCTGAACTTGAATTCGATAAGCAGATTCACATAACCTTGAACTTCTGATCCTTCCGCCTCTACTTCAAGTGCTGAGATTACAGGCGTATGCCACCACACCAGTTTCATGCTCCATGCAGTACTGAGAATTAAGTTCTCCTGCCCCCTGCATGCTACACAAGCATTTTTACCAACTGAGCTACATTTCTAGTTCCGTGTAAAGCTT
>NW_022196909.1:10336510-10336975 GCF_008632895.1 Mastomys coucha
ACGGAACCAGGAACTCGGTTAAGTAGACTGGCTAGCCAGCAAGCCCCAACCCCCATCCTATCTGTGCCATAGTAGTTCTGGGATTACAAGTATGTCCCACGACTCCCGGCTCTCTAGACAGGCATCAGTATATGGAACTCAGGTCCTCCAACTTTTGTGGCAAGTACTTTACTGACTAAACCATCTCCCTGACACCCAAAACATACATCCTTATTAGGTGAAGGGGCACATGGGAAAGATAAACAATAGTTTGTTGTCTAAGAGTTGTCAGTCATGTAACCAAGAGTACACTGTGTTCCTCCTCTGTAACACATGCCAAACAGAGCACGATGCTCAGATCTATCACAGTTCTCACACTCTCTGACGGTGAATAACATCTCCCTGCCCTCAGAAAAATAGTAAGAACTTTCAGTGTGCTTGAAGGAAGGGCATGAAAGCCCTTGGGATCAAATCCAAATAAATCTG
>NW_022196909.1:10336986-10338073 GCF_008632895.1 Mastomys coucha
TGGTTTCCCTGTCAATCATCTTACTGCCACATGGGTGTGGTTTCTCTGTCAATCACTTATGGCCACATAGGCGTGGTTTCTCTGTCAATCACCTTACTGCCACATGGGCGTGGTTTCCCTGTCAATCACCTTTCTAAATATTTAAGCCCATTCTTTTTTTTTTTTTTTTTTTGGCACGTATCATTCACAGAAGAGGTTCACAGCTGGTCGAAGGCTTGAGAGCGACTGCTGACCGCTTACCCTTACACAGAACATCTACATCACCCCTTTCGGGGCCTAGAAAACATTGCAGAAGAGGGAGCAAGAGAACATGAGAGCTGGAGACAGGGGATGGAGTCTTACAGAACACTGTCCCTAGCCATGACACGATCAGTACCCTCTTGAGCCCCCAGGAACTGTGGTCGCCTACACACGCCCTACCCAAGATTGGAGCTGTCTGTGTTATGTTTAGTGTGGGAGGAGTTCAGGAGGCCCCGACCCATCACCAAGACTCTATAGGCAGTTGATGGATGGTGAGGGAGGAGGAGACATTTCCTTCCGTGGTGTGGCCACTGTGAGTTAGTCCTACTCCTATAAGGGTTACTGAACCCCTCAGACCTGCTCCCGTGTGCAGCCCTTACTCAGCAGGTCTCACACACATGAAAGACATAGTAGAAAGGAGACCTGTGGGAGAAGGGAATGTGTGGGAGGAAAGAGAGATGAGAGAGTTATAGGAGTGACTATGGTACAAATACATACATGTAAGAACAAGTCATATGAGGCTCACTGTTGTGTATTATTAATATGGGCTAATAAAGCATGTGTAAAAACAAACCGAATGAATTTTGTTACTGCCTACTCACACAAACATTTAAGTTCTAGCCCAGCTTTGGGGCCATAAAGGGAAATTGTGTATACAGGCCACAGCAGAATGTACCAATAGAGAGAAACTAGAAAAATCATAAGCTCACATCAAAGCCCAAAGTCCAGGCTAGATTCGGAATTTGTACAGATTGAGAAAAGCTGAACCCTGAAGTTATAGGGATTGTGAGGTCTTGGCACATACATCAACAGAAAGGACAAGACACTGAGGGAGGACAAAGTGGCA
>NW_022196909.1:10342463-10345121 GCF_008632895.1 Mastomys coucha
GCAGCTTCTGACCCAATCTTTTACCTTAGGCATTTATCAAGAGAAGCTAGAAACCCAAAGGGAGACTGGTGGAGAGCATACCACAGCAAAGCTTATTCCTGTATGTCACCCCCATCCCATCCCTTCCTTAAGCCTTTTCTCTCTCCTGCCAAAATCCAAGTGAGCGTGTGCACTTTTGAGAAAGCCAAGTGGGAAGTAACAATGCCTGCAGGAAGAAAGGACGGACTTGTGTGTGTGCATTTGAGTGTAAGTGTGTGTTTGTGTGTCCTGTGTATATGTGTGTGTATGTGTGTCTGTGTGAGTATGAGCATGCATGTATGTGTGTGTTTGAGTGTGAATGTGTCTGTGTGTCCATATGTGTGTGTGTCTGTGTGAGTATGAACATGTGTGTGTGTTTGAGTGTGAGTGTGTCTGTGTTTCCATATTTGTGTTTGAGTGTGTGTCTATGTATGAGCATGTGTGTACGTCAGTATGAATGCATGTGTGAGTCCCCTGTGTGTATGCATGTGTTCGTGCCTGTCTGTGTGTGTCTGTGTGAATGTGAGCATGTGTGTGTGTGTCCTGTGTGTATGTATGTGTATGTGTTTGTGTGAGTGTGAGCATATGTGTTTCCTGTGTGTCTGTGTGTGTGTCTGTGTGAGTGAGCATGAGTATGTGTGTGGAATTCTGTCATCTATGTTTTATGTGGTGGTCATGAAAATCATTTCCTGAAATCAGTTAGATACATCTCAAATGAATGGACATACAGCTTAAAGAGAACCTCAACATTATTTAATGTGAGTTGAAATTATGGGGCAATTTTTGACATTCTGTCCATTTTGGCTTTGTATTCATGACACAACCTGTCTGATTTGTATGAAGAAAAGACCACGATTCCTTCAAATTCCTGCCATTGGAATGCATTTGCTTTGGTATTATAGTTAATGCGGTCGTCACTTGTAAAGCTTCCATCCCCAATGTTACCTCTGCCAGACAGGGAAAAGGTTAGACTTTCTATTTCAAAGTCATGATGGTTGGAACATACTCATCAAGAAGACTGTAGAGTTTTGGTGACTTTTTTTTTTCTCTGTGTAGCCCTAGGCCAGGCTGGCCTTGAACTCACAGAGTGAGTGTGGCCTGTCTTTGCCTCCTGAGTGCTAGGATTAAAGGTGTGCATCACCACTGCCAGCTCTTGAGAAATTGTTATTTTATGTGTATGACTGCTAGCTTGTGTGTATCCATGCAAACCTTGTGCATGCAGGGTGTATGGAGGCCACAAGAGGGTGTCAGCTCCCATGAAGCTAGAATTACAGGCTGCTTCGAGCTGCCCCACATGGGTGCTGGGGACCTAAGGTGGGTCCTCTAGAAGAGCACCCAGTGCTTTAACTGCGGAGACACTCCCCAGGCCCTTGGATGATTTTTACTTGAAGAAAATGGGCTAAATTCCTATCTCACCTTCTCCAACACTGGGATGTTCACAGTATTGTGAGCCAACGTTTCTCCTTCAAGGAGCTGTATAGAAAGGCACTTTCTCTCACGTTTCTCTCATCCACATCAGCAGCAGATTCACATAGTTTATAGCAAGATTCACATAACTTATAGCAAGATTCACATAATTTATCATGACAAAGTGAGACCAGTCTTTCCTAACTCTCTTGTAAAGAGAATGGAAAACTTGAGAAATCATTGTAAACTTGTCTCTCAGAGTTAGTGAAAACAAAAACAAACAAACAAACAAACAAACAAAGCATTTAAAATGAAGTCATTTCTGACCCCAGAGATGCAGAAGAGTACACAAGACTTCCCATGGCCAGGTTTGTGGTGGGAATCCACACCAGGGCACAGGGTAGCTAATGATCTGTTTTTGTGGAATTTCTTCACCAAAACAACAAGCTAGACAAATTGGCTCTAAGTGTTGAGCCAAGTCAAAGTGGAATTAGGGTTAAGAGTTTTTATCTATTTCTTTCTTTCTTTTTTTAAGGATTTTTTTTTATTTAAATAAGTACACTGTAGCTGTGTTCAGACACACCAGAAGAGGGCATCAGGTCTCATTACAGATGGTTCTGAGCCACCATGTGGTTGCTGGGAATTGAACTCAGGACCTCTGGAAGAACAGTCGGTGCTTTTAACCACTGAGCCACCTCTCCAGCCCCAGAGTTTTACCTATTTCTAAGACAATGGAAATCTGAAAATCTCTGAAGTACTTAAAAGAACTTCATAACAATAGCAACTTTTAAAGAAATTTTTTCTTTTTTAAATTTTATATGTGTGTTTTTATGTCTGTGAGCCACGGCATGCAGTGCTCATGGAGGCCAATAGAGGGCAGCAGATCCCCAGGGACAGGAGTTACAGGTGTGACCTGTCATGTGGGTGCTGGGAATCCATCCAACCCTGTCTCTGGAAAAGCAATAATTTCTCTTGACTGTTGAGACATCTCTCCAGCCCAGCAGAAACTTTTTATTATAAAGGTTTTGGTTTTATGTGCTGGTACTAAACATAGAAATAGCCATATTTTCATGTATTGACCATTCCTTTTTCTTTTTTTTTAGTTAGTTTTGATTTGATTTGGTTTTTGAGTCACTGGCCCCTGAATTTCTAATCCTCCTGCCTCCCCCAACCCCCACAATTATGGGATTACAGATATGGCTTATTCTTCTATTTTCCCAAACATTTCCTTTC
>NW_022196909.1:10345341-10346465 GCF_008632895.1 Mastomys coucha
GATGGTTGATGGAAGATGGGGCTTTACTGGCACCTTGGCAAACTCAGCATTTGCGGGGAATTAAGGACAAAGCAGTGGATCACTACTCTCCTTTATCATTCACCAGCATGGCCATTTTAGTTAAAATTAAAATAATAATTAAATAAATAATTAAAATAATCTAATTAAAAATAAAGTATTTTAAATTAATAATTAAAACTTAAATTAATAATTTTAAATTTACAAATGAGTAATTACACCCCTAGGTATGAAAGCATTTCTACATTTGCCTTTTATTTGTGTGCATGCACATGCAGGCACATACACGCACTTGGAGTTGAGGGCACCTTGCCAGAACTAGCTCTCTCCTTCCACCACTTGGGTACCAGGGATGGAATCCATGTCGTTGGCTTGGCAACAAGCGCCTTTACACTCTGAGACACCACTTCCACCCAAGAAAGAGAATTTTAAAGAGGGAATATGGAGAGAAAAGGAAGGATCAGCAAAGCAGTGGATAGCTACTCTCCTTTATCATTCACCAGCATGGCCAATGTAAATAAAGACAGATGCCTCTAATCACAATGGCAGGACTGTGTTTTCCATCACAGTAGACAGCACTGCTGAACAATACCATGGCCGTATCCTCTAGCAACAAACAATACTCGCCCCCTACACACAACATGGAAAGAAACAATGGTGGAACCAGGGGCATTTGTTTCCTAACAAAGTCAAATCTTAAAACAATAGGATTTGGACTTAAACCATCAGTGCCAACGCTATGATACTGAGCATCACAACACTGGGGACAACTGCACTCAGTAGAGCTGGGTCTCTGGGGCCACAACCAGGAGGAGCATCCAGGCTTCTGGCCCCCAGCGAGGAGGATAAACCAGGCTTTCCACATAAAGTCTTTAAAAAGCTGCCATCACTGTGAAAAGGGGAGAAAATAACTGGGTTTTTTTGGTTTTGGGGTTTGCCCAGGTAGACCTGTTACTCATTATATACAGTCCATCCCAAGCTGGCTTAAATTTGCAGTGATTCTCCTGGGGCAGCCTCTTCCATTTTGGGATAGCAAGAGTATGCCTCTACCCGAAACTATTTAAAAACAACTTGCACTGTGGGGTATGAAGCCTTTGCAGATAAAG
>NW_022196909.1:10346476-10347822 GCF_008632895.1 Mastomys coucha
TATCCATGCGAACCTTGTGCATGCAGGGTGTATGGAGGCCACAAGAGGGTGTCAGCTCCCATGAAGCTGGAATTACAGGCTGCTTCAAGCTGCCCCACATGGGTGCTGGGGACTTAAGGTGGGTCCTCTAGAAGAGCACCCAGTGCTTTAACTGCGGAGACACTCCCCAGGCCCTTGGATGATTTTTACTTGAAGAAAATGGGCTAAATTCCTATCACACCTTCTCCAACACTGGGATGTTCACAGTATTGTGAGCCAACGTTTCTCCTTCAAGGAGCTGCATAGAAAGGCACTTTCTCTCACGTTTCTCTCATCACATCAGCAGCAGATTCACATAGTTTATAGCAAGATTCACATAATTTATAGCAAGATTCACATAATTTATCATGACAAAGTGAGACCAGACTTTCCTAACTCTCTTGTAAAGAGAATGGAAAACTTGAGAAATCATTGTAAACTTGTCTCTCAGAGTTAGTGAAGACAAAACAAAAACAAATAAACAAACAAACAAAGCATTTAAAATGAAGTCATTTCTGACCCCAGAGATGCAGAAGAGTACACAAGACTTCCCATGGCCAGGTCTGTGGTGGGAATCCACACCAGGGCACAGGGCAGCTAATGATCTGCATTTGTGGAATTTCTTCACCAAAACAACAAGCTAGATAAATTGGCTCTAAGTGTTGAGCCAAGTCAAAGTGGAATTAGGGTTAAGAGTTTTTAATCTATTTCTTTCTTTCTCTTTTTTTAAAGATTATTTTTTTATTTAAATAAGTACACTGTAGCTGTGTTCAGACACACCAGAAGAGGGCATCAGGTCCCATTACAGATGGTTATAAGCCACCATGTAGTTGCTGGGAATTGAACTCAGGACCTCTGGAAGAGCAGTCAGTGCTTTTAACCGCTGAGCCAGCCCCAGAGTTTTACCTATTTCTAAGACAATGGAAATCTGAAAATCTCTGAAGTACTTAAAGGAAGTTCACAACAATAGTAACTTTTAAAGAAATTTCTTCTTTTTAAAATTTTATATGTGTGTTTTTATGTCTGTGAGCCACGTGCATGCAGTGCTCATGGGCCAGTAGAGTGCAGCAGATCCCCAGGGACAGGAGTTAAGGTGTGACCTGTCCTGTGGGTGGTTCCTCCTCTGTAACACATGCCAAACAGAGCACGATGCTCAGATCTATCACAGCTTCTCATACTCTCTGACGGTGAATAACATCTCCCTGCCCTCAGAAAAACAGTAAGAACTTTCAGTGTGCTTGAAGGAAGGGCATGAAAGCTCTTGGGATCAAATCCAAATAAATCTGCACTCTTCTGCTGTAGTGAATGCCTGTTTAGTTCTGCCAGCC
>NW_022196909.1:10349914-10350926 GCF_008632895.1 Mastomys coucha
AGGATCCACAAAGCAGTGGATCCTTAAACCATCAGTGCCAACGCTATGATACTGCGCATCACAACACTTGGGACAACTGCGCTCAGTTGAGCTGGGTCTCTGGGGCCACAACCAGGAGGAGCATCCAGGCTCCTGGCCCCCAGCGAAGAGGATAAACCAGGCTTTCCACATAAAGTCTTTAAAAAGCCACCATCACTGTGAAATGGGAAGAAAATAACTGGGTTTTTTTGGTTTTGGGGTTTGCCCAGGTAGACCTGTTACTCATTATATACAGTCCATCCCAAGCTGGCTTAAATTTGCAGTGATTCTCCTGGCGCAGCCTCTTCCATTTTGGGATAGCAAGTGTATGCCTCTACCCGAAACTATTTAAAAACAACTTGCACTGTGGGGTATGAAGCCTTTGCAGATAAAGACACAGCCATACATCCCCTAAGGAAGTGTTCTGAAAAGTACATTATTATGCAGTATAATCACTATTTGACTATTACAGAATGCATTTACACAAACCTAGATGGCGTAGGTTACTAACACCTAAGCTACATGGCATGTAAGCGTGTATATATGACATTATATGACTTATATATGCTATAGACATTCCTTCCCCCTCCCCAGGATCACGATAGACAAAACTACAAGGGACCAAATCAGATACAAAATGATGCAATCGGGAGAAGCAATAAATGGGAGCGAAATGGAGCTGCTTCAGATTATAGTATGGTAATTTTACGAAACTTTTTTAATGAGGAGGCATATACCCAAAGAGCAGTAAAAATACAGTATGTTAAATAATATAAGCAAATAACACGGTCATCATCATTATTAACATAAGCAAGTAACACGGCCATTGTTACTGTGATTCAGTCTATAACTATATGAGCCTTATGCTGGGGATGGAATCCTGCACATGCTTGGTGAGCACTCCACCTGGCCCACGATACTATTGAGTGGCTCACATGTGCAGCAGGCTTGAGTCCACCAGTGTCACTACACTATGTGATGCACTGAGCTATAA
>NW_022196909.1:10351047-10351860 GCF_008632895.1 Mastomys coucha
CTTGATGAAGCTGGTGGGATAAGCTGCTGCCCCTAGGTGTATCGCTAGAATCTAAGGCGCTTTGGGGGTCTCCATGGCAACCAAACTCCAACCCAGGGCACATCCATATCATACACACCTTCCCAAGCAACCGTAGGCCACCAGGTGGGGGCAAAGTCCTGCATAAGGTTCTTGATCCTGTAATTCTGGATCACAATAATAATGACTGTGTCATTTACTCATGTTAAAAAAAAAATCAACATTTAGTGAACATTTCGTTCATTACAGCCCTCAGAGGTAACTAACTCCCTCTGCAAGCTCACCAGCTTTGAGTAGGATGAAAATTTCAACTGGATTTTACTGCCTTATTCTAGCAGGTAGTTATGTTTTCCTGGTTTGTACACTACTCATTAACTACATTTATCAACAATCTTTTTTACCTAGTCCTTAAGATTAAAATCAATCTCTTGGAGTTTACTATTTTTATGATGAATGCCCTTCCTTTATTTTCATTCCCAGAGTTGCAAACAAGATATTTTGTAACAGAGGTTGGCTGTTCATGCACAACTGCACCTTTATGAGACACTGGGCAGGAGACTGCGGAAGAGGCCATACATACTCCAGAGGTTTCATTTTTAATGCTCAGGCGATGGAACGCTGTTAGCAGATCTATTGCAGTTCTGGCACAGGAAGGCCAACGGGCGGGGATGCTGCACAATTGCCCCATAATCCCAAGTCCTTCTTCCTTGTGTGCACAAAATGGAGAAACAACACAATGGGAAGAGCAGAAGGCTGGCGATAAGGAGGGCTGGGATCTGGCCCTTCCCAGCCTTC
>NW_022196909.1:10351871-10352251 GCF_008632895.1 Mastomys coucha
GGCGCAGCCTCTTCCATTTTGGGATAGCAAGTGTATGCCTCTACCTGAAACTATTTAAAAACAACTTGTACTGTGGGGTATGAAGCCTTTGCAGGTAAAGACACAGCCATACATCCCCTAAGGAAGTGTTCTGAAAAGTACGTTATTATGCAATATAATCACTATTTGACTATTACAGAATGCATTTACACAAACCTAGATGGCGTAGGCTACTAACACCTAAGCTACATGGCATGTAAGCGTGTATATATGACATTATATGACTTATATATGGTATATACATTCTTTCCCCTTCCCAGGATCACAATAGAAAAAACTACAAGAGACCAAATCAGATACAAAATGATGCAATCAGGAGAAGCAATAAATGGGAGCGAAAT
>NW_022196909.1:10354332-10355344 GCF_008632895.1 Mastomys coucha
AGGTGCTGATCAGAGAGGCTGAGGATGGAGTCTTGGAAACCTGGGTCGAGTCCTCTTCTGATAGGACTTCCATGTGCCCTTCAGCAAGTGGACTTCGCTTTCCACACTTGACACACTCGTTACTTTATCTTGGTCAAGTCCCTAGCATCCCCACGGAGGTCTGTTTCCCACCTGTTGTTTAGCTTGCAGTGTAAGAACAGAACCCAGGGCCTTGCACAGGCCAGGCATGTGCCCTCCAAGGGAGCTCCACCCATAGCTTTTGCATGTTGGCTTTAAGCCATCCATCCAATGTAACCTCTATATGCTTTTTAAAGGGAGGCCTTTATTTTCTATGTATGAACATTTTCTTACATCTATGTTACACGCACTGTGTGCATGCAGTGCCTGTGGAGGCCAGAAGAAGGCGTTGGCTCCCCTGGAACTGGAATTACAGATGGCTGTTGGCCACCTGTGGGTGTTGGGAATTGGACCCAAGTTCTCTGGAAGTGTACACGTAACCACTAAGGACCCAGCCTACTCTTTAAATTCTTGATGTGTGATGGCAAAGAGCTAAAACAGAGCACAAGATAAGCAGAAAAGCCATAGTGGGTTCTTTTCTCTCTTGGAAAGTTAGAAAGAAAAGCACATGCTGAACGCTAACTTATATCATCACAGCATGAAAGCTGAGACTCCCTGTAACCCCATGTCAGACACAGCTACAGTGTCTGACCCAGTGACTCACACCAGGCTTCCCTGCACACAAAACTACCATAGTGCTGACCAAAACATTTTCCCTAGGTGAAGAAACGTTTACAAGAGTGGTGAGGTGAGTCGTCGGGTTACTTCAGTCATTTTGAAAGGCCTCTACCAACCCTGGCTGGCAGTAACCTGGGCGCTTTCAATTTCCTATGAATCAATGCACGAATTCCATGCACAATAAATGGTTTCTCTAGGGGAAATTCTTTCCTGGGGAAGATTTCACGATAAGTTGAAGAACCGTACGTTCCTAAGTGTAAAAACCAGTAAAAGCATG
>NW_022196909.1:10355541-10357083 GCF_008632895.1 Mastomys coucha
TTGTAACACTGAAGCAGTAATGGCTGAGAAGTGGAAGAAGAAAATTGGAAAATTACAAGGTCAAGACGAATGCAGGTCAACAGAAGAGCACGGGAGAGTGCCCGCCTCCAACGCTCAAAGCCCTAACGTTCAGTCCCCGGCACAAAGTGGATTAGGAAAAAAAAAGTCACCCAGCAGAAGTCACTGAAGTTCAATTACATTGAATTGTAGCAGTTCTAATGGATACACACTCACCCTGTATCTTTTCGTATCAGTGGTTGAAATGACTTTGGAATTCACTGGGTGTTCAGTTTGGTTGGATTGTTCAAATGACTGCCATGTCTTTGGGCCTAAGAGCCTTCAAAAGTGAAGAAGAAAGGCAAGAGTCTAGCCTCTATAATGACCTCACAGCTCCCCAAAGGAAGAATACTGAAAAAGAAATGTGTGTCATACTCAGTGAGACTCAGTGCTTACTGGCAAGCTAAGCTAAGCCCAGACCACACACTTAAGAGAGACAACATCAGTATTCCAAAGGTCTCACTGACAGATGCAGCCGCTCAAATTCCCACATGAGTACAGCAAAAGGTTAGGGCCGGACTTCCTGGAATCCAGCAGGGTGTAGGTGACTATTACACTTAATCTCTGCTAATCCTTTGTTAGAAATGTCTCTAATGCAGAGATCATCGCCCAGTGATCCAGGAGTCAGGAGCGACCCGCCCGCTCCTTTCACGGTGGTGGACTTGGCAGTAGCCTTCCACTGACCCCAAACCATCTCACACAGGCACAATGTGCCCACTGTGGGACAGTGTTCCCTGATGCCACCCTCTCCTTTATCAGAGATGAGAGGGATAAGACTCAGGCTTACTGAACAACCACACAGAAACGCTGAACCAAATCAGGAGCATTAAAGGTGCCCATCCCTTCCAGCCCTTTATATTTTCTTTGATGTTTGTATTATTTGAATCAGTTTCCACAACAGTGGTTCTCAACTCTCTTTTCATGTATACGTATGGTCCTTGTAAAAAAAAGAGAACCATTTTAATTATGCAGGAAGGGAAGATTCTGGAGAATTCTCACAGCACGCTGACTATAATTAATGCTACTAACCCAACCCGTGGCCCGACCTGGAGCACCCACCTGTAATCTTAGCCCAGGAGGGGTGAACGCAGAAGGATCTGGAGATCTAAGGCCAGCTTTGGCTCAAAGCAGGTTCAAGGCCAAGCTCACATTCAAGTGAGTTCCAGGACAGCCAGGGCTACATGGAAGATGATTCCAGAGCCTCACACATGCTAAAGGCTCCACCTACCACTGAGGCATTCTGAGACCCTGAGGGGCAAGATGTTCTTATAAGGAAACAAAATAGCCACTTGAATTGATAATTAGCAATCATTCCCCCTCCCCATGCTCACAAGCCCTAAGAAAAAAGACACAAGATCAAAGTGACTGGTGGTGGGGGTGGTGGCACATGTCTTTGATCCCAGCACCCAGGAGACAGAGACAGATTTCTGTGAGTTTGAGGCCAATCTTGTTTAAATAGTGAGTTTCAGGACTCTCAGCCTATAT
>NW_022196909.1:10357917-10358381 GCF_008632895.1 Mastomys coucha
ACAATGCACCGGGCCCTTCCACATCAATCATCAATTAAAAAAAGAAACAACCCTCCGCAGGCCAATCTAATGGGAGCAATTTTTTTTCCGATGGAGATCACTTCACCTTTGCCAGATGACTCCAGCTCCTATGAAGCTTACAAAAACCAAGCAAACAAGCAAACAACCAGCAGCCAGCACACCTCACAAGCTATAGAAGTCTGCTTTGCTAAACACTAGTGCAGAGAGAATAATACTACGGTTACTAAAATCTTTTTACGAAGGTCCTGGATGCTCCCAGGTCTGCGCGTGATGACGCCCTTCTTGCTGAGTCCTGGGATGGTGTCGGGCAGCTCGTGAGTGTGGTGTCTGTGCCTCATACTATAATTGTTTGATTTTTAAATACAGGAGAATGGTGGCTTCCTTTGCTTCTACCGAGCTTCTGGGTTCATTCAGTATTCCCGCTGAAACAGGGTCAAATTCCG
>NW_022196909.1:10358812-10358967 GCF_008632895.1 Mastomys coucha
TTATTTAAAGACAGGGTCTTATTCTGTATTCCCTTTTCATCTCATATTTGCTACATGGCTGAGACTGGTCTTAAACTAACAGTAATTCTCCTGTCTCCATATCCTAAGAACTAGGCACAAGGCACCCATATGGTGCACATACATGTATGAAAGCA
>NW_022196909.1:10358978-10359978 GCF_008632895.1 Mastomys coucha
GTCTGTGCCTCATACTATAATTGTTTGATTTTTAAATACAGGAGAATGGCGGCTTCCTTTGCTTCTACTGAGCTTCTGGGTTCATTCAGTATTCCCATTGAAACAGGGTCAAATTCCGCTTGCTAGGAGGCTAATAAATTGTTGAAGCTTACACTATAAATAAAAGAAAGCATGCGATAGTATTTGGAAAGTAAAATTTCCAAATTGAACTTTCCTTTTTAATGGGAGTTGGGGGCTGGGGTGTGGCATGGGCTCAAGGCCTCTTGTGTGCTGGGTTCCATCACTGAGCTGTGTCCCTCTTTTTATTTTAGTTTATTTATGTACTTATTTATTTAAAGACAGGGTCTTATTCTGTATTCCCTTTTCATCTCATATTTGCTACATGGCTGAGACTGGCCTTAAACTAACAGTAATTCTCCTGTCTCCATATCCTAAGAACTAGGCACAAGGCACCCATATGGTATACATACATGTATGAAAGCAAAACACATACACACATAAAATACAAATAAATAAAATATTTTTAAAAAGAGAATTGAAGATATTTTTTGAACTTTAAAATAAAGACATAGATATGTATTAGAATCCTTTGGGCATGCCACAGAGTTTCAAATTTTCAAAGGTAATCTCATATTTAAAACACTTTAAAAGTTATCTTATAAGTAACTATTCTAATAGTGGGAATTCCTCTGTTTGCCCTGTCAGATGTTAACACAGGCAAGTTCTTTGTTCTAAAATGTCCTTCACAAATCATCAGGAAATGCTGAGCTGCACAGGGTGTACTTAAGCTCTAAGATGTAAGCATGTCTAGACTCTCCCACTAATGCCTAGATATCTCAGAAAGAACACTGTAAAATGCTAAAACCCCTTTCTGCTACGTGCACTAACACACTAGTGTTCTGACCTTCCTATGGCAGGGAACCATAATGAGGAAGTATTTTTCTTTGACAGGTTGAACCAGTCACATTTTAAAGTATATGTTTAATTTTTATTTTTGTGT
>NW_022196909.1:10359989-10360536 GCF_008632895.1 Mastomys coucha
GGGCACCATAATTAGGAAGTATTTTTCTTTGACAGATTGAACCAGTCACATTTTAAAGTATATGTTTACTTTTTATTTTTGTGTTCATACATGGACTTATGTGCACCAAGTGCCCACAGGTGTGCACATAGGCCAAAGGGTCTTGCAGCCCACGGAACTGAAGTTACAGGTAGTTGTGAACCTCCTGATATAGGTCCTGGGAACCAAATCTGGGTCCTCTGTGAGAGCAACAGGAGCTCTTAACTGATGGACTGTCCTTCCAGCCCTTAAATGAATATTTATAACTTATCATCAAGAAATAGAAATTATGTAGGTCGCTTCGCTGATGCATTATTATGAAACAAATGTAACATACTTGCCTAGTGTCTCCTAAAGTACTTTATTTCTCTTCTATGTGTGTGTGTGTCTGTCTGTCTGTCTGTATGAGTGTGTGTGCTAGTGACTGAGGAAGCCACAAGAGTGGGGTTCAGATCTTTTGAAACTGGAGTTACAGGTGGTTGTGAACTCTTGACATGGCTACTGGAAGCCAAACCTGGGAGTCACCTGC
>NW_022196909.1:10361663-10366571 GCF_008632895.1 Mastomys coucha
ATAGTGAACCTTGAGTGAGTTGGTGACAGAACGAACGCACAACATAAATCTGCAACACAGTCACTTGACAGAAGAGCGCACCGCTATCCAAAATACAGATGGCTCGCACAGAAGTAATATTGAACTGGAATCAGACACGGATCATAAGATTCCAATGAGATGAAAGTCAATGGTGCGAAATTAGTCTATGATACATAGATTAGGAAGGTACAAGAGAGCTCCCAGGTGATGGCTGAATTGTATATCTTAACCTGAGCTATGCTTAGATATGGATATGTCATCACGGAGCCGGACAATTCGTTTTATATCCATGTGTCTAAATTCAGCCACAACTGGAAAACGAGAGAGGGCTAAGATAAAATCGGGGGAAGAGAAATCAGATTTATCACACCATGCCACTGTCTTAGACGACATCATTCAATTTGGAAAGCACCGAGTATCAGCAGTAACCTCAGGGCTGGCCATAGTTTAGCGGTGCTCATCTCAGGGCTGGCCAGTAGTGGTGCTCATCTCAGGGCTGGCCGTAGCTTAGCTGCGCTCATCTAGGATGTAGACAAGGGCCTGGGTCAAGTCCCCAGCATGGTGGCTCACAGCTGGAGTCGTTAGCTGGAGGATTAGAAACTCTAAGTCATCCTTAGCTGCACAGTGAGTGCGAAGCCAGCCTGGATTACATGAGACTGTGGCTAAAAAGAAGAAAGGACCTGTGCTAACTTCTTCAAAACTCTCTTTGGTCATGAAGTCTCCAAGCCGGGCTCTTGCAAACAATGCAGTGTCTGTTCTTTGATGATGTCAGGACAGTTTTCTTCTCAGGCTGTCTTGTTAATGACTCATCTTAGTCCCATTTGTCCTTAAACAATAGCAGGCTTCATGGACACAATTAATGAAACCACTTTCTTAGACCTAGGGATTCCTGCCAAGCAGAGCACACAGGTGACATGGCTGCTGCCCCGTGAACTCTGAGGGGGGGAATCAGGTATGGCTCAGGCAAATCATCTCCAAAAGGCTTACACGAAAGTACACCCTATGCCAAGAGTGAGGCCCTAAATTCCATGCAGAACACTTAGAAGTCATAACCTGAGGACGGGGAGGGAGGCTCAGCAGTAAGAGCCCTGGCTGCCCTTGCTGGGCAGTACCCACATGGTGGCTCACAACCGTTCTTAACTCCATGCTGGGCACATGTGTGTACATACACGTACATGCAGGCAAAACACATACACACATAAAACAACTCTGCCTTTTTTTTTTAAGAAAAAAACTAATACTTTTAAAAGTCAAAATATTGAGGTTCTAGAGATGGCCCAGCGATTAAGAGTGCTTAACTGTTCTTGCAAAAGATCTGGATTCCATTCCCAGGGTTCCATTTCATCAGGCAGCTCAGACCACCTAAGACTTCAGTTTGAGGGGATGCAGTGCTCTCTAGCCTACTTGGCACTAAACAAACAAACAAATGAATAAATTAAATATAAATATAAAAATAAAAAGTCTTGGGAGTCAGAATCAGGAAAAAATCTCTGAGTTTGAGGCCAGCCTGGTCTACAGAGTGAGTTACAGGACAGCCAGGGCTACACAGAGAAGCCTTGTCTCAAATAAAATAAAGTAAAATAAGATAAATAAAATAAATAGTCAAAATGCAATAATGTGATAGAAACCTACCATTCACTAGAGTCAACTCAACTAAAATACATGATAAAATATAAAATGTGATTTAAAATGTTTATACTTGTAAATATTTGTAGTGGGAAGATCTCCCTGATGAGACAAAGGTAATTAACTATTGCCAAAATAATAATAATAATAATAATAATAATAATAATAATAATAATAATAACAATTTTGAGTCAGGGTTTCACTATGTAACTCTGGGTATGTTTTGGAACTCACTATGGAATTTTTATTTTTATATTTATATTTAAGTTATTTATTTATTCATTCATTTGTTTGTTTGTTTAATGTCAAGTAGGCCAGACACAGCAATCCTCCTGCCTCTGCCTTAGTAGGTGTCTTCATACCTGGCTCAAAAAAAATTGTATTTAAGAACATCATTTTATTGGTTTTCCTTGAAATTTGAAACAACTGATTTATATATTTGAGGTTTTTTGTTTTTTGTTTTTTTTATTATAGGTGTCTAGATGGTTGGCTCTGTGCATGTCTGTGCCTGCCTGGTGACCTTAGAGGCCAAAAGGGGGCAATAATCCCTGGAACTGGAGTTACAGAGGGTTGTAAGATGCTATGTGGGTTCTGGGAATCAAACCTGGGCCCTTTGGAGCAGTAGACATTGTTCTTAGCCACTGAGCCGTTCTCCAGCGCCTAGTTTCTACACTTTCAAAATAACACATTAAAATAGGGTACTACTAGCCGGGCAGTGGTGGTGCACACCTTTAATCCCAGCACTTGGGAGGCAGAGACAGGCGGATTTCTGAGTTTGAGGCCAGCCTGGTCTACAGAGTGTGTTCCAGGACAGCCAGGGCTATACAGAGAAACCCTGTCTCAAAAAAAAAAAAAAAAAGTTTAAAGTAAAAAAATATTAATTTTATAAAATAAAATAGGTAGGTAGTGCCCTAAAACCAAGGCTACATCATAACTACACGTTTTAATTTTACCTCTGACCTTCTGCAAATCAAGAAGCCAGACACACTAATCTTAAAATGTGCAAAGACATGCCACTAAAGAAGAAATACGAGTTGTTGGAGAAATCCAACAAGTGCACAAAGCAACTTGTAATGCCCAGCAATCAAACGAGTCTCACTGGAAGCCATTCTTAACATCAAACAAGTCAGGGGTCAGCTCACTGGCAGGGGTCTCCCTGCCTGGACAAGGCCCAGGGTCCGATCCCTAGGAGTTACAGGAAAAAAGGAAGGTGAGACTTTAGCAGGAAGTGTTGGGGAAGAGAACTTAATCCCAAGTGTAACTGTAGCACGGAGCTGCAGATCCACAGGAGAGATGAAACAGAGGGTCCAGTCACTGCCCCTGGTTCCTTCTCTGCTTTGCTGCTGCCTGGCTTTCAAAGTTGAAAAGTTCTGTCTCTAGCTCTCATGAAAGAGGATCCCAGTTTTTAAAACGTTTTAAAATTTTATTTTATGTGTGTTTTGCTGAATGGGGGCTTGATGCCAGCAGCGGTCAGAAGAAAGCACAGCATATACCCTGGAACTGGAGTGACAGCACTGTGAACTACAATGTGGGGCCTGGGAAGCTAACCTTAAGAGAAATAAGTGCTCCTAACAGCTGCACTCTCTCTCCAGTCGCTCCCTTTTCCTTTTAAATGGATGGTAGCATACTGATGGATTTTTAGCTAGCCACCCATGCAATATAGCTCTAGAGTTTTACAAGATGGTTGGTAGAAAACAACAAAACAAAAACAAAGCAACAAACCCCTTGAACTGGAACTACTCTTGCCTCAGCTTCCATGTGCTGTGACTACCATCATGCCTGGCTATCAAACACCGTTTCTTACTCTAATTTCCAGCAAATTACAGAAAAAGAACTGGCTTGAGGCAGAGCTTATTCGCAAGGTCCGACGGCGCATTTCTTGCCAGGCTGAACTTTGATACTGAGACATACTATTCTACTATGGGGCTGAAGCCCCTGCCCTCTTTAGCCTTTTGAGATGCATGCAGCCCAAGCTGGCCTTGAACTTCTGATCTTTCTGCCTCTACCTTGTAAATGCTGGGATTCAAGGTGTGTGCCACAATACTGATTTGTGCAGCCCTGGGGATTAAATCCAAAGCTTTATGAATACCCAGTCTTAGAAACAAAGGGGAGCCATGGATGTAGAAGTCAGCTGTAAGAGTAGAGGGAGAGATAGTTATCTGAGGTTACACTTACCTAGGGAATGGAATTTCCTCTGTCTTTCTTATATATCTAAGGCAAACTACAAGACCACAGTCTCTAGCCACTTGTTTTCTTCTCACTTCTGCTTGTATCTGTCTGTCTGTCTATCTATCTATCTATCTATCTATCTATCTATCTATCTATCTATCATCTATCTGACCAGGCTTCATGGCGTTCTGATGATCAGACATGTCTTCAGACAGCCAGTAACTAGCATCCTTACATAGTCTCTGCTTCAGTTCCTGCCTCCATGTTCTGCTCAATTAAGTTCTTGCCCTGCCTTCTCTTAGTGATGGAGAACCTAAAAGTTGTTTTGTTTTTTTTTAAAAAAAGATTTATTTATTTTATGTATGTGAGCACACTATAGCTGTACTGGATGGTTGTGAGCCTTCAAGTGGTTGTTGGGAATTGAATTTTTAGGACCTCTACTGGCTCCAGTCAGCCCCAGATCTCACTATGGGTGGTTGTGAGCCACCATGTGGTTGCTAGGATTTGAACTCAGGACCTCCAGAGGAGCCAGCCGTCGGTGCTCTTACCCACTGAGCCATCTAGCCAGCCCGACCTAAGACAAAATAATCTTTTTGCTTCACAAGTTGTTTTGCTAATTGCTTTTATCATAGCAATAGAATGTAAAGTAGGAGACAATCCTAAGTGAAAGTGATACTGCAACCAGACCAGCCATAAGCAGTGAATGCTCTCCAAACCCTTCCTCAGGAGAGGAGATCGGCTGTGCGCGTTTCTACAGCTGCTCCTGCTTGGTGACTGCATGGCAGACAGTGCCCATCTGTAGTTAGAAATTCAGTAAGAAATGAGCCAGGAATAGTGTGTGTGTGTGTGTGTGTGTGTGTGTGTGTGTGTGTGTGTGTGTGCGTGCACGTGCCTGTCTGTCTGTCTCAGTCTCTCTGTCCCTCTCTCCGTCCCTCTCTTTATCTCTTTCTTCTCTCTCTGTCTCTATCTTTCTTCCTGTCTCTTTGTCTCCCTCCCTTTCCCTCTCTCTCTGTCTCTGTCTCTGTCTCTCTCTGTCTCTGTCTCTGTCTCTCTCTCTCTCTCTGTGTTTGTGTGTGTGTGTGTGTGTGTATG
>NW_022196909.1:10368662-10369714 GCF_008632895.1 Mastomys coucha
TTCCCCTAACTGGTCTGCTTTGTCTGACCTCAGTGGGAGAGGATGTGTCCAGTGCTGCAGTGACTTGATGTGTGGGGTGGGGAGGAGGGGGATAGGGAGGACATCTCCTTCTCAGAGGTGAAGGGAAGGGGAAGGGAAGGGGCTGGAAGAAAGAAACAAAGAAAGAAACAAAGAGAGGGAACAAGCAGGTTGAGTAAGCCATGGGAGCAAGCCAGTAACTAGCATCCCTACATAGTCTCTGCTTCAGTTCCTGCCTCCATGTTCTGCTTAATTAATTTCCTGCCCTACCTTCTCTCTGTGATGGAGAACCTAAACATTTTGTTTTGTTTTGTTTTTTTTAAAAAAGATTTATTTATTTTATGTATGTGAGCACACTGTAGCCGTACCGGATGGTTGTGAGCCTTCATGTGGTTGTTGGGAATTGAATTTTTGGGACCTCTGCTCACTCCCGTCGGCCCCAGCTCTCATTATGGGTGGTTGTGAGCCATCATGTGGTTGCTGGGATTTGAACTCAGGGCCTCCAGAAGAGCAGCCGTTGGTGCTCTTACCCACTGAGCCATCTAGCCAGCCCGACCTAAGACAAAATAATCTTTTTGCTTCACAAGTTGTTTTGTTAATTGCTTTTATCATAGCAATAGAAGGTAAAGTAGGAGAAAATTCTAAGTGAAAGTGATACTGCGACCAGACCCACCATAAAGCAGTGAATGCTCTCCAAACCCTTCCTCAGGAGAGGAGATCGGCTGTGCCCTTTTCTACAGCTACTCCTGCTTGGTGGTTGCATGGCAGACAATGCCCATCTATAGTTAGAAAGTCAGTAAGAAATGAGCAAGGAATTGTCTGTGTGTGTGTGTGTGTGTGTGTGTGTGTGTGTGTGTGTGCCTGTCTGTCTGTCTTGGTCTCTCTGTCCCTCTCCCTGTCTCTCTATCTCTTTCTTCTCTCTCTGTCTCTGTCTTTCTTCCTGTCCCTTTGTCTCCCTCCCTTTCCCTCTCTTTCTGTGTCTCTGTCTCTGTCTCTGTCTCTGTCTCTGTCTCTGTCTCTCTCTCTCTCTCTCT
>NW_022196909.1:10369725-10369906 GCF_008632895.1 Mastomys coucha
TGTGTGCTGACCAGCTACACACAAGAATGAGAACCACCATCATGGCTTCCCTGACCCATGCACTAATCTCTGTGTAAATGCTTCACTTCACCTACACAGTCATGCATGACAGCGTGCTTCTAAGTGGTATGCACATGGCTGGAGGATGGAGGAGATTACATATGCACAACAGCAGGAGGAA
>NW_022196909.1:10370652-10371025 GCF_008632895.1 Mastomys coucha
AGTAAGCCGATTGCTTAATAGTAATGAGTATGATAATTTAACTATGAGCCTTTTTTGTAACCGAAGGGTTCAAGTACAATGACTTATTAGATCATATTTATCATTGTTAGCAATGTGTGTATGCCTGTGTGTATCTATGTCTGCATGCATGTGCATGCAACCTAGGGCTTCATTCATACAAGGCAAGCATTCTACCACTGAGTTACACTCCAACTCTGTTGTAAATGGGTCTTGTTATACACGCACACACACACACACACACACATACATACACATACACACACACACACCACATATGCATAACCTGTTTCTGTATTTCTTAAGCTGGCCTTGAACTAATAGGCACAGGCAATCCTCCTGCCTCAGCCTCCCA
>NW_022196909.1:10372263-10374773 GCF_008632895.1 Mastomys coucha
AGCCTGGGTGGTGTTTCCTTCTAGGAATGCATCTCTCCTCTTCGATGCTTTATAGTTCAGCACTGGCTGAACATTGCAAACAGACCTCAGTAGCTGTTTTCTGTGCCCTGGGGACATCTGAACTTTAGAGTTACTCTGACTATTAGGAACCCACCAGAGACAACATGCCTGCCATTGTGTCACAATGACTAGATCTTGGTATGTGGGTCCCTGGATTCATCTCCCTAAGGAAGGGCATAGCTCTGACCTCTTCAATACTCTTTCCTCCCTTCAATTGCTTAAGAACTAACAAGAAAAGTCACTGGCACAGTTGACTAATGTCCTTCAATCTCCCTACAATGAGTAGGAACCCTGTAGACCAACAGAGTAGAAATCCTGGGAAGAGATCACTAAGAACAGTTAATCCCAACACTGGCTCCTTCACAGATCAGGGAAGAGGGCTAGAAAGTGGTGACATGGTTTACTTAAAGTGGCACAGCCAGAATTCACTGACTCAGAAACAGAATTGAAACAGTTTTGCCCAACAGGTCAGAGCTGAAAGCACTCTGTATTAAATCTGTTAAAGAAAGTGGGACTCTTCTATAGGGTAATATATTATATTTACAACACATGATATTATCATATATATATATATATATAATATAGTATAACACCATGTCATCTTATTGTGTGCCTATGTGGATGGTGTGTTTAGGAACATTTGCTCTCATTTCTGGGAGCATGTGTGTGTATCCTGGTACACGAGCACACGTGTGCATGAACTTGGGAGGCTCGAGGTTGATGGGTGTCCTCCTCCATTGCTCTCCACCTTCAGTATTGAACGAGGCATCTTGCTGAATGCAGACACTGACATTTGGCCAGTCTGGATAGTCGCATGCTCTAGAGATCCGCTGTCCGCACTTGTCTTCGCTCAGAGCTTACAAGTGATCCATCATACCCCTGTGGCTTTCCCACCATCCCCCCTTGGCTTTTCCACCATTCCTACAGGGCTTTTTCCCAGAGTCTGGAGACCTCAAGGTCATTCGGTCTTCACCCTGCATGGCAAGGCTTTACAAGCTGAGCCATTTTTCCAGCCTGAGTATGCTGTTTTATGAAGTAAAAGACACATTATGACTACCTAGGAGCCACAGATAGAAATGCCATCCCCCCATCCCTCCATCCATTGTACCGTCTTTCCTGTGCAGAATGCCATCGAACTCCATATTCTTCCTGCCTCGGCTGGGCATAGCCCTGACTACAGGTTCAATCTACTGAGCCTGGCTCTACTTTTTTATTTCTGACTCTTTGCCATCATGAAGATCTGATAGGCTTCAGACTGGAATGGGCCGTCTCAGTGTATATTTATGGTCTATCCAAATTAATGGAATGGAGAACACATGTAAGGACATTAGAGGCGTATCAAAATGCCATTCCATTCTTGCATCTCGTTAGCAGTATGTGTTTGAGTGACATGCATAACTCTTGCAGCTTTCCTTTGTCCTCTATAACCATCCAAGATAGATAAGGTCCCTACTACAAAGGACTTTACAAACTCTAGCCTTGCCCACTTTTCTAATGTCTCTGATGACCCCCTAATCTCCCCCACAGGGCATCTCCATGATAATGCTGGAAAGAACAATCATTAAAACCACCCCAGTTTCATACATGGTAGACACTGCCGCTTTTTTGTACTTTCAATACCACAAACTTTCCTATAAAACTGTAAACTTATGCCAGGCATAGTGATGCATACCTCTAATTCCAACACTTGGGAGGCAGAGCCAGGTGGGGTCTCTGAGTTCCAGGCTGGTCTATTCTGCTATGCCAGTTCCAGGAAAGCCACCACACACAGACACTCTGTGTGTGTGTGTGTGTGTGTGTGTGTGTGTGTGTGTGTGTGTGTGTGTGTGTTTGTGTGTGTGTGTGTGAACTTCAATGCATAAGCCTGAGGGTTTTGTTTTTTATCAGTACTGAGGTTTAATGTGAAGCACTCACACAGGCTATGCTGGCACTTCAACCCTGTTACTAGCCCTTTCTGTTTTGTTTTTATCAGTACTGAGGTTTAATGCGAGGCGCTTACACAGGTTACGCTGGCACTTTAACCCTGTTACTAGCCCTTTCTTACTTTGTACTTTGTACTTTGTACTTTGATGCAGCATCTCACAAAAAGACTTTATATATTCATGTTCCTTTAAGAAAATACTAGTAGTGATGTATTATTTTCAAGTATACAGCTAATATGTTTGGAGTTAATTAAAATTTATATTGAGAAAAATGTACTTTCACTATTGCTGTAGACAAGTATCTAAATAAGACTGTTAAATTGATTGTTGTTTTATATCAAACAACTTTTATAATACTTATTTTTATTGTTATAATATCTTATAAATTTTAAGGAATATGACAAAAAAGATATTGTAGTTATTGAAGGGGTGGTCTATGGGAGGAGCGGTGGTACAAAATGGGAACAAGAATGTGATTCAACTCTATTTAATTAAAATATGTTTTTAAATGTTAACAAATTCAGATAA
>NW_022196909.1:10375546-10376282 GCF_008632895.1 Mastomys coucha
TGATATTGGAGTTTGCTCAATATGTGTTCAATGGTGTTCAGATTTTACCTAAGAAAAGCCTCAAAGTCAGTATAAGGACATTTTCAGGATTATAAATGTTCATGCGCTGTTCGACCACAGAAAGAAATGGCTCTGGAAGCAGACGCAGTCCTCACCACTTCATACCCATGAATACTTATGTCAAGTGTCATCCAAAACCCCTGTGCTGAGTCAGACCGAAACCTGGCTCTGTACGAAGGGAACAAGGAAAACAGTCAACAGTCCAAGAATAAAAGCATTATGCTCCTCGGAAGGTAAGCCATTTCCAACAGAGGCCACTGTTGCTCGTCTGTCACATAAGAATAGCAATAGTGGACCTGGAGAACTCAGTGGTTAAAAGCACTTGCCACTGTCAGGGGACCAGAGTTTGGTTCCTAATAGGCATGACAGGTGGCTCACAACCACTTGTTACTCCAGCGCCAGGGGACCTGACACCCTCTTCTGGCCTTCAAGGGCACCTGCATATACAGACACACATACACTGTGCCTGTGTCTCATCTCTCTCTCCTTCACACATACACTCTGTCTCTGTCTCTCTATCACATGTACACACACAGACACACTATGCCAGTCTGTCTCTCTCTATCTCATACATATGCGAGCGTGCATACACACACACACACACACAAACAGTCTCTGTCAGTCTCTCTGTCTCTTCCCCATGCCCCCCCTCACCTATGAGCGAACCAAATCGTAC
>NW_022196909.1:10379123-10379644 GCF_008632895.1 Mastomys coucha
CCTTTATATGTTACTTGACCTTTTCCCCGTACTGCTTTTAATATTCTTTCTTTGCTTAGTGCATTTAGCATTTGATTGTTATGTGACGGTAGGAATTTCTTTTCTGGTCCAATCTATTTGGAGTTCTGTAGGCTTCTTGTATGTTCATGGGCATCTCTTTCTTTAGGCTAGGTAAGTTTTCTTCTATAATTTTGTTGAAGATATTTAGTGGCTCTTTAAATTGAGAATCTCCACTCTCTTCTATACCTATTATCCTTAGGTTTGGTCTTCTCATTATGTCCTGGATTTCCTGGATGCTTTGGGTTAGGAGCTTTTTGCTTTTTGCATTTTTTTTGACTGTTGTGTCAATGTTTTCTATGGTATCTTCTGCCCAGGAAATTCTCTATTCTCCCACGGTAGCAAGTCCTGGATACATCATCACACCAGATAAACAAGATTCAGATCTAAAACCATTTCTCATGATGGTGATAGAGGACTTTAAGGAGGACATAAATAACTCCCTTAAAGAAATACAGGAGAAC
>NW_022196909.1:10379655-10380522 GCF_008632895.1 Mastomys coucha
CAGTACTGAGGTTTAATGTGAGGCACTCACACAGGCTATGCTGGCACTTCAACCCTGTTACTAGCCCTCTCTGTTTTGTTTTTATCAGTACTGAGGTTTAATGCGAGGCGCTCACACAGGTTACACTGGCACTTTAACCCTGTTACTAGCCCTTTCTTACTTTGTACTTTGATGCAGCATCTCACAAGTGTGCTGAGAATGGCCTTGAACTCGGTATGCAGTCAGGATAGGCCCTGAGTTTCCAATCCTCCTGCCCCAGCATCTTCAATAGCTGAGATTACAGGCATGCGCCACCATACCTGGGTAAATCCAGAGGATTTGAAAATTATTTAAGACATTATTTTAAAAGACAGAATTTGTTTTTTTTCTTAAAGTCACTGAGGAATTTAAAGAAGTGAATTTCAAGGCTTCAGCTCTCTAGTCGAATTGTTTCCTTAAACTATCACTATTTACAGAATTTATCTGTACCCAGGTAAACTAATGGGATGCAAATATTCTGGTAAGGACAGACGGCACCTGCTCATGTTCCCTCCCCACTAACTTAACAAGTCACCAGACTCATCCAGTGGCTGCTCCATGGTCCTCAGACCCACCTCCAAGCTCACACACCTGTGGGGAACTCTGGGTTTCTCCTTCTAACCAAGCCCCGATGTTTGACCTCCAGAATCCTTCAGGATGCTTGCTTGTGTGGCACCACATCCTATATTCCCAGCATTTGGAAATGCCACTGGGAGTTCAAGATCATGTTCAGCTATAGAAGGAGTTTGAAGTCAACCGGGATTACATGAATCCTGTCTCTAAAACCAAATGAAGAAACCAGAATCCCCTGGGAATTTGAACAATGGCCTTTTCAAGCCACAGGTCCTT
>NW_022196909.1:10381885-10382954 GCF_008632895.1 Mastomys coucha
CAGACACACTATGCCAGTCTGGCTCTCTCTATCTCATACATATGCGAGCATGCACACACACACACACACAAACACACATACACCCAGTCTCTGTCAGTCTCTCTGTCTCTTCCCTATGCCCCCCCCACCTATGAGCGAACCAAATCGTACCAATGCCTATACTCTAACAGGAAGTCTTAGTGGGTAACTGTTGCATGACTGTGGCAGCAGGGCTTCCCGTAGTAGTCCTGTCTGCTGGGAGATTAAGAGCCTAATGCAATGATGTTATCTATCTGTTGTTTACTACTTCTCCTTTGCCTGGAACCCTCACTCTTAGGAGTTCTATGCTCCACCCAAGAGTCCTGATCCTGCCAGCTGCCTGAGTGGAGCCCCAATGGGGCTTCCCCAGTCTACTTCAGGGAATGTTTGTGGATTCCCGAGTTGATGATGTTGACATCTGTGAGCTTTCTCCCTTGGCTATTCCAGTCTTCTCTGTGGGATGTCCACCCACCTTGATGGTGTTCTGCTGTCTGCTGTTTCTTTCTGATGGACACTCTATTTATTCTTTTGTTTTTGCTCATGGTAAACTGAAAGCCTGGCTACTGTCGGTCGGTCGGTCTCATCTCCAGACGATACAGACAAGGAGCTTAGTGCTTCACATTTGCAATCCTAGTGCTTGGGAGGCTATGACAGAAGGGTTGCAAGTTCAAGGCAAGCCCATGCTGCATAGCAAGACCCTGGCTCATAAAAGGAAACCAAACCAACCTCCCTGAAATGCATGTTTCTGGTCAGAAGGAGCGCAGGTAGAGCAACAACTCTGAGGGCTTTGTTCCACTGAAACCCTCTAAGTCAGGGCAAGGTCAAACTCCAGACATGGAAATGTCCAGGAACAGTGTGTCTCTGTCCCTTCCCTTTTCCCTTCCCTTTTCCCTCCCCTCCACTCCCCTCCCCTTCCTTCCTCCCTCTTCTTCCCTTCCTCTCTCTTCCCCTCCCCTTCCTTCCCCCTCTTCCCTTCCTCTCTATTCCTCTCTCCTTCCTTCCCTTTTTCCCCTTCCCATTAGCCCCCTCCTTCCCTCCCTTCTCCCCCTCC
>NW_022196909.1:10384583-10384942 GCF_008632895.1 Mastomys coucha
GAGATCTGGTGTCCTCGTCTAGCCTCTACTGGCACACACATGGTATCAACCACACACACACACACACAAAACATACACACACAACACAACACACACAACACACACACAACACATACAACACATACAACACACACACAACATACACACAACACACATACACAACACACACACAACATACACAACACACACACAACATACAAACAACACACATAACACACACAACACACACACAACACACACACAACACACAACACACACAACACACACACACAACACATACACACAACACATACAACACAAAACACACACACAACACACATTCACAGACATACATTCACATACACACACATACACACAAC
>NW_022196909.1:10384953-10386087 GCF_008632895.1 Mastomys coucha
TTCTTACTTTGTACTTTGATGCAGCATCTCACAAGTGTGCTGAGAATGGCCTTGAACTCGGTATGCAGCCAGGATAGGCCCTGAGTTTCCAATCCTCCTGCCTCAGCCTCTTTCAGTAGCTGAGATCAGAGGCATGCGCCACCATTCCTGGGTAAATCCAGAGGATTTGAAGATTATTTAAGACATTATTTTAAAAGACAGAATTTGTTTTTTTTTCTTACAATCACTGAGGAATTTAAAGAAGTGAATTTCAAGGCTTCAGCTCTCTAGTCGAATTGTTTCCTTAAACTCTCACTATTTACAGAATTTATCTGTACCCAGGTAAACTAATGGGATGCAAATATTCTGGTAAGGACAGACGGCACCTGCTCATGTTCCCTCCCCACTAACTTAACAAGCCACCAGACTCATCCAGTGGCTGCTCCACGGTCCTCAGACCCACCTCTAAGCTCACACACCTGTGGGGAACTCTCGGTTTCTCCTTCTCACCAAGCCCTGATGTTTTACCTCCAGAATCGTTCAGGATGCTTGTGTGGCACCACATCATATATTCCCAGCATTTGGAAATGCCACTGGGAGTTCAAGATCATTTTCAGCTATAGAAGGAGTTTGAAGTCAACCAGGATTACATGAATCCTGTCTCCAAAACCAAATGAAGAAACCAGAATCCCCTGGGAATTTGAACAGTGGCCTTTTCAAGCCACAGGTCCTTCATTCTCCCCAACAGTAAGTTGGAAAGCTAGAACAGAAGAGCCACCAAATGATAGCCAAGAAACTCTCCGCTGCTTACTGGCTCATCTTGAGCAGTTAAGAATGGAGCTCATGAGGCATGACATGAATGATCTACAGTAACACAGCTGGAAACACTAATCCAGAAAGAGAAAGGAGTTAGGAACATTTGCAATTGTCACTACTTAAATTTTCTTATTCACTTTTCTACTTGAGGCAAGGCCCTACTATATAGTCCAGAGGGGATTGAAACTTACTGTGTATCCAGACTTACTTTGAACTTGCCACCCCCATCCAGTCTCCCAAGTGCTTGGATTACAGCTATATGCAAGCCTGGACATGATATTGGGGTTTGCTCAATATGTGTTCAATGGCGTTCAGATTTTACCTAAGAAAAGCCTTGAA
>NW_022196909.1:10386097-10386388 GCF_008632895.1 Mastomys coucha
GTTCAAGGCAAGCCCATGCTGCATAGCAAGGCCCTGGCTCATAACAAACCAACCCCCCTGAAATGCATGTTTCTGGTCAGAAGGAGCGCGGGTAGAGCAACAACTCTGAGGGCTTTGTTCCACTGAAACCCTCTAAGTCAGGGCAAGGTCAAACTCCAGACATGGAAATGTCCAGGAACAGTGTTTCTCTGTCCCTTCCCTTTTCCCTTCCCTTTTCCCTCCCCTCCCCTCCCCTTCCTTCCTCCCTCCTCTTCCCTTCCTCTCTCTTCCCCTCCCCTTCCTTCCCCCTCT
>NW_022196909.1:10387047-10390158 GCF_008632895.1 Mastomys coucha
GTATGAGTGAGCTCAGGAGACGAAGGCCTTGGCTTCCCAGCATGACAGCATGAGTCCGATTGTCAGGATTCACCGGCAGAAGGAGAGAACGGAGTCCTGGGACTGTCCTCTGACAGTCACACTCACAGACTGGCATGTACACAGATAAATGTAATAAGACACACTTATAGATCCGAAAGACTACCAAACTTCTCTCTCTATTTATTCATGAGATTTGTGTGAAGCAATACTAGAGGAAGCACTAGATAAAGCTCCGGAGTCCTGGAGTGTCATCCTGTCTAGCATTAAGAAAGAGTGCCAGGCCTCAGTTGCTCAATCTGCGGGACAGAGACCACCCAACCCACAACCCTCCGGGAATAACTAGGAGTTCCCTGAGCTTCCTGTGAACTGTGCTGTGTTCATGAGAGAAAGGCAGCCTCGTGGTCCTGGTGGAAGAGGAAGCGTGCAGTCATGTATCCAGCTGCTATGATTCTCTTTGCACTTGGCCCTGTGGTTTGAACATCTAGTGTCCCTTAGGATCCCAAGGTTGTGTGCCGAACATGGCCTCTGGCTGGTCCCTTGGAATGTGGGACACAGTGGGTGAGTTTTGAGGGATGTAACCTAGCCTCTCTTTGGGCCAGAATGTTTGCTTCCTGGGCCAACTGCATGATGCGACCAGCTTCTTCATACTCCAGCTGCCACAACCATGATATTCCCAACACGATGACTTTCCTGCCATGAGGGACTGCAGCCCTGGAACTGAGAGCCAGGACACACCTCTCCTCCCTTAGACTGTTTCTGTTGGGTCTTTCATCGAAGCGAGCAGAAAATGGCCAATATAGTGGGGAGGGAGGTAGGCAGCAAAGGAGATTCAGAAAAGCCAATGGAGTGGGTGGCAGGTGGCTCGGTGGTGAGCCACTTACTGTGCTTGCAGATTCTGTCCCTAGAATTGGTAGATACTAGATACGAGCAGCTCCATCTCCAGGAGATCTGGTGTCCTCGTCTAGCCTCTACTGGCACACACATGGTATCAACCACACACACACACACACACACACACACACACACACACACACAAAACATACACACACAACACACACAACACACACAACACATACAACACATACAACACACACACAACACACACACACAACACACACACAACATACACACAACACACACACAACATACACACAACACACACACAACACACATAACACATACAACACATACACACAACACACACACAACACACACATAACACACACACAACACATACAACACATACAACACACACACAACACATACAGACAACACACACAACACATACAACACATACAACACACACAAAACATACAACACACACATCACACACACACAACACACACAACACACACACAACATACACACAACACACAACACATACAACACACACACAACACATACACACAACACACACATTCACATACATACATTCACATACACACACATACACACAACACACACACACATTCACACACACACATTCACATACACACACAACACACACACAAAACACACACACATTCACACACACACATTCACACACACAACACACACAAATAAAAACAAACAATAGATCTTTGAAAGAAAAAAAAAGGCCAAGAGAGTCTCATGAAGCTCCAGCAGCAGTTTCACACTCCACACTCATTTCTGTAAGTTTCCATCTCTTCTGCCACCAGTTGTCAGTAAATGAAACTAATTTTGTAAGGTGGATTTTAAGAGAATTGTCCTTCCATAGACCTATAGTAGACTATAATTAAAGTAATTCATTTTCATGAATGAAATAGTAAGCAATGTCCTAAATAGATCGAAGTACATGCATACACATACACATGTGTGTATGTATATATGTATGTACATGGGTATGCAAATAAGTGATTTAGAGGACTAGGTCTTTTGAGTAACACTGTTGAGTCCTGGAGTCTCAGTAATCCACAGGGTCAAGCTCCTGTTGAGGATCACCCCTCAAGCACAGAAAAGATGGCCTGTAAGTTAAGAGGTGTTTGAAGGGTCAGCAGCCCCAGTAAGTTTGATAATTGCTGTGGAATTTGTTCTAGAAAAAAAAAAAATCACAGCCTGCGAATTCAGAGTTGAAGCAAAGTGGATTGAAGTTGGCTCCGTGCCTCCTTTAGACTGAAAAGGCTATGGCTCACATGGGCTCACAATTCCCGAACGTGCTTTCTCCAAGGGGAGATCTGGAGCAAACATGCGGAAGCCAAAAAAAGATAGCACAGAGGACTTCACACATGGGTGAGCGAGCCTCCCAAGGGCAGGAGGGAGAGCCGGAGGGATCTACCAGGAGGACCCCAAAGGCAGCTGCAATAACTGAATCAGTAACATCCAGACAAAACAAAACCCTGAGAGCATTTCCCTGGAAGGGACCCTGCTCAGCTTTGAAGTGCAGGTGCTGAGCCATGGGCTGAAGGAGTCACCTCTCCTCCCTGTTCCCATGGCAATTTGTCTCCCTCAGCCCTACCCACTCAATCTACGCAGTTTTTCATTAGCACCAGCTCAGACCTGAACTAATGTAACTCCATTTCCTGACTCTGAGTTGTCTCTTATCCCTTGGCAGCATTAAGCCTCCATGGTGAAATATAATAAAAAGAGTGAGCACACCACTATGTCAGTCAGGATCTTAGCAGGGGCCAGACTGTCCTCAAAGGTCACTCAAAGGACTCAGTTTACAAGTTGCAGGCAGGTGAGGTAGAACAGATAAGGAATTGTGGGGTTCCTGAGCACCCCCACAGTAGGAAGCTAGTATTATCCCTAGGCAGAGGTGGGGCCAGGGGCGGGGGGAGGGCTAGAGATGGCAAGTTCTGAGCTATAGAGAAGTCGACCTGTTAGAGCTGTGACCATATGATACCTTAATACCCCATGCTTATGACTCGGCAGTCGAAAGCCATATAACTGGTTTAGATGTCCCTCAAAATGTATACATGAAGAAAATGTAACATATGTATGCATGAGATGCTATTCAGCCACAAAGAAGAATGAAAAGATGTCATTTTCAAAAAAGAAAAAGAAATCACAGAGCTTCAATCAGGCTTCTCTATGCAAGGTGCAGAGAGAGATCTATATAATTCTCTTTAG
>NW_022196909.1:10390846-10391985 GCF_008632895.1 Mastomys coucha
GAGCTCCTTCCCTCTGTCTCCTGATGTCTAAAGTTGCTGACTCTTCAGCCTCTTGCACACATTTAAACAGGCTCTCTCCTTTACCAGACAGGTGAGTGTGGGGGACTTTTCTTTGTTTTAGTGGTACATTATGGCTGCTTCTCTGGAAGAGGGGAGTATGACTGTTGTCTATAGAGCTTGAAGGGGTTCACCAGCCCACAGAGCACCCCAGGGTGGGCAGGCACACAAAAAGAGTTGACAACGTCTGCTCAGTGAATGATGGACATTGATCTCACACTCACAGACAGTCACTGAAGAAGCTGATCAATGCAAAAAGAAAGAAGAAAAACTAAAAATAAATAAATGAATAAATAAATAAATAAATGAAAGAAGAAAGGGAAAGGAAAGGAAGAAAAAAAATACAGAAAGGCAATCGATTCCAATGAAACGGCTCACCACGTAGAGGTGATTGTTGCCAAGCCCAACTACCCAAGTTCGATCCCCAGGACTCACACATACAGTAGAAACAAAACCCTTTTTTATCAAAGAATCAGCATCTTCCAGACCAACAGCATCTCCTCTAAAGGTGGGCTTTGGGGAGCCAGCAGTTTCCTGCTTCTTTAAAGGCACGGCAGAGTGCGAGTCTCAGCATCCCTGACACCCCTGTAGACTCTCTACATGAGCACAAGCATCAGCAGTACTACAAGCTTGGCTAGCACTGCAGAGTCTGAGTCACCGCTTCTCCCCAGACCACCTGTCATGGCTGCCCAGAAAAGAAAGATGACTTACGGTTTCCCAAGGCAGCTTTCTGCCCTTTTCTACAATGGCACTAGAAGGGTTCAGATGATCAAACTAGGAAAGCTTTCTTTCCGGGTTTATCAAAGAGTGTTAGCTCTGACTGTGCCTTAGTCAGGGTCTCCATTGCTGTGGAGAGACACCGTGACCATGGCAGTTCTTATAAAGGAACACATTTTGTTAGGGCTGGCTGACAGTTCCAGAGGTTTAGTCCATTATTGCCCTGGGGGTGGTGGACATGGCAGCATGCAGGCAGACATGGCTCTGAAGAGCCGAGTGTTCTACATCTTCGTCTGCAGGTAGCAGGAGGCTGTGTTCCACAGTGGACACAGCTTGAGCACTGTGTTGACCCCAAGGGTGATACA
>NW_022196909.1:10393524-10394155 GCF_008632895.1 Mastomys coucha
AATGGGAATGCAATAGCTCCTTTCCATCCAAACATGATCCGATGAAAGACTTCTGATCAATAATTGTGCAAGCTCCAAAAAAGTTTTTGTTTTGAATAGGCCATACTAAAACAGAATATGTTTGTACCTTATGCTTGCAGTAATTACAGTCTCTTGTTTTAAGAGGCTGTAAAGCTGCTTACCCAAGAGACCTCCGAACAGAGAGTAGAAACTGCAAACCTAGTTTCTACTTCTTTCTCTCTTGGGATTATCTTCTCTGGACTTCCCTTCCCTTATGCGCTCAGTGGGTGGGCTTCTCAGAGCCAGTCCTAGTACCCAGGAGATGGTGTAACAGTGGGAGTTTATACTCTGACAGCTGTCAGGTCAACCTAAAGAGGATCTAGCACTTAGCTGGCGAGTCTCAAAGATACTTCGGGAAGTAAAAAGACCATGCAGAGATCCAGAGCCAGGGCAGTTTCCTGCACCGAGTGTTACAGCAATCCCTGAGAAGTTGAGATAACTCTAGCTAGCCTAGCACCACCTGTAGATTTAGAGGGCCACTTACCTCCGAGGTGCCTTCCGTACTTAGCCTGTGCCCTACTGCCACAGCGAAAGGCTGGGGTAGCAGACAGGTCCGCCTCTTGCTGATAAT
>NW_022196909.1:10396052-10396576 GCF_008632895.1 Mastomys coucha
CCACATGCCCCACCCTCTTCTAGACTGAAAATTTTTTTTAGGCAGAATCACTTCTAATTTCATGTCTTCAGTTCTTAGTGTCAGTGTTTCAAGTTGAATGAATCTAAGGAATGTCCTTTTGAAATTCAACTTATCTCATCATTTCAATAAAAAGATAGAGGCTGGGGATAACAGCTCATGCTAAGCAGCTTAACATGGTGAGACCTTGGGTTCAATCCTGAGTACACACTCACACACACATACACACCACATACATATATGTACACACACATATCCACAGACACACACAGATATACACATGCACACACATACATATATACATACATACACATGTACACACACATGACATACATATATACATGCACACACATATACCTGTACCCACATATGTATACACATACATACATACACAACAGATACACACAAACACACAGTTATATACACACACACACATACACACACACACACACACACATACACTTACTCACACATACGATACAAAAGTGAGCTTGCACCATAGAAAC
>NW_022196909.1:10397413-10398736 GCF_008632895.1 Mastomys coucha
GCATATGTCTTCACATGCACACACAGCCTGTGCACATCTGTAATCTGTCTTTGATAGAAATAGAAATGTCGTCCCTTGGGAGACTTGATAGCTGCATTTCTGGTCATGCCCATGTGCACCAGCACTGTCACCCACTGTGGCCCTCTGAGCTCCTTGCCTCTGTCTCCTGATGTCTAAAGTTGCTGACTCTTCAGCCTCTTGCACACATTTAAACGCGCTCTCTCCTTTACCAGACAGGTGAGTGTGCGGGACTTTTCTTTGTTTTAGTGGTACATTATGGCTGCTTCTCTGGAAGAGGGGAGCATGACTGTTGTCTATAGAGCTTGAAGGGGTTCACCAGCCCACAGAGCACCCCAAGGTGGGCAGGCACACAGAAAGAGTTGACAACGTCTGCTCAGTGAATGATGGACATTGATCTCACACTCACGGACAGTCACTGAAGAAGCCTATCAATGCAAAAAGAAAGGGAGCCAGGTGATGGTCATGCACACGCCTTTAATCCCAGTGCTATTCCCAAGAGGCAGAGGCAGGCAGATTTCTGAGTTCGAGGCCAGCCTGGTCTACAGAGTTAGTTCCATGACAGCCAGGGCTACAGAGGAACCCTGTCTCAAAAAACCAAAAATAAATAAATGAATAAATAAATAAATAAATAAATAAATGAAAGAAGAAAAGGAAAGGAAGAAAAAAAATACAGAAAGACAATCGATTCCAACGAAATGGCTCATCACGTAAAGGTGATTGTTGCCAAGCCCAACTACCCAAGTTCTATCCCCAGGACTCACACATACAGTAGAAACAGAAGACCCTTTTTTACCAAAGAATCAGCATCTTCCAGACCAACAGCATCTCCTCTAAAGGTGGGCTTTGGGGAGCCAGCAGTTTCCTGCTTCTTTAAAGGCATGGCAGAGTGTGAGCCTCAGCATCCCCGACACCCCTGTAGACTCTCTACATGAGCACAAGCATCAGCAGTACTACAAGCTTGGCTAGCAGTGCAGAGTCTGAGTCACCACTTCTCCCCAGACCACCTGTCATGGCTGCCCAGAAAAGAAAGATGACTTACGGTTTCCCAAGGCAGCTTTCTGCCCTTTTCTACAATGGCACTAGAAGGGTTCAGATGATCAAACTAGGAAAGCTTTCTTTCCGGGTTTATGAAAGAGTGTTAGCTCTGACTGTGCCTTAGTCAGGGTCTCTGTTGCTGTGGAGAGACACCATGACCATGGCAGTTCTTATAAAGGAACACATTTCGTTAGGGCTTGCTGACAGTTCCAGAGGTTTAGTCCATTATTGCCCTGGGGGTGGTGGACATGGCAGCATGCAGGCAGA
>NW_022196909.1:10398747-10400206 GCF_008632895.1 Mastomys coucha
ACTACATAGCCAGGATCTCTTTGTAACTCATCCGAGTGATGTTCTAGTGTGGGGATCGCCTCCACTGAACAGACCCGTTTAGAACACAGCTAGCATACACAGAATCTGCTATGTGGAAGATGGAGGCAGCAGGATCATAAAGTCACAGTCTGTCTGGGATACAGAACAAGTCAAAACCAGCCTATGCATCTTAGTCGGTCTCACAATTTATAAACAAACAAACAAACAAACAAACAAACAACCTCTTGAAATGGATGGAAGAGCTGGTGAGATGGCTCAGGAAGTAGAGGAATTTGCCACCATGCTTAATGGCCTAAGTTCGATCACACAGTGGAAGTAGAAGCTGATTTTCAAAAGTTATCTTCTGAACTACACATGCACATACAAATACACACATACACACACACGCAAACACTCATAGAATAAAATGTAATTAAAAAAAATAATGTATGTGGTAGAGTCTACTGGCTCCATGCTTGCCTAGGATGAAAGGTCTTGGGTTCAAATCCCAGGACCACACAAACACAAACAAAAATGCAAGATGCAAACTCATACCTCAGTGCCCTCTGGGTAAAGGACTAGAACTACTGTTTTCTAAAGTGAACACAGGAAAGACGTATTTTGGTGTTACAGGCACTGTGGTATGAATATAGAGCCTGGTCTTCTGGTGATTGTTTTTGTTGTCGTTTACAACTGAACCCAGAGCCAATATTATATTCTCAGCCAAGATACAACTTTCTGTAGCCCAACACTCAGGGTCTGAGGCAAGAGGATTTCAAATTTGAGGCCAGTCTGAAATACATAGCTTCTGTCTGTAAAACAAATACCGAAACAAAAGCAAACAAGGGGAGCAGAGACAAGGCCAGACCCCTCAACAACAACTCCAGGATCATCTAAGAGACCAAGGAGACACCAAGCTAGCTGGGCACTCCAAAGGGCACCCTTCTTTGATTCCTAAATCCACTTGAATGTCCAGACTCTGGCATTTCTAGTCAGTGATCCTGGGAGGGAGGGGCATCACTTCGACTTGTGCCTTCAGCCAGGGCTTTGATATCAGTTTGCCACATTCCGAGTCTAAGCTTTATTTCTAGGTGCCAAACTATAAAGCAAGAGCTGAACGAGACCCTGCAGGTTGTGAGAGCCTGTCTGTACAACCGTGGGCATGTGCACTGCCGTCCAAGTGCCACCAGGGAAATAAAAGTCTCCTGGGCTCTTCTTCTGGTGTGCGGTTGTATGTAATTGAAGATAACCATAACCCAAGAAGACAAGGTGCCTTGCATGATTTGTATATCAGAAAATGAAATTTCCCATTAATTATTCAATATGAATAAAATTTAATGAGAGGAAAAAAAAATACCTTCTCCTTCCTCAAGATAATCCCTTTGACCTCACCACACTGGCTTAGTCTTTACTTCCGCACTAAATGCATCATACACTCCTTTATTCAGTTTCATCCACA
>NW_022196909.1:10400753-10401781 GCF_008632895.1 Mastomys coucha
TACCCACATATGTATACACATACATACATATACAACAGATACACACAAACACACAGTTATACACACACTCACACATACACACCCACACATACACTTACTCACACATATGATACAAAAGTGAGCTTGCACCATAGAAACATCCATCAAGAATCCTAGAAGATGGTTTCTAAAGTTAAGATTACCCAGTTTCATAAGCAGAATCTCCAAATCTTTTATACATGTATATAAACGTAAGATGGAGACCGTTCGATTATTTGATAGAATTTTTCAAAGGTAACAAAACATGCTCCTCGGCCTTTGTAATCTTTCCACCCAGTGAGACAAAGGTTTTCCAATAAGTACGTCACTCTTTCTTCCACTTGGACATTTCTGACACACAAATGACCCTTCAGTGAACCCAAACCTGAAGACATGCGTGTGATCGGAATATTCCTACAAAGATGGGTGGTTTTACCACAAACTACTCCTAGCATCTGATATCTTTAACCCATTGATACACTCATGCAAATAAACAGAGGGCCCTTCACTGGCCTCCGATTTATGACCAGAAGCTGAAGCAGCAGAACCAAGGTATGGCTGGAGAGAGAAGGGCTTGCCTGCATGTGTGAAGTCTTGGACACGTTCCTAACACCTACCTCCAAGGGAACAAAGTACATGGCAGGGTCTTTGACGACTCTCCCAAAAGGCTTAAGTCACTCCCCAGGATGGATACAGACTGAGCAGATTATGAACCAACGTGAGGAGCCGGAATGAATGAGATGACAATGACAGAGATTAGTGGCCAAACTTATCAACACACAGTTTGGGCTAACTCACTTCAGAAGCAACTCCTTTCGATGTTAGCTTTGGCTTCCTAATGAGATACGCTAAAACTGTCCTTTCTTCTTTTTTTTTTTTAGTTGTTGGCGCTGGGATTGAACCTGTACATCAATATTTTTAGGTTACTGAGGGGTCTTGCTCATCTACACCGACAAGAACATCCATAAATGGGGAATGGAGATGTGCACCTTTAATCCCAGTATGGGAAG
>NW_022196909.1:10410292-10411961 GCF_008632895.1 Mastomys coucha
CCCCCTAATGTGTTTGTTTATTTGCTTGTTTAATTCATAAATACATAGAATTATGGGAAGAGAACAAGTAAGGAAATTCCACTTCTAGTCATAATAGAGTAACCAGAAGAGGGTTGACCCTTAATCATAAAGAATTAACAAGTAGAGTTAGTACTAGATACTAGATACTAGATGATACTAGATACTAGATGATACTAGATACTAGATGATACTAGATACTAGATGATACTAGATACTAGATGATACTAGATACTAGATGATACTAGATACTAGAGCAGTGGTATCTAGACCTAAACGATTCTAAAAAGAATGAGGTAGACTTCCTTAGTTGATGAGACAGATAATGGATTTTGTTTGTTTGTTTTTTGAGATAGGGTTTCTTGATGTAGTCTTGGCTGTCCTGAAATTCTCTCTTAGAACAGGATTGTCTCTAACTCAGAGACTTTCCTGCCTCTGCCTCCCAACTGCTGGGATTAAAGGCGTGTGCCACCACTTGGCTAAATTTAAGATAAGCTTCAAAAGCATCAAAATGAACCAAAAGTACTATGCTAAAATGAGGAAATACGTCTTCATCCTAATGAGTTGCAAAGGGTTTGCCTGGATCAGATAAATTATGAAACTAATTACAAGCCTTTTAAGCTGGGCAAGGCGGTATGCTTGGAGCCGGACCTCTAGTAACCCATGATATCTCCCACAGGCTTCTGGAATGTACTCTGTAATGGTCCATGACATCTTTTACAAATGGAAGATTTGGAGAAAGAAAATTCACTATAAAATTTACTACTTAACAAGAAAAAAAAGGCCCCCTTGTCTGCCTCTCACATACTGACTGCAAAGAGAGAATCAACTACCAGAAGTTGTCCTCGGGTCTTGGCATGCATACTATGGCATATGTATAGACAGGCAGACACAATAGACAGACAGATGCATGTGTGTATGCGTACACACACACACACACACACACACACACATGCACACTGTAAAGAACTTCCTAGTGTGTCAGGAGTGTGGCTCTTTCACTGGGAACTCACTTACTGCTTTCTTACAGGGCAATTCAATACATTCTCTATTTGTTTGTGTCTTAATTCATTTACCAGACATGCCACTGGTCTTCTGAGAGTACACCATTTTGCATGGTACCTAATTTGACTCTGGGCTCATTTCTTAGAGAAATGGGCTTGGGTGAGGCTGGAGAGACAGCTCAGAGCTTAAGAAGGCTAGCTGCTCTTCTAGAGGACCCAGGTTTGATTCCCAGCACCTAAGTGATGGTTCACAAATGTCCTTAACCCCAGTTTCTGGGAAGCCTATGCCCTCTTCTGATCTCTGAGGGCACCAGGCATGTATCTGGTACAAAGACATACTTGCAGGCAAAGTATTCATAAACTTAAATTTAAAAAAAAATAATATCAAGACAAGACACTTTAGAGAGGAAACAAAATGGAAAGATATAAGCAGAATCAAATAAAACCTCTACCTGTAAACGATGTAATACCTGAAGTGACAAAATTCCTTACAGAATGGGGAGAACAACAAATTACTTCAGAACCTACAAACCTACAGAAATAGCAGTAAGAACTGCTCGAAATTTTCTAGATAAAAGAAAAAAAAACCCACAAAAGGCTGCCCAAGGTCTGTGCTACTTTGTATTTTAAGAAAAACGTAGAAAACA
>NW_022196909.1:10412660-10413767 GCF_008632895.1 Mastomys coucha
TGAGTCAGAAGGAAGATCATTTTTCCTTTCGCTAGCTTGGCTTTCCTCTTACCACCTCGCAGATTGACCTTATAGCTGCTGCCAACTCCTCCTGATATCAGCATTAGTGGTCCCAAGCTTTCATGGAGGACCGTGGCTCTCCAGGATACTTCTGGGCCTCTAGATTGGAGCTCCAGGGGTACACACCCAACCCTGTAAACAACTACAGGGCTCCCCTGCCCCCACTCCAGTGAGAGACAGGCGCTGTGTGGCTCTCTCCTTCTGTTGAGGCAGTCGGCTTCAGGATTAACTTGTGAGTTCTCAGTTCTGAGGTGTGATTCTGATGTTAACTTTACTATTTTAAGGCAAACTTTAATTTTCCACACGTGCATTCCACCGAGTCTGGTCCTCTAGAGCATTCTAATACAATAGCTCCGTTTGTACAGGAGCTTGCTGATAAGCCAAGGGATCTGAATTCAAAAGCCAATAAACCAAAAATGGTGCAAGGAGAGAATATATTTCTGCAAGTTGTTCTCTGACCGTCACATGTACATGGGTGCTCACTCCAGCATGTGAGTGCGCGTGCACGCGCGCGCACACACACACACTCATGCAAATAAATAAATGTAACTTTAAAAAATTGGGAGCTGATCATGGTGACTCGTGTCTTTAATCCCTGCACTGGGAAGGTCCAGACCGACAGTGGATTCAAGGCCAGCCTGGTCCACCCATTAAGGTTTGGGACAGCTAGGGCTACAAAAGCAGACCCTGTCTCAAAAAATGGTCTGGGGTGGGGTTGAGAGACGGCTTGACCATTAAGAGAACTTGCTGTTCTTGCAGAAAACCTGATTTGCTTCCCAACAGCTACCTGGTGGCTCCCAACCTTATGTAAACCAGGATGTTCTCATGCCACCTTCTGGCCTCTGGGGGCACTGCATGCACATAATATACACATTATCATACAGGCAAAACACCCTTACAGGCCATTATCACCGCCACTGGCTAATTAATTGAATTAGACAATTTAAACCCTGTAGCCTGAGCAGCACTAAAAAGGAACTGTTAGCATCCAGAACCTGCCTGCGGCAGATATGTGGGCGAGTCCACAGACCTGTCGCCAGGGCAACG
>NW_022196909.1:10413778-10415464 GCF_008632895.1 Mastomys coucha
GTTTTGTTTTTCTTTTCCTCTTGGTGTTGAGGAATGAACCTAGGGACTGGCACAAGCTGGGCCAGCACGGTGTCACTGAGGTACGGCCCCAATCCCTATATTTTAAGAACGAGGTAGTCCCTGGTTTGGCCCCTCACTGAGTCTCTTGGGGACATTTAACACAAGGCCTCCTTTCCTCTATCCATGTGATAGAGTCAACTAGCGCCTCTACTTCCTCCTCCACTGGATCTTATGAGAATAATGGAGACTAATATCCATGAAAGTGGGGATATTTTACAATTAAGGCGCTAAAATTAAAGTATTTCCAGAGCTTCGAGGATTCCTAAAGGCATTCATTTTTATCTCAACCCTTCACTGCCCTGCTTTTCTCAGCTGTAGGTGCAGACTAAGGAAGTCAAACCTAAGGCCCCACGCACGAGACTCCAGAGAGCAGGCTGAGGGGTCCTGGACCCTGTGGCACAGTTTCGGGGCTGGACGAGTTTTGCAAAACCGGCTGAGCCACGGAGCAGGGGACATCCGAACATGCAGCGCTTCTTACCTGGTCTCCCCGAAAGCCCCGGGAGGGTGTGGGATAAACACCCCACAGCTAGACAGCGGAGACTGCTTCTTCTTGGAGCGCCAGATGTGGAAGGTGGCGTGTTTCTTGGGGGCCTTGGACGGGCTGGCCTCCCTGGGGTCGCCCTGCGACGGTGGCGACAATGGCATCTCCTCTTGTGCCTCTTGGGCCGGTTCAGATGCTGTCTTCCCCGGCGCCCAGCCGCGCTGTTAGAACTCACCTGGGCGCTAGCTCGCCCGCCCTATCGCGCCCGCCGCCGGACCCCGCCCCCTTGTCGCCCCGGCGAGGGACCAAGCAAGGCTGGGAGGCGGGAGCTGCGCAGAGCTAAGCCGGGTCGCTGCACAGTGCCCCCGCGTGGCCAGGGCCAGAGGTCTCGGGCAACCCGCCCCCTACCGGACACCTCGGGAACTGCGTCCCCTGAGCCTGGCCCGGTTTCTGCAACACCAGGGGTGCAGCGGCCGTGGGTCACCCACTGGAGTTCCTTGGGGCTGGCCGGGTGAGTGGCTGCTTAGCCAACCCCATCTGGAGAAGGATGGGAGAGGCACGTCCCCTGGCCAGGCCGCCCAGCAATTAGGACTCCTTCACGCTGGGTGGTTTGAGCAATCACGTGCTGGGCGGTTTTTGAAGATGTTTGTAAGCAAGCACACAAGTGCCAACTTCTCCACGCTCCTCAACAGTCTGAAGAATTCATTTGGATTCGCATCCCATAAAGCATCAAGGGATTAAGAATCACACGGAGAAGGACATTAGCGAAGCTTTGCTGTTCTGAAAGGGCTCAGTATACTCCTCACAGTGAATTGAATGTCAGACCCATAAGGTATGCGTCACATCTTTTACTGCTAGGAACTTTCTTTACTTAAGCAGCACTAATATGCAAAGGCGGTGGTGTTAAGCGAAGGAAGTACAGTAGCTACGCTTTGGACATCATTAACGTACGAAGAGGCTTAAGACCACTGCTCTAAAACTGAACGCCACCACCACACTGCAAGGCCTTGGCTTCTTCGAAGATGCAGCAGCTAATGCTTTCAGTCCTTCACTTACTCATTCAGGAGACATGCGCTACTATTTCATTATTTCCCTTACATTTGTAACAAGATACAAACTACATTGTGGTTAAGACATGCAAATCA
>NW_022196909.1:10417037-10418343 GCF_008632895.1 Mastomys coucha
GTTTTGTTTTTCTTTTCCTCTTGGTGTTGAGGAATGAACCTAGGGACTGGCACAAGCTGGGCCAGCACCTTGTCACTGAGGTACGGCCCCAATCCCTATATTTTAAGAACAAGGTAGTCCCTGGTTTGGCCCCTCACTGAGTCTCTGGGGGACATTTAACAAAAGGCCTCCTTTCCTCTATCCATGTGATAGAGTCAACTAGCGCGTGTTTCTTGGGAGCCTTGGACGGTCTAGGGTCGCCCTGCGACGGTGGCGATAATGGCATCTCCTCTTGTGCCTCTTGGGCCGGCTCAGATGCTGTCCTCCCAGGCGCCCAGCCAACCTGGAAGAACCCACTGGAGTTCCTTGGGGCTGGCCAGGTGAGTGGCTGCTTAGCCAACCCCATCTGGAGAAGGATGGGAGAGGCACGTCCTCTGGCCAGGTCGCCCAGCAATTAGGACTCCTTCACGCTGGGTGGTTTGAGCAATCACGTGCTGGGCGGTTTTTGAAGCTGTTTGTAAGCAAGCACACAAGTGCCAACTTCTCCACACTCCTCAACAGTCTGAAGAATTCACTTGGATTCGCATCCCATAAAGCATCAAGGGATTAAGAACCACTTGGAGAAGGACATTAGCGAAGCTTTGCTGTTCTGAAAGGGCTCAGTATACTCCTCACAGTGAATTGAACATCAGACCCATAAGGTATGTGTCACATCTTTTACTGCTAGGAACTTTCTTTACTTACGCAGCACTAATATCCAAAGACAGTGGTGTTAAGCGAAGGAAGTACAGTAAGGACGCTTTGGACATCATTAACATACGAAGAGGCTTAAGACCACTGCTCTAAGCCACCACCACACACAAGGCCTTCTTGGCTTCTTTGAAGATGCAGCAGCTCATGCTTTCAGTCCTTCACTTACTCATACAGGAGACATGCGCTACTATTTCATTATTTTCCTTACATTTGTAACAAGAAACAAACTACATTGTGGTTAAGACATGCAAATCATGGCACGGCCCGGCAACACATGCCTTTAATCCCAGAATTTGGGAGGCAGAGGCAGAAGGATCTCTCTGAGCTCCAGGCCACCCTGGTGGGCTACAGAGTGAGTCCCTGGACAGCCAGAGCGACACAGAGAAACTCTATCTCGATAAACTGAAAAACAAAACATAATAAAAAAAGAAAAAAGAAAGAAAAGAAAATACCTCTACTCAATATTAATCTGTGAAAAATCATTCATATTCATGCTTCTAGCCATTAAAAAAATGTATACTCCTATTGTATGGTGTGACTATCCCACAGTCAACTGTGGGTGGATATATAGATT
>NW_022196909.1:10419322-10419941 GCF_008632895.1 Mastomys coucha
TCCAAGGAAGAGAATAAACAAGATGGGCCAAAGGCAAGGATTGCAAAAGGCCATGTGTTGTTGATAGGAAAGCTGTAGAAAAGGGCACAAGGTGGGAAAAGTGGTAGGAGATGAGATGGGTCAGTCAGGCAGAGCTGGTGGGAGAGCACATTACGAGTCAGGCTCCAGCAGTGCCTGACCTTGGTGTCACAAGTAGTAGAACTGGAGTTTGGATCTTAAGCATTCCCTAAACCATATAGTAAAGGCTCAGAGTCCAATATGGTACAATTTGAAACTGGTTGGCCCTGTAAGTGTTAGGAGGTCTCCTCATAGATACGTCCTTGAAGGAGAGAATTGGATCCTGGGCCCTTCTTCTGCCTTTCTCTCTTGCTCTACTGCGTGAGCTGAGTGCTCTTCCTCTGCCATTACCCTTGCCATAATGGGTGGTCTAGCACCAGCCCCAAGAGCAGTGGGTCAACTGAACATACACTGTGACTTCAAAAGAGTGACCCAAACAAGCCTCCTCTCTCTATAAGCTGATTGTATTAGGTCTGTGTCAGAATAAACTGGCAGGAAGACAACTAACACAGGACCTAGTTATGTTTTTATGCAGAGAAGACAACTAACACAGGACCTAGTT
>NW_022196909.1:10421675-10424847 GCF_008632895.1 Mastomys coucha
ATCTATTCTCTTAAACTGTGAGACTAAGGTCTCCAAGGTGTAAATCAGGTACAAGTCAATCCTTTCACAGGGACATTTATTGTCTCACAGAAACAGCTGGAAGTAGATAGGCTCTCTATCTTGAGATATTTGGGGGGATGCATTAAAATGTGCACAGTCAATTATCCTCTTCACTGGCTGGTCCACAAGAGTCCGTTTAACACACTACAGAGCCCAAGGAATCTATTTGCAGGAAAAGACCAGAGAATACAGGGATAGATCCTTTCTATTTTATGGGCCTGACTGAGAAACCCCTAAGAAAATATATCAGGTGATAAATGCTGCAAAACCAAGACCTCTGTCCCTTCTCCATTAGACATAAGTAGGACTGAGGTGACCAGAAAATAAAGGAGCCCAGAGGACCCACATTCACACTCATGCTCCTTTCCTTGATGTTACAGGGTCTCCTTGTTGACTGGAAATTTCAGATACAGGGGCCAGCAAACTCTCTATTCCAAGATTTCAAACTTAGAATTCCATCTGTCTGGCCCTTTATCTTTGGCCACAGGCTTCTCCCCCTAATGTGTTTGTTTATTTGCTTGTTTAATTCATAAATACATAGAATTATGGGAAGAGAACAAGGAAGGAAATTCTGCTTCTAGTCCTAATAGAGTAACCAGAAGAGGGTTGACCTTTAATCATAAAGAATTAACAAGTAGAGCTAGTACTAGATACCAGATACCAGATACTAGATACTAGAAGATATTAAATACTAGATGATACTAGATACTAGATGATACTAGATACTAGATGATACTAAATACTAGATGTTACTAGATACTAGATGATACTAGATACTAGATGATACTAGATACTAGAGCAGTGGTATCTAGACCTAAATGATTCTAAGGAGAATGAAGTAGACTTCCTTAGTTGATGAGAGAGATAATGGATTTTGTTTGTTTTTTGAGATAGGGTTTCTTGATGTAGCCTTGGCTGTCCTGAAACTCTCTCGTAGAACAGGATTGTCTCTAACTCAGAGACTTTCCTGCCTCTGCCTCCCAACTGCTGGGATTAAAGACGTGTGCCACCACTTGGCTAAATTTAAGATAAGCCTCAAAACATCAAAATGAACCAAAAGTACTATGCTAAAATGAGGAAATATGTCTTCATCCTAATGAGTTGCAAAGGATTTGCCAGGATTAGATAAATTATGAAACTAATTACAAGCCTTTTAAGCTGGGCAAGGTGGTATGCTTGGAGCCGGACCTCTAGTAACCCATGATATCTTCCACAGGCTTCTGGAATGTACTCTGTAATGGTCCATGACATCTTTTACAAATGGAGGATTTGGAGAAAAAAAATTCACTATAAAATGTATTACTTAACAAGAAAAAAAGGCCCCCTGTATGCCTCTCACATACTGACTGCAAAGAGAGAATCAACTACCAGAAGTTGTCCTCTGGTCTTGGCATGCATACTATGGCATATATATACACAGGCAGACACAACAGACAGACAGATGTATGTGTGTGTGCGTATACACACACACTACACACACACACACTCACACATGGTAAAGAACTCCCAAGTGTGTCAGGAATGTGGCCCTTTCACTGGGAACTCACTTGCTGCTTTCTTACAGGGCAATTCAATACATTCTCTATTTGTTTGTGTCTTAATTCTTTTACCAGACATGCCACTGGCCTTCTGAGAGTACAGGGTTCCCCTGCCCCCACTCCAGTGAGAGACAGGCGCTGTGCGGCTCTCTCCTTCAGTTGAGGCAGTCGGCTTCAGGATTAACTTGTGGGTTCTCAGTTCTGAGGTGTGATTCTGATGTTAACTTTACTATTTTAAGGCAAACTTAAATTTTCCACACGTGCATTCCACCGAGTCTGGTCCTCTAGAGCATTCTAATACAATGGCTCCGTTTGTAAAGGAGCTTGCTGATAAGCCAAGGGATCTGAATTCAAAAGCCAATAAACCAAAAATGGTGCAAGGAGAGAATATATTTCTGCAAGTTGTTCTCTGACCGTCACATGTACATGGGTGCTCACTCCAGCGTGCGAGTGCGCGTGCACGCGCGCGCACACACACACACTCATGCAAATAAATAAATGTAACTTTAAAAAATTGGGAGCTGATCATGGTGACTCGTGTCTTTAATCCCTGCACTGGGAAGGTCCAGACGGACAGTGGATTCGAGGCCAGCCTGGTCCACCCATTAAGGTTTGGGACAGCTAGGGCTACAAAAGCAGACCCTGTCTCAAAAAAAGGTCTGGGTTGGGGTTGAGAGACGGCTTGACCATTAAGAAAACTTGCTGTTCTTGCAGAAAACCTGATTTGCTTCCCAACAGCTACCTGGTGGCTCCCAACCATTTGTAAACCAGGATGTTCTCATGCCACCTTCTGGCCTCTGGGGGCACTGCATGCATGTAATATGCACGTTATCATACAGGCAAAACACCCTTACAGGCCATTATCACCGCCATTGGCTAATTAATTAAATTAGACAATTTAAACCCTGTAGCCTGAGCAGCACTAAGAAGGAACTCTTTTGTAAACGGTGGATGATCTTGTATTGATGGAGCATCATCCCCTGTGACAAACATGCCACCTTGCCTGGTGGGAGAGTATGATCATTAGGGGGAGACTCTGTGTGTGCGAGCCAGGAGAATGAGGAAAAATTCTATAACTCTGTTTAATTTGTTTGTGAACCCGAACTCCCCTAAAATCTACTACAAAAGAAAAAGGATTCCTGTGAGGAGTCCTTATGGAACTCTATAGCAACATCTAAAGAGATCTGTAATTTAGAAAGAAGTCTGGGCAAGAGGCATTTTCATAAGGATCCTTTCATCATCTTGGGTGTTCTGAGAAGTGATGCTAAGATGGGCTTCCGCTTGAAAATAGAGTATTAGGAGGTCTCGCTGTGGAAGCAAATAGAAAGAACACCAAAGACCAGCGAGGGTCACGCATCAGCACCGAGGAGACAGACAAGCAGAAGGGAGGGAGCCAGTGCAGACCGGGAAGGCACCCTGGGATACTCTGAAGTCTTCCGGCCACAGTCATCAGAGGACTCACATGTCCTCCCAGGAACAGGACCCAGAAGCATGTCATTGGACACGTGGTCAGTTTTTTTCCCCCTTGCAAGGCCATTTTTCCTGGCCACCCACTCACTCTGATATTAACTAAA
>NW_022196909.1:10425520-10426192 GCF_008632895.1 Mastomys coucha
CAACCCATGGGCTTTGGCACAGATTGACAGTACGTGGTCTGACTTCCTTCCTGTGGGGCAGGCCTTAACTCTAATTCAAAAGCAGCTGGTTACCACCATAGCCTTTGCTTGTTTTTGTTTGTTTGTTCTTTTGTTTTGTTGGTTTTCTGTTTTGTTTTTGAGACAGTGTTTTGTTGGACAGTCTGGGTTAGCCTTGAAGTCTTGATCTTCCTGCTTCAGCCTCCCAGGTGCTGGGATTGCAAGCTGCTTTGCGTTTTAATATATGCATAAGTGTAAGTAAAATTCTAACATAACCATTCTTATGACCAAGAAGTTCTAAGTTAGGCTGTGTTCTTTGACTGAACAAAAAGGGGCAGCAGAAATGTTTGGAGTCAAGCATTGTGGAGGGTGGCTGGGATCCCAGCTCTCAGGAAGATGAGGGTCGGAAGATGAAGGTCGGAGGACTGTCAATTCATGGCTACCCTTGGTCAAGGATAGATCTTGCCCAATGGAACACTTTTTTAAAAAAGCTCTGGGGACACCTCCAGCTTCGTGCTTCCTAGCAGCACCTTCAGGTGTTCTTTTCCACTTTAGAGTTCTCCTCAGCTGACAGTCTTTACTAACCAGCAGATCAACGGGCTCATCAGGCCTGCTCCTGCATTGCTCTTTGACATTATCTTAACCTCACACTTC
>NW_022196909.1:10426876-10428013 GCF_008632895.1 Mastomys coucha
TAAAATACATTTCATAGATGTACTTGATCTTGTGTATATGAGTGTTTTGCTGGCATGTATGTCTATGCACCACGTGCATGCCTGACACCCTAGGAGGTGGTGAGCCTCCATGTGGGTGCTTGGAACCCTCCTCCCACTGTTCTTTCTCCTCCAGTTCTCCTCTTCTTTCACCTCTTCTTCTCATCGCTTTTCTTTTTTGATTAGAAACAATTCTGTGTTGGAGACTTGGCTCAGTGCTGAAGAATGCTTGTTCTTGAGGCGGGGGGTGGGGGACGTAGAAAACAGCAGCAGGGAGATAGGGAAGAAGCCAATGGGGAAACTGAGGCAACCTGTGAAGGAAGAATGACAACATGTTTTCCATACTGCTGCCAAAAGGCCACAGATTCATCACAGTGAATCCCAGGAGATGTGAAGACCAAAGGTGCGGTGGCACTCCAGAGGCTGGGACAGACAAATCTCTGTGAGTTCAAAGCCAGCCAGGTCTTTGCAGCAAGCCTCAGGCCAACCAGTGCTACACAGTAAGACCCTATCTCAAAGAAGTATATAATGAAGATAGATGAGAGAAGCTGCACAGCTTAGGAGAAATGATAACAAGAGCTCAGCTCCCAAGACATAAACGTTGACACAAATCTGTAGTCAACAGCAAAAGACTTGGTTATTATGTGATGAGAGATTTTTAAACTTAAGAGAAATTCTGGGAGTTTTACAGAAAAAATTGTATTAGAAATTGGACACTTTTTAAGAAACAGTTTTTAATTTTTTTAAATTTATAAGTCTATTGAAGGTAGTAACCAGGAGGCAGGAACTGGGGCAGAAGCCATGGAGGGGTAATGCTTATAGTGAGTGCTTCCTAAAGCTTACCCAACCTGTTTTCTCATACACTGGAGACCACCTGTCCAGGGCTGGCACCACCACCTGGGAGACAGACACGCCCATATCAATCATAGATCAGGAGAGTAACCCACAGGCTTGACTACAGGACAGCATTATGGAATCATTTCCACACTTGTGACCCGTCCTCTCAAATCTCTCAACTTGGGTCAAGTTGACAGAACTAGCCAGCAGAGGAGGTGAAAGCCACATCTGTACTTTCAGACCATGGGCTCTCAGGTCACATCACCAGGGCTCTGAGAGGTG
>NW_022196909.1:10435060-10437560 GCF_008632895.1 Mastomys coucha
TCCCAGATAAAAGACACAAAACATTTTATGCTTATGATATGCCTTAGACAGCACTAGAGCTGGGCAGATCTCTCCCCTCTAAGCTACTTTGCCCCCTTCTCTGCCAGTAACCCTAAGATGGGACTTGCCATGTCTGCCTGGGCTACCCTTATTCTGATTGGCCAGCCTTCATGGCCAGTTCTCACAATCCCTTATCCCATGGCCTCTTCCCCTCTCTCTACCTTCTCTCTCTTCTCCCTCATGGTCCTACCTCCAACTCCAAGCCCAGGAACCAAAATTCCACCTACTCTCCTCTGCCCAGCTGTAGGCAGTAGGCATCTTTATTCAACCAATAGTTTTAAATGAAGGAGCAAGGTCACATAGCATCACTTGGTGTGCAGGAGGATTTCTCTGTCCCTGAGACAACCAGGCCTTGGGGACCAGTATTTAGCATTACAATACATAGCAACAGACCGAACCTCAGCACAGGTCTTGTTCAATAACACCAGCTGAATGTGAAGGCCACATCATGTCCAGAAGACAAATTGCTCCTCCTCATTCTGCAGCTCTTATGTTCTCTCTTCTTCCTCTTCTTCTTCTTCTCCTTCTTCTCTCTCTCTCTCTTTTTCTCTCTCATTTATTTATTTATTTATTTATTTATTTATTTATTTATTTATCATTATTTTGTTTTTGAATCGGCATCTCATGCATCCCAGGCTGTTTGCAAACTTAGTATGCAGCCAAGAATGACTTTGAACTCTTCTGCCTTCTGCCTCTCTACCAAATGCTAGGATTAGCCGACTGAAGCCCTTTGGTCTGTTCAGAATTGGAAGGAGCCATTGTAAGCCAGATTTGTGACTTGGATGCATTCAGCTGTGTCCCAGGCAGACCTTGAACTTGTGGCCCTCCTCATCTGGGGTTACAAGTCTGTACCCCTAGGCCTGGCAAATATAGAAGGTTATTTCCTTATCGTTGCAGTGTTGGTCTCACGTTTGGGAAGCATTCTGACACCAGCCCCACAGTTCCCTGCATTGCTGAGGGAGGGGTTATTTCCAGGAGCACAGGACAGCCAGAGAGAGGCCGGGGAGTCAGACAAGCAATGGGAGGCAGAACTGGGAAATGACATTACAGTTAAATGAAGAAGTCAGGATTTGTCCTTAAGGCAACAAGGATTTGGGTGTTGCGAAGTCAGAACAGGATCATGATAACTGAGCTCAAGAACACTGTTCTGGGTGCTGAGCATGGTGGCTCATACCTTCAACACCGGCATTTGGGAGGCAGAGGGAGAAAGATCTCTCTGAGTTCTAGGCCAGCCTGGTCTACACAGCTGGGGCAAGTCAGAGAACACAGAGCACATTGTTCTGGCTGCGGGCTGTCCTGGAGATGGGTACAGGGCAGGAGGTGCACAGTCTACTGAGCATGGGACGAGCAGTGCTCCTCCGCTGGTGTTCTCTGTGTGCAAGCACTGTGCGGGATGGTCCATGTGCAGTGTCCCATCAGATGGTCCATGTGCAGTGTCCCGTCAAGTTTCCAGACGCCCATGAGGCAGGCGCTATCCATTTTACCTTGGGGAATATGGAGGTGTCGAGGCCCAGAGATGTGTGAAACTCATTCTAGAAACCAACAGGTCTCTAAAACAGAGTTTATTGAGCCATTGTAGAATTAAGCTACAAAACAACCAAGTGATAGGACAAGCTTCTACAAAGTAGGAAGAGCAACTTTGGGTAGCAGTTGGGTGGAAAAATCTATCTACAATGTCTGGGGATTTCCCAGTGGGAAATCAAGAAGAATAAAAAGAAATGAAGTGGAGATTTGGGGAAAGAAGACACGTTATCGAATTGAACCTACGTGGAGCATTAGCGCCAGCCAGTCAGAAGTAGATTGGCTGCGGTGAACAGTGCAGGAAGTCTGAGCATAGACTGTGTGTGAGGGTCTAGGTGTGAGGTGCTGCAAGGCTGTGATGTCAGCCCGTGGGTAGCGCAGGCAGAAGAGTTAGGAGCTCATGGATTATTGTAGAAAATTTTAATCCCAATCAGGAGTTTCAACCCCGCCTTGATCATTCAGTTCTCAGATAAAAGACACACGGCTTTTATAATTTACATAAGCCTTAAGCAGCACAAGAGCTGGCCAGATATCTACCCTCTGTGCTCTTAGAATCTACTTCTGTCTTGGTAACCCTGAGTTATGACTGACCGTGTCCTAGCTGGGCTGCTCTTAACTCCAATTGGCCAGCCCTCAGGGCCACGTTTTCATGACAGCTTCTCTTCCATTCCACCTTCATCTCCCTCTCCTTCATGGTTCTTCTCTGAGCCACAAGCCAGGAACCCTAAAACCACCTATGCCTCCTCTGCTCAGCTATTGACTGTCGGCCTCTTTATTCACCAATCAGAAACAACTTGGGGGCAAGGTCTATGAGGGGACTCTCTCGTTTCTGGGGCAAGCAGGTCCAGAGGAAACAGTGTTAGTATTAGAATACAAACAGCGTCAGGCCAACCACTCCTAAGATGGGTAGCCCTGGCTA
>NW_022196909.1:10440699-10467208 GCF_008632895.1 Mastomys coucha
AACCTATAAGCCCCTTGCTGAACACAGATACTCCCAGAAATGCCCCTAACCTATAAGCCCCTTGCTGACCACAGATACTCCCAGAAATGCCCCTAACCTATTACCCCCTTGATGAACACAGATACTCCCAGAAATGCCCCTAACCTATAAGCCCCTTGCTGAACACAGATACTCTTAGAAATGCCCGAGGCTCTTGTTTATGGGATAAAACAAACCACATGTTTTATTCCCTTAAACAAGTTTGTTTGAACCATCTGTACTCAATATGTTTGATCTCAGGTTGTCCATGGGCAGGAAATATATCAGGATGTACGCTTGCCCCTGATAGAACTTGATGGGAAATAAAGTAGCCCCATCATTTTGTTTTTCCAAGCCTCTGAAATATGTAATGCGTGGCCAAGTATGGACCCAAGTATGGAACTTGCCAAAATCCATCCACCTACCTGCCCAGTATTTAATTAAAGCTTGCTTCAAATTTGGCTTAAAATTGTGGTTGTGGTCTTATTCTGGACTGGTGGCTTAATATTTTTCTGGAGGCCCCAGAAAGTTTCATACCAACCACCCAAATTCTAAAGCTGGACCCTCATTCTAGAACTCTAGGGGCGAGGAGCCACATCAGGAGGCATGTGCCTTGAGATGGTCCAAGGCTCCATAGCTGCCTTTGGTTTGTGGTCTATTGGGGTGAACTGCCGTTCTGAGAAATGCAGCAAGCACCAATAGAGGCCTCTTCATGAGTCATAGTCTGCTCTGTTCTCTGGAATCCTTGTCTTGGACGTGTTGAGAATTGAAAGGGACCCCAGTATTTCCCGGGCAAATACTAAGATAGCACCTGACTGCCTGGTTCTGGTTGGTTAATTTTTCTTTCTGCCTGTTTTGTGTATGTGGATTGGTCTGTGTTTCTTAGTGTGTCTGTAATTTTTGTTACACACATGGGTATGAGACAGAAATGGATATAATAATTAATAAGAAATGGATATAATAGTTAATAGTTAAAAATCTATGCATCAGTAATCTTAAAGGAACTATGTGACATGATTCCATCTGGGGATATAAATAGCATGTGGCTTGCCATTATGAACCACACAAGGGTCCTCTTCCCTGGCCCAACATCAACAGTACCCAGGCAGGAGACTGAATGTACTTCCTCTAGGAAATGACAAGGCAAAGAAAAAAACACCTGGGGGCTGGAGAGATGACTCAGCGGTTAAGAACACTGGCTGCTCTTCCAGAGGTCCTGAGTTCAATTCCCAACAACCACATGGTGGCTCACAACTATCTGTAATGGGATCTGATACTCTGGTATGTCTGGTATATATGAAGACAGTTACAGTGTACTTATATACATAAAATAAATAAATGTTAAAAAGAAGATTCACTTCATCTAGTAACTCAAACAAACAAAAAAAAAAGGATAAGTGATTTGTACAGACACTTCCCCAAAGAGACTAGCTGATAGGAATATAGAAATGTTCAACATTCATAATTAATCATAATAGAAACACAAATTGATGGTAAATGAGCTGTCCCTTTGGTGTCTAGGGTGGCTTAAAACAAAGGACAGACATTAACAAATGTTAGCAAAGAACCTAGAAATAAAAGCTGCCGGGCGGTGGTGGTGCATGCCTTTAATCCCAGCACTTGGGAGGCAGAGGCAGGCAGATCTCTGAGTTCGAGGCCAGCCTGGTCTACAGAGTGAGTTCTAGGACAGCCAGAGCTACACAGAGAAATCCTGTCTCGAAAAACCAAAAAAAAAAAAAAAAATCAAAGAGGGAGTCTTCTCCTAGCAGCCTTCAGAGGAAGATGTAGAACTCTCAGCTCCTCCTGCACCATGCCTGCCTGCACGCTGCCACGCTTTCCACCATGACAATAATGGACTGAACCTCAGAACCTGTTGTAAAGGTCCATGATTCACCAAAGAATGATACCCTAGACTCAAATAGTACGTAATCCCCAAGAGTGTTTTATTCTGCAGAAGTCCGGCATGCTGGGGTCTCCCATTACTAATACAGAGAAACAACCAAGTGAGCTTCCAGGCATGATTTAAAGCACATTAGGGAACTCCGGGGTAGGTGACCTCTATGTTAATCTGCTGGGTCCATCTCCACGGGACATTACTGGGGTGTGGGGCTGGAAACAACACTGGGGAGGTCTGGAAACAGCTGCTGACCCATTGTCCTTGCCTTAGGCCAGGTGATGGGGCAGCTTCTGAGGCCTGGACTTGCCTGGACTTGCCCAGTTCTTGGAAAGAGAGATTTAAGCCTAGTCTCCTGAACTGCCAGTTTGAAGCCTGTCATGGAGTCAGCCTGGCTTTCTCACTGTAAACCAGTCCCACTTAAATGTTGTCCTTTATAAGGAAAAACAAAAAACAAAAAACCAAAAAGAATCAAAGAAAAGTATTTTTTTTTTTCTTTTTATAAATCAAATGTCTGGCTAGCCCTCCAGATGTTCAAAACTAGAATCTTAACTTTTCCCCTCCTTTGGACCCACAGGTAGTCATAATGGCTTTGCAAGGTTAAATTCAGTCTTCCTGATCCCCAGTCCTGGGCTTTCTAGACTTCGGAGGCAGGCAGAGAACTCTACTTTCTGCATCAAAGTGCTGACATCAGGAAATCAGGCCCATGGCATGCCTTAGCCCAGCCCCCAAACCCTTCTGTTTGTGTTAAACACTGGTCTGCCTTTTGAATAGGGAAATGGTGGGTGGCCCTTTCCTTAGGCTAAGCCCTCACTTGTCTTAGCCTGAGTTTCCTCACTCACAGAATGGGAATAAAGCACAGAGTTGGGCCTTCAAAGTGTAGTCTAGAGGACTGTGACACCTCCCATTGCAGCACACGCCTCTGGGAAGCTGAGCTGCCTCTTTTTTGTTGTTTGTTTTTCGAGACAGGGTTTCTCTGTGTATCCCTGGCTGTCCTGGAACTCACTCTGTAGACCAGGCTGGCCTCAAACTCAGAAACCCACCTGCCTCTGCCTCCCAAATGCTGAGATTAAAGGTGTGTACTACCACTGCCTGGAGCTGAGCTGCCTCTTAACTTGACCGAAAGGACATTGCAACGGGGAACACTCAGGTCAATTCAGCCGCCTCTGGCTAGGTGTTCATGTTTTTGCAAAAATAAAATGTCTATTATTATTTTGCTTTAGAAACTGGGAATTTTTTTTTCAATAAAGAATTAAAATTATAGCCGGGCGGTGGTGGTCCATGCCTATAATCCCAGCACTTCGGAGGCAGAGGCAGGCAGATTTCTGAGTTCAAGGCCAGCCTGGTCTACAGAGTGAGTTCCAGGACAGCCAGAGCTACACAGAGAAACCCTGTCTCGAAAAAAAAAAAGAAAAGAAAAGAAAAGAAAAAAGAAAAAGAAAACAAAACAATTTAAATTATATCTACAATGGATCTGTTTGGTATGAGAGCAGTATGTAATGGGTTTTTGTTGAGTGAATTAATGAAATCTTTAAAACCATCAAGGTTTTAATTTGCCATACACTGATTAGCAGTAGTGGAAACCCACACTAACAAAAGCTTTTGAGGATCCACTATATTTTTTTTTTTTTGAGACAAGGTTTCCTGTATCTCAGGCTGGCCTGAAACTCACTATGCAGCTAAGCGTGACCTTCAACTCCTGATCCTCCTGCCTCTGCCTCTCCAGTGCTGAGATTACAAGTGTTTGCCACCAAACCCATTTTATGCGGTGCTGGAGACTGGATCCAATCCGAGTAGATAAGCACTCACCCACTGAGCCACATCCCTAGCACTATCTACCCCCTAACCCCACACACACACTTTTTCTTTTCTTTACTTTGTGTCTTAGTTAGGGTGTGAACGGACGCCATGACCAAGGCAACTCTCATAAGGGCAACATTTAATTGGGGCTGGCTTACAGGTTCAGAGGTTCAGTCCATGATCATCAAGGTGGGAACATGGCAGTATCCAGGCAGGCATGGTGCAGGAGAAACTGAGAGGTCTACATCTTCATCTGAAGGCTGTTAGGACAAGACTGACTTCCAGGCTGCTAGGATGAGGGTCTTAAAGCCCACACAAACAGTGACACACCTGCTCCAACAAAGGCCACACCTCGAAATAGTGCCACTCCCTAGGCCAAGCATATACAAACCACCACACTTTGGTTTTGGTGTGTTTCTATGTGTATATATGTGTGTGTGTGTGTTAAGTAAGTGTGTCTGAATGTGTATGTGTGTGTGTCTGTGACTGTGTGTGATAACGTGTGACTGTGTGATTATGTGTCTGTGAGTTATGTTGTGTTTGAGCTCGGAGCCCATAGGAGGATGCTGATGTCCTGTTCCTCCATTCTCCCCCTTGCCGCCTCGTGTACTAGTTTTCTTTTTATTGCTGTGATAAAAACCATGAGCAAAGGCAACTCGAAGAGGGAAGCTCATCGTCTGTTAGGAATCAAAGTCAGGGCAGGAGTGAAGGAGGCCCATGGAACATTGCTGCTTACCTACTAGCTTGCTCTCCCTGGCTCGCTTAGCTTGCTTCTTCTACCATCTAGGAAAGCACGCACAAGGATGGCAGCCTCCCCTATACATCATCAACAAGAAAATGCCCATGGACTGGTGAGATGGCTCAGTGGTCGAGAATACTGGCTACTCTTCCAGAGGTCCTGAGTTCAATTCCCAGCAACCAGATCTTGACTCACGACCATCTGTAATGGGATCTGATGTCCTCTTCTGGCATGCAGACAGAACATTCCTACATTAAAAAATACATAAGTAGCTCTTGCCCTCTTGCTCTGTCCTCTTGCTCCTTCCCCTCTCTCCCCATTCCCCTTTCCCTCTCTCTCCACAGGCTTTTGGCAGGTTCCCCCCACACACACCTTTCCATCAACTCCCTTCCCCATGCCCAGAATAAACTCTATTCTAATCAAAAAAAAAAAAACCGAACAAACAAACAAACAAACAAAAAACCCAAGTAAATAAAATTCTAAAAAAGAAAAAGAAAATGCCCCACCCCACAGGACTGTCTAAGATACCAATCTGTTGAAGACGCTGCCTCAATTGAGGTTTGCTTTCCCAGATGACTCTAGCTTGTGTCAAGTTAAGGGAAAAAAAAATGTAACCAGGACATGTTGAGACAGGGTCTCACTGAACTTTGAGCTGGGGTGGAAGCCATCAAGCCCCAGTTATAACCTCCAGCCTCTGCTCTCCACAGCATGGGGATGCTTCTTATATGGCCATGGGTTTTGTTTTGTTGTTGTTGTTGCCTTTTCTTTTTTTGTTTTTTGTTTATTTTATTTTATTTTATTTTTTTGAGACAGGGTTTCTCTGCGTAGCCCTGGCTGTCCTGGAACTCACCCTGTAAACCAGTTTGACCTGGAACTCAGAGATCCACCTGCCTCTGTCTCCCATGTGCTGGAATGTCTGGACTTTTTAATAAAAATTTTTTTTAATGTTGATGATGGGAATTGAACTCAAGTCAGCTTTTGTTTGTTTCTTTGTTTGTTTGTTTTTTGTTTTTCAAGAAAGGGTTTCTCTGGGTAGCCATGGCTGTCCTGGAACTCACTCTGGAGACCAGGCTGGCCTCGAACTCAGAAATCCACCTGCCTCTGCCTCCCAAGTGCTGGGATTAAAGGCGTGCGCCACCACTGTCGGGCGAGTTATACTTTTAATGGTTAGATATAGATGGGAAACTGAAGTAGGCACCAGGAAAGTACTGGTTAGTTGACACTTAACACACACACCACAAACAAGTTTTCTCGGCCTGCCTTAATCACCTACACTCAGCTTCTGTTCTCTGAACTTAGCCCCGCCCCTCCAAGTCCCGCCCACCGCCCCTAAGGCTCCACCCCTCACCACTTCCTTTTTCTCGGATTTCCGGGTTCAACCTCTGCCTCTAGCCTTGGTCTACCTCAGGCCCGCCCCCAGCTACCCGCCCACTCTCCTCCAGACACGCCCCCCGACGTCATGTCCGGCCTCCATATTCCCTCCCTCTACTACCCCCTGCTCCCGCCTTCGCCCGCTTCCGGTAGTCATCGTTGCCGCTGCTGCCGCTGCTGCTCCTGCTGCTGCTGAGGCTGCAGGCGGAGGCCGGAGGACCGGGCGGCGGCGGCGGCGGCAGCGGCGGGAGCGGTATCGCAGCGGGACGACCCAGCGAGGGCGGGCGAGCCGAGAGCCTCGCGTGAGGAGCCAGAGCCGCCCGGGCCCCGCCGCCGCCGCCGCCCCCGCCGCCGCTGCACAAAGCCTTGAGCCCGCGCCGGAGCCATGTCCGCGTCGGCTGGCGGTGGCCACCAGCCCAGCCAGAGCCGCGCCATCCCCACGCGCACCGTGGCGATCAGCGACGCAGCGCAGCTACCTCAGGACTACTGCACCACGCCCGGGGGGACGCTGTTCTCCACGACGCCGGGAGGTGAGCCGCGCCCGGCCTGCCCGCCATCGCGGCTGGCGCGTGGCACTGCATGCTCGGCCAACAGCTTCCTCTCCGCGGCCCGTACGGCGGGCTGCAGACCGTGCACTCTGCACGGGGGTTTGCCTCTGGAGCTCTCCCTACGGGCTTTTCGGGGAGGGCCGTCGGGGAGGCGGAACTGGCGCGGAAGCGTAAGATGACTGGGTCTGGCTGAGCTTAAGAGTCCCGAGACGAGGCTCGCATGCACTCTGCTTGCCTCGCCCAGGGTTAACCTCCTTGACAGCATTGTTTACTTGGTTGGGGGAGTCATCACCGGTTAGGGCCGGGGGAGTCCTGACTCCCACAAGTGTAAAATAAAATAGCACCTTATGTATCCAAGAGAAGTTGAGGGCTTTAGTCGAGGCGCTGTCAGATTTCAGATCAGGGCTTTCGAGGAGCCGCTTTTAAGGTGCTTTGTCAAACAGCACACACTAGTCGGGTTGGGTTGCATGATCCTAGGGAAAGGACTTGGTGGAGAGAGGCGATGCGAAGGAAGGTTCCTGAAGTTGCTATTCAAAACATGGCCGGGAACTGTTTATTATCCCTGGAGAAGAGGTAAAGCACGTTGAATTGGTCAGGAGAGGAGGAAGCGCAAAGGTTGTTTGTCTCCGTTCTGGGCAGTTCTTTAAGAGGGAGGAGCCTGGAGAAGGGGTTCGTTGGTGCCTTAATGAAGGGAACTAGCTTTCCGTTCCTAATCTCAGAACTTTGCCTTCTTTTGGTGACCACGGGGGCTGGGCTTCAGCTAGACGGTGAAGATTTGGTTAGCTGCCCCTGCAGTCTACAGATCGCTGATCACGAGGCAGGACTCCTAACCAATCAATCACTTGCAGTTGGGCCTGGCCATCCTGGAATCTTGTGCAATTGGATGTCACAGAGTAAGGGGACCTTGCCAACACCAAGAGACAGCAATCCAGAAGGCTGTGTGTGGTAGTTAGGTTTGTGATCCTACTACCCCAACAAGAAGGGACAGGGGAATAGCAGTTTAAGACCAGCCATGGCTACATAATGAGTTTCAGGACAGCCTGTGCTACAGTGTCACACCCTGTCTCAAAAGAACAAACAAAAAACCAACCAACCAAACAAGGAAGGGGGCAAAAAAAAAAAAAAAAAAAAAAAAAAGCAAAGCAAACATCTAGGAGAAAAGTTGGCAGAGGATCCAGCCAGGCCGGTCTAGAGAAGGGATGGCAGAAAAGTATAAATGCCCTGAAAGACCTTCCAAGTGGCCCAGACAAGAGGAAGCTGGAAGCTGCTCTCCTTAAGGATAGCCGGCCAGGTTTAAGGAAAGGCAGTGGAGATCTGGTGAGAGGGTAGTGGTTTAAGTTGCTGAAGACAGCTTTCTTATTTGGTCTTTTCCAGCATGTTTTAATCTTCCTTCCTCTTCCTCTCCTTTCCCTTCCCTCCCTCCCTCCTTCCCTCCCTCCCTCCCTCCTTCCCTCCCTCCCTCCCTCCCTCCTTCCTTCCACTTGCTTTTCCTGAAACAGTGTTTCTCCACATGGCCCGTACTACCTTGGACCTCTTTTTTGTGATCCCAAACCCATGCTCTTGCATTACTGGCCTCCTGAGTGCTGGAATTTATTGACGTGTGTTATCTGGTGTAACAAAAATCAGGAAAGATCTTGGTCGGCCCCGGATGGAATTGCCTCCACTTGAACAGATAACTTTTAAGAAACAGAGATTAGCGGCCAGCACTGGCCAGTCAGAGACCCCTTGATCTCTATCTAGTTCAAGGCTAGCCCAGTGCACATAAGGAGTTCCAGGACAGCCAAGGCTACACAGTAAGAGCATGTCTTTAAAAAAAAATTCTAAGGTGTCGGAGAGAGGTCTGTAATTTACTCCAGAGGTCTTTGTGGTATTGTCAGTAAAGTGCCCGTGCTTCTAGCAGCTCAGCACACAGGCAGTAACAGGTGTATTTAGCTCTGATTTACTTGGGGGAGGAAGCAAACCTTTTATCTATACATTAATCTTGTTCTCCTGGGGAAAGCTCTAGAGAGGGAAAACTCTGTGGACATATTTCACACTCCAAGCTGCTGTGCTTTCAAAAGTAGGCAAGGCATATAGTATCCCGGTCTTGCTTTAAAGATGGAAGCTGTCTTGCAGCTTGAATCAGTTCTGAGATGCTTGGGAAGGTCTCCTGGAAATATTCGTTCATTTACTCTCCTACTACAGAGTCACTGCCTCTACAGAGCTTCTATACATGGTTGGTTGTTTTGGAGGTCGGGTCTCACTGTCCCTGGAACTCACTGAAATGCCTCTGCCTCCTGAGCAGTGCCACTAAAGGCCATCATGCCTGGCAAGTCTTTGAATTTTGATGAGGACGACTTGCTTCCTGGTTGTAAGAAGATGGTACTGTAGGGTTTGGAGCTGAGCTGGGTTTTTGAGACAGGGTCTTATGTAGCCCTGACCAGCCTCAAACTCAGCCGTCCACCTGCCTCTGCCTCTCTAATGCCAGATTTAAAAATGGCATGCTGGGCAGTCTTTTATAGCATTTAGCTCCATGGTGTTTAGAGATGTACAGTGCTTACTGATTTTTTTTCCCCTTTTGGAATTTAAGGTGGGCTTTTTGGGGGGCTAGAGAGAGGGGGCTCGTGCCTGCCAATATTGTGGAAGACCTGAGTTTAGTTCCCAGCATCCACACTGGACAACTTGTAGCTCCAGCTCCAGGAGATCAGAAATTCTCATCTCGTCTTCACCAGCATCTGCACACATGGCATATGTTACACAGATGTACACTCATTTAAAAACAAAACAAAACAAAACAAAACTATTTACTGGTATTGATGTGTGTGTATGTATGTGTGAGCATACCCAAATGTGCTCATGTGCTGTCTCACCAATGGAGGTCAGAGGGCAACTCTTGATTTCCTAATACTGGGGTTTCTGGATCAAACTCAGGTCATCAGACTTGTGTGGTGAGCACTTTTACCTCTGAGCTATCCCAGTGCTTCCTGCTTGGGAAATTTTCTGCCCTCTAGTGGATGCTTTACTTCTCACCAAGTCATTTTATCTCAGTGGTTGATAAGGTCTTCAGTGAATTTTGTGGTTAGCACTTCGCAGGAAACAAGACAGCAGACTTTGGCAGGTGGCATAGGCCTGTAGGGGAAAAGAAAGGATCAAGAATTCAAAGCCAGGCCGGGCAGTGGTGGTGCACACCTTTAATCCCAGCACTTGGGAGGCAGAGGCAGGTGGATTTCTGAGCTCGAGGCCAGCCTGGTCTACAGAGTGAGTTCCAGGACATCCAGGGCTACACAGAGAAACCCTGTCTCCAAAAAACAAAACAAAAAAGGTAAAGCATTAAGTGTAGTCCTCCCTCTGCATGGGCCCCACATCTTGATTTGGAAGGGATGGAGGCCTCGGGGTAGGATTTGACTTGTAGTTCTGGAGTTGGAACAGCATAGCCAAGCATAGCCAAGTGACTGACTTGAATTTTAGGCCTGAAAACATGAGGCTTGGATCTGGAGTCTCTTTAATGAGAAGGGAAAGGGGTGCATTTCCTTCCTGCGTATCTGAAATCTGAAGTGCCACACCCTTGGGGGCTTTTCCTGGATCACATTTGATTTGCTGAATGCTTTGTAAGTTTGGCCTTGGTGGGGCAAGACCTCTTTATTAGGTGGGGATCCATAGTAACCAAGCCCACCTGGAAGGTGTCTTAAAATTTTCCTCTGGTTTGAAAGTGAGAGCTGAAAGCACACTCACTGTGGCATTTTGAGCTGCTTTTGCGGGTATAAGGGGACTCTGCTTGTTAATGAGAGCTAGAAAGCTTGCTTCATATTCTACTGTCTACTCAGGGAGCAATGGGGAGTGGTTGGTACTTCTAGAAGAAGCTGCTGCTGCTGCCACCCCCGCAGCCTCCACAGAAGGTGAGCTTGTTCCAGTAGTCGAGTTTTCCTATCCACCAGTCAGGGTAGCTGGAGACCCCTAAGGGAAATTAACTTGTTAGTATTGCCAGCCCATTAATGTCAGTGGGTAGCTGCAGATTCAGTAGTCCATAGGACTGCCTAGTTTCTTCCTCCACCAACTTAGATGCTTACCTTCCTGGGAAAGGAAGTTGGCAGGCCTTTTGAGACATTTCTACCTCTGGAATGCTGGCTGGCGCCATCTTTCTCTGGGGAATAGGCAGAGCTATAGTGACCCATTTTAGCCTTCCTCTTTGCTCCGCTCCCTAATCACATTTCAGCTATGGGAAAGAACACGCAGGAGCAGAGAGCCACCAATCGCTGTGGCCTGCGTTCCGTGGCTCCTGCCTCTCTGCTGCTGTTGGTGTCCCAAGGTAGAGTTACCTGAGGACCATTGGAAGAATCTGGAAATAAATGAAGCCTGAAGAAGGGAAAACATTCCCCTTTAGACTAAAGTGAGCTGTATCAGAAGCATATTGGGGGACCTGCTTTTTCAGCCGATCCTTTGTTGGAAGGGTGGGGGGAGAAGGCTGCTCTCTCAGTCAGCCTGGCCCATTCTGAGCCAACACAATGCCTTTAACGTCAGTTCTCTTCTGTTTCTTGTGTGTGCCCCCGTGAACCCATGCAGAGGCCAGCGTAAAGCATTGCTTCCTCTCTACCTATCCTCGTTAGATGTGATCTGTCACTGAACCTTGAGTTTGGGTGGTTTTGGCTAACTAGACAGCACATTCTAGCAACTGACACCGCCTTCCCACCCCCAAACAAAACAAAACAGGCTCTTGGAATACAGGCCCATGCAGAGCCACACCCAGCATTTACATGGTTCTGGGGATCTGAACTCAGATGGCCACACTTAGGTTTTATTCTCAGAGAGAGATCAGTTTTTTAACTTTGGTCCTTAGCCACAGCGAACACTCCATTATTCTAAGTGAGAGATGCATATCACATTGCTTTGCCTTGTACGGGGTCGGGGAATGAGGGAGGTGGTAACTACTTTCCTTGGTAACACAGACTGCCATGGAGTGGCATTCCATAGCCTCAGCTATGTGCTCACCTGCCAGGGTGTCTGTTCACCAGCCTTCCTGCTGGATGTACGGGGACTGGCTTGCAAGCCTGCGGAAGGCCAAGGTCATTTCTTACCAAGGCAACACTGGCAGAGAAGCGAGGGGTTACAGGGAAGGTAGCCCCTCCTCTGCCTGCCAGCCAGCCTTCAGGGGACAGGGAAAGTGGCATCGGCCAGTCATCATCGGAGACCTTTCCAGGACTGGAGTCCTAAAGGCAGCTTCACAGAGGGGTTTTGTATACTTGTGAGTTCTGTAGACTTAGTAATTTGTATGTGTAAAGCCTTGCAGATCAGACAGGAAAGTTACTGCAGAAAGCTGCTCCCCAGCTACAGAGTGGGAGGGGAGGGTCCTGGGCCCTTCGTGAGTTTATTGGTGAGTGGCAGGGCTTCCTAGCTTCAAGTCTTTAGAATGAGCAAATGCTTGTGGAGAGCTTTACTCTCTATTTATAGGGCCTAAGCTCTGTTGAGACTTGTAGGTAAAGACCAACACTTTTCTTTGTGCTTGTTTTTTGTTTTTGTTTTGAGTCGATCTCAATATGTGTATGTATGCCTGGTTGGCCTCAAACTCAGATCTGCCCACCCCTGCCTCCTGAGTGCTGGGGTGAAAGGTGTGTACTGCCACACCCAACCTTACTTTGGTTTTTGAAGCACCCTAAAAACCCTGTGTATTCTTTACCTGCATGCAGTGGCCCATGTAATTCCAGCATTGGGGGTCTGAGGTCAGTAGATCACAAACAATGAAGCAAAGGCCTGGTTTTGTTCCTTATCAGGCGTCAATCAACAGCTGCCCATCCTTAGTGTTCCTAGTTTGGTTGTGTGTGTTAGAGTGTGGAGAGATGAATGATTGAGTGTGTCCCTTTGCTGTGCTTAGCTTAGTGTTTGAGAAGGGGGTCTCTCACTGAACCTGGAACTCTCTGATTGATTGGCTCATTGGTTGATTCACATTTTTGTGACAGGATTTTACTAAGTTCCCCGGGTCAGCCTTGAAAGGCACTTTGTAGCTCAGGCTGACTTTGAACATTCTTCTTTGATTCAGCCACCAAAGTTGCTGGGATTATAGGTCTTTACCACCAGCTCTGAGCAAGAACCTTCCCTCCAACCCTCAGGTAAGGTTTCTCTGTGTAGTCCTGGATGTCTTGGAACTCTCTGTAGACCAGACTGGCCCCAGATTCACAGAGATCCTGCTGCCCCTGCCTCCCGAGTACATGCCACGGCTGCATGACAAAGAGCCTCGTTTTCACAGACTGCCTCCCCTGGTTCTTAGGCCATAGCTTGAAACTAGAATTTCAGACGTGCAGCATTTTTCCATTTTAATATTGACTATAGATTCCTGTGGCAGATGTCCTGATAAATAGAATCTGTTCATTTCAGTGAGTAGCTTAAGAAGGCAAAAACCTCAATAATCAAAAATAAACTGGGAAATGCAATTCTGGCCCTGTGGCTTTCTGTTATCTGCACTTGAAGGTCTCTATCCTTGTCTAGATGTGTATTTGGTTTTCTTTTCTTGCCCAGTTCTCCTGGGTAGGGCCCACAGTGTGGTGCCGGCATGTTGATCATAGCGAGAAAGCAGTCTCCTAAGCATGTTAGCTGGGGTTCTTTTTGTTTGTTTGTTTGTTTTTTGTTTTTTTTGTTCTTTCAAGACAAGGTTTCTCTGTATAGCCCTGGCTGTCCTGGTACTCACTCTGTAGACCAGGCTGGCCTCGAACTCAGAAATCTGCCTGCCTCTGCCTCCTAAGCACTAGGATTAAAGGCATGCACCACCATTGCCTGGCTTTAGCTGGGGTTCTTATAGGTGCCTTTTCTACTAGAAGTTGATGCAATCGACTTCTCTTCCTGGTCTGTTAGATATAATCATCATGAAAGAACATTAGTGGTCTTTTGGAAGGGTGGTTTTGAGGATCAAAGCTCAAGGCCTCTTGAATACTAAGCACTCTGGCCACAGACCTTTTTTTTTTGTTGTTGTTGTTGTTGTTTGTTTTTTTAATGTAGAATAGATTTTATTCGGGGTATGGGGAGGGGAGTTGAGAGGGCAGTAGAGACAGAAAGGGAAAAAGAGGGAGAGACTAGAGAAGTAGAGGCTGGCCATGAGCACGTAGAGAGGGTGGGGAGGAGAGTGGAAGAGGGGGAAGAGAGGACAGAGGGAGAGCAAGAAGGCAAGAGAGCGAGAGCGGCCCCAGGTCTTTTATTGAGGTTATCATGTGACTTGTTTTTTATTACTTAAGGTATATTAAGGCTTGCCAGTGTCACGTCAGCCTAGTGCTCTGGCTAAGTCACTCTCGGTTCTGAGGATGAGCCTCTTTAGATTTGGGGTTGACTGTGTGTTTTCCCCTCGTGGCTTGCAGTGATGGGTAGTTAGTAGTTAGTTAGGTTTAGCACTATCAAGACCTCAACCTGGGAGACTCAGCTTGCACTTTTGCAGCTGAGAACATTTATTCCCGTGTGAGGGTCCAGTCGTGCTGCCAGGCAGTGGAAATGAGTGGTGACTTATTTCCAGAGACCCCCCTAGGCTGGGTTCATGTACAGGTCATGAGCCATTTTGGACTAGGTATTAGCTGGGTTTTGTTTTTTTCTTTTTGATTTGAGACAAGGTCTCTTGACCTTGAGTTTAAGATCTTACCTCTCCTTCCTGAGTGCTGGGATCACAGGCATGTACTACCATGCCCTGTTTATGCTTCTGCAGAGTGGTTGCCAGGCAAGTGAATACCACCTGGTCTGCATTCCCCAGGCTCTGCTGTTAGCATTAAAAAAACACCTGATTCAGCTTCCTTTGCTACCCAGACTTGAGAAAACCATATTTGCCTGAGTGCCTGTGTTAGTTATGCTGTCCTGTGCCTCCTGTGTCACCACCTTTTCTTTGTCTGTAAAGAGGGCTGCTCTCCAGTGTCTCCCCAATAATGGACCTTCCCAGTAGGACACAGCCCTTCCTCTCTTGCCACTCAGTGATCAGATGGGGACCATCCTTGAGTACTTACTTGTTTGGGGGCCTTGCTCCCTGTTAGTGGGACATGGGCTTAAAGGATTTGGTAGACCATCTACAGAACATTGGAAGTCCCCATTTACCACAGCGCTTAGTCACATTATGACAAAGGGCCTCAGGCTCCACTGTGCCTTTCGTTATAAAAACAGTTATATCAACGACAGGTTTTATTAATACTTTAGGGATTTGGTGGCTATGCAAAGTAAATGTTTGGCCACCACCGGTCTCCCAGGAGCTTCTGGCTTAGGCAGCTGGTAGTTTTCTTTGGCTTGTCAGCCACAGAACTTTTTAGCTCTGTTCATTGAGGGCCTCTATGAACAACACATGTTCGTAAAAACATTTTCCTCTGTGCTCTCTGGTGCAGGCAGACAAAACTTCTCAAGCTTGGGGCATAAACTCCTTGTAGTCCCTCACATGGCTCTGTACCTTCTGTTATAAACGGGTGGGGAGGGAGACCCAGCCTGTGGGTGCATTAAAGTCACTGCCTGCTGCTTGTCTGTTTCTGGTTTCTTGGCCAGAACTTACAGCTAGAGGGAGGGCCCAGTGGTGGAGAGCATGCATTGTTCCTGCAGAGAACTGGGGTTTGGTTCCCAGTACCACATCGGCCCCTAACGGCTGCCTGTAGCTCCAGCTCCAAGAGGCAGATCCTCCTGGCTTCCTTGGACACCTGCGCTCTTGTAAACATACCTTTGTACCTGTGGGGGCCAGGGATTGAGCTCCGGGCTTAAGGTGTGTGAGCCAAGTGTTTTTACCCCGGTGAGCCACTTTGTTGAGTCTTGTTTCTTTTAAATGTCTTTGCCTGCCTGCTTCCCCATGCTGAAGCTGCATTACAGTGGAGGGCAAGCCCAGCAGAGGCTGTGCTCACTGTGCCCAAGCTACCCATCATTCGGTTGAGCTTGAAGGACCCTTCTCATGGTCTCTGCTGCCTGCCCTGGCAGTGTTAGTCCTGTTCTTTGTAGCTTGAAGAACACGAACACAGTTTCTTTGTTGTGTCAGCCTTGCTCATGCTGGCTCTCCACCCAGTTAGTCTACAGTCCACACACTGCACACCTACGACTTCCAAGTGTGCTAGGCAAATTGCTGTAAGTTCAAGGCCAGCCCAAGCTACAGGGTGAGACCCTGTTTCCACACACTCAAAGTATGTCTTCAAGTTAATGTGTGTCAGGGACATGGACTATTTCAACTTTTAATTGATTGTCTTTGATTCTTTCAATAAACACAGATGTATCCACTAGGAAGTAAAAGAATTTTTTTCTAGTAATTAACATTTTTCTTAGAGTAGTTGGTTATTTGAAATGATCACATGTTTGTTAATCACTAACATGCTGCTTGCTATTTTTGTGTGTGTGTGTTTCATGGAGAAGGTAACTACCAAATAAGTGAATTTTTTTCACCTGCTAAAATTCAATAATTTGGTCTGGCAAGGTAATAATTTGGCTCTGCAGGTACAACTAAATAAAATTGGTCAAGACTTGTGCAGCAGGGGGTTGGGTGCCTCCAGACTGCCAAGTGGCTAATGAGGTCGCACAGCAGAGAAGGGGCTTGCTGCCAGACTTCGAGCTTTATCCCCAGGATGTGCGTGATAGGAGAGAACAGACTCTTCCAAGTTGTCCTCTACACATGTCCATGTGCACCATATAGCATTTATGCCCTCAAACACACATAGGTGTATGTACATGCACATGTGCTGAATGAATAAAATGCAGTTTAAAAATTAATGTTAGAAGAAATTCAAGACTCCCTAAGTAAATGGAGAGGCACTTACCAAGGATAGATCAAGAGATGGTGCACACAGGCAATCAAAGCTGGCATCCTTGGGAGCAATCTTGAAATTCATATGGAGCTCTAAGGGACCTGAAATAGCCATGTGATTGTCAAAAATAAAAATATAGACTTGGAGGACTCTAATCTCCTGGTTTCAAACCTTGTGATTTTGATTTGCATTTGCATGTCTATCAGTGGGAAAGAATTGAGAGTCCAGGAGTAGTGTGCCTGCCCAACACACACAAGCACAAACATAAGATACATGCAAGCACATGACGCACACTCCCTTCCCAATAAAGCTGCCATAACAATTCAAATGGGACCTCTTTTCAGCAATTGGTGCCTACAGTACAGCTGTGTGTCCGCACACAGAGGCTGTTTGGACCCACAGTTTATGGGTAGAGTTCCTAGAAAAGCAGGCAGCGAAGGTCATAATCTTGGATTAAGTCATTTCTTAGACTTGATATCAAAAGCACAAACAGACCAACAAATATACATTGGATCTCATACAAATACCAGGGCCTGAAGTAGTGACACATGTGAGTCTAGTATTTAGGATCTGAGTGTGTGTGTGCATGTGCATGATGGTGGTTATTGTAAGTTCCAGGACAGCCAGGAATTTAGAAACTTCTCCCCCCACCTGCCCCAACCCCGTCAGGGTTTCTCTGGGTAGTCCTGGCAGTCCTGGAACTCACTCTAGACCAGGCTGGCCTCAAACCCAGAAATCCGCCTGCCTCTGCTGGGATTAAAGGCGTGCGCCACCATTGCCCGGCTTAGAAACTTCTTTTTAAAAATTCTCTTTATGGGGCTGGAAAGACAGCTTAATGGTTAAGAACATTGACTGCTCTTCCAGAGGTTCTGAGTTCAATTTCCAGCAAGCACAAAGTGGCTCACAACCATCTGTAATGGAATCTGATGCCCTCTTCTGGTGTGTCTGGACAACTACAGTGTACTCATACATAAAATAAATAAATCTTAATCATGTCTCGAGAAACCATAACTAGCTAACTAAATAAATAAATCTTTTTTTAAAAGTTCTCTTTATGCCCTAAAGAATGACATCCTGTAACACATACACATGCTCCCTCTGGGTTCAATCCTCAGGACTTGGGGTGGGAAAGAGAGAGATTGGAGAGAATAGCGAACCATCAAGGGGCTATACATATATGTATGTATGTATGCATATGTATATTTTTATAAAGTTTGTGTGTGTTTGTATTCAGACTATAAAGAATAAACTGGAGGTTTTCAGCTGCACTGTGTGAAATTGGCACCTTCCCACTGCCAACTGGAGTGTGAAGTCTGAGGTCATTTGGAAAACAGATCTGCAACCGGTCAGCATGTGATTGGGCCATTCCATGTTGGGGCGTGCTCCAGGAGAATGGCTGTCCGCACCATAATCTGTACGTGGATATCTAGATCTTAAACCAGTGTCATTCCTAACGGTTAACAGATGTGGAGTACACATTACTGACATGTTCCCGACCCACCCAGGGGTGGGTTTTAGAAGGTGCTCCAGATGCTGGGGACTGCAGGGAGCAGTAGACCCCGCTGCTGATTTCCTCCATTCCTCCCTATGGTGAGCGTCATTTGTAAGTTGGAATAGGAAGAGCTCAATAGTAACTGAGGATAGTTGAAACCATGCTGTCCTAATGCAAGTTATTTGAAACTTAAGAAATCTTTGAAATTGTCCACTTAGCAATTTGTAAACACAGCAAAACCTCAGAAAAGAAAGGACCTCTATCCTGTCATTTATATGAATATAATTATAGCAGCACATTAGATTATTGTGTAGCCATAGTTAGGATTTGAATGTACTATCAAGAAATTTTGCCGGGCAGTAGTGGCGCATGCCTTTAATCCCAGCACTTGGAAGGCAGAGGCAGGTGGATTTCTGAGTTCGAGGCCAGCCTGGTCAACAGAGTGAGTTCCAGGACAGCTAGAGCTATACAGAGAAACCCTGTCTCGAAAAACCAAAAAAGAAAAGAAAAGAAATTTTGGTGATTTCTGACAAACCTGATGATCTGAGTTCAATCCTAGGTCCCACGTGGTAGAAGAGAACAGAAAACACCCCTGGTGGGGCTGGAGAGACGGCTCAGAAGTTAAGAGCACTGGCTGCTCTTCCAGAGGTCCTGAGTTCAATTGCCAGTACTCACATGATGGCTCACAACCATCTGTAATGAGATCGATGTCCTCTTCTGGTCTGCAGGTATGCATGCAAGCAGACCACTTTATACATAATAAATAAATAAATAAATAAATAAATAAATATTTTAAAGAAAGAAAAGACCCCTGGTATATACATGCATACTATCATTTTTTTAAAGATTTATTTATTATATGTAAGTACACAGACACTCCAGAAGAGGGGGTCAGATCTTATTACCGGTGGTTGTGAGCCACCATGTGGTTGCTGGGATTTGAACTCAGGACCTTTGGAAGAGCAGTCAGTGCTCTTAACTGCTGAGCCATCTCTCCAGCCCCTATCCTTTTTTTTAAAAAAAGGACATTTGGGTGCTTACCTGTAATGCCAGCATTTAGAAGGCTGAGGCAGGAGGACACTTGAGTTCATGGCCAGCAGGGGTGCATAGGGAGGTTCTGTCTCACAAAATAAAGTGATATGGGGGCTGGGTAGACAGCTCAGCCATTGAGAGCACTGCTGGTCCTGGAGAGGACCCAGATTCAGTGCCCATCACCCATGTGGCAGCTCACAACCATCCCCAGGTACACACATGCCCACATGCATGCATACATGTAGTCAAAACACTCATACACTTAAAATAAATATGACAGAAATGTATGTAGTAAATGTGCTAGATATCCCCAAGTTGATAATTACCTAATATACACATGAATCAGAACGTTATACCCCACAAATGTTGGTCAAAAGTTGGTGTGTCAGGCAAGTGTAGAGTCAAATCAGCTGAAGCTTTTCCCCTTTGTTACAGCCTTTTGCCCTATAGCCACGTTCCGTCAAGTCATAGCATGATAGTAAGCAGATCATGGGTTTCCCACAGGTTAGAGGGGAACATTAGCTGGGGTAGCTAGCTATCTGCTGTGTGACCACAGTTCTAGAGGAGCTGTGCAGCACAGTGTGGTGGACGGAGTGCTGGGGAGGTTGAGACCTGAGAGGAACCTGGAGGAGCACAGGATGGACCTTGGCACTGCCCATTGAGTGTAACAGTTTCATCTACACAGAGCATAGCTGAAGAGAGCCAGGGGGCTTTGTTGTTATTGCTGTTTGTATTGCATCCTTAGGTGGCATCAGACCTACAGTGTAACCCATGCTGGGTTCAGGGATGACAAATATGTACCGCATCAGCAACTCTCAAATGCTTAGTCAAACTCATTCTTCTACAATCTACAGTGTCTCATTGCTCATGTTTCAGATGCCTGTCTGAGTTCATGTATATGAGTGTGTCTGGTATGTCTTCAGACACCCCAGAAGAGGGCATCAGATCCCATTACAGATACTGAGTGCTGGGATTTGAACTCAGGACCTCTGGGAGAACAGTGTTCCTGTTTTTTGTTTTGTTTTGTTTTTCGAGACAGCGTTTCTCTGTGTAGCTCTGGCTGTCCTGGAACTCACTCTGTAGACCAGGCTGGCCTCAAACTCAGAAATCTGCCTGTCTCTGCCTCCCAAGTGCTGGGATTAAAGGCGTGCGCCACCACTGCCCAGCTAGAACAGTGTTCTTAACCACTGAGTCATCTCTCCAGTCCCTACTTTTGTTTTTTTTTTCAAGACAGGGTTTTCTCTGTGTAGCTCTGGCTGTCCTAGAACTCACTCTGTAAACCAGGTTGGTCTTGAACTCAGAGCTGCACCTGCCTCCCAAGTTTCTCCCAGAGGATTAAAGGCATGTGCTGCCGCATCTGGCTTGGTTTATTGGCTTTTTGAGACTAGCTCTCATTCTTATCTTTTCCTACAGAAGGTTGGAAAGAAGGTTAGCTCAGGTTGACCCCACACTGGTAGCAGTTGTCCTGCACCTCACCCCAACCTGCAACAATTGTGATAGACCATGAATTTGTCATTATGAGTGACTCTGTAACTCTGTCTCTGAGCTATCAATTTCATTTCCTTGGAGCTATGCCCCAGGTGGGATGGGTGGACTCTATAGAAATGCTGTTTGTAATCATCTGAGGACCATTCATCCGTCCATCCCCTTTTCCATACCACCTCTACCCTGTGAGCTACACCAGCAATGCATGGCTCTTCCTACCCTGGCCAGCACCGTCTCTTGTAGTATTGATTTGTGTTTCTCTGTAGATTTGGTCATGCTCTGCCCCTCTTAATGTGTGTCTGTTGCAACTTGAGTTGGGAACTTCGGGTGTGTAGTTCTTTGTTTTTAGCAGGAGATAGTGAGATAGGTCTGGTGCTGTAGTCCAGGCTGACCTGGAGCTCTTGTAAGAGCAGCAAGCTTTCCTACTTCTGTCAGGTAACATGGATCCTGTGTGGCGTAGTTGATGTGAACCTTAGGAGACTAACTAGAAGTGGGGTGTTTGGTTTACCGAATTTATTTATTTTATGTGTGTGCCATGGGCTCATATTTTCGGTAATGTGTGCAGAGGTTAAAGGACAACTTTTGGGGCTGGAAAAATGGCTCATTGCTTCGAGAGCACTGGAAGCTCTGCCAGAGCACCTGGTTCTGTTTCCAGGCGGTTCATAACATCAGTAACTACAGTGCCAGGACATCCAGTACTTCTTGACCTCTCAGTTCATTCAACACACACACAGACATGCAGGTAAAACATCCATATGTAAGTTAACAATAAATCCCGTTCACCAGGCTCCTTCCAACATATGCGAACCTGCTATTGAACTCAGGTGGCCAGGCTGGGCAGCAAGTGCCTCCACCTGCTAAGCCAACCTTCAGGTCCATATTGAAGGAATATGGTGTTCTGTTTCTCTAGAGAGGAGGCCAGCCTCCAAGCTGCCTGGGTAGCCTTTGTAGGAGTTGATTGTCTGCTTTATCACATACTTGTTTATTCTTGCTTATTCTTTCATTGGGAAAATTGCCTTGATGGGGGCTGGAGAAATGGCTCAGCAGTTAAGAGCCTGCTCTTCCAGAGGACCTGCGTTCAATTCCCAGTACTCACATGGCAGCTCACGACTGTCCGTAACTCCAGTTCCAGGGGCTCCAACAACACCCTCATACAGACATATATTTAGGCAAAACACCAGTGTACACAAAATAAAAATAAGTAAATTATTTAAAAACAACAAAAAAAACCTTTTGAGAGTTAAGTTATTGGTCTAGTAGGTCAGTAGCTAAAACAAGATTTAGATCCAAAATCAAACCCAGGTTAAATTTCTTTAAAAGAAGGAGGAGAAAAAGAAAGAAAGAAAGCACAAACTCTGTTTTGAAATTTGAAATGTTAGGATATTGGTCATTAATACAACACACTGGCTTGTGGAGCTTGAAGTCTGTAGACTGGCTGGTACACGGCACCAGTCCTGTAGGAGGCGAGGGAGGGAGGGAGGGCGGAGCTTCCTAGAAGAAGTGGTGCTGGAGAACTAGTAGGCAGAGCACCCGACCCTGTTCATGGGGAAGAGGGTAGACTCGCCTCTTGGCAGAGTTGACACTTTTAAGAATTAAGTAGCATTTAAGGGAATTCCTTGGTGGCCACTGGTCTTTGCCTGTCTGCCATTTCTCTTACCTGCATCCTGCTGGCAGAGTCCTCTTCACTCTGGGACACCCTGTGACTCTTGTCTGTTCCCAGAGCAGTGCCAACGCTGGCCTAGTCACAGCGGTCTGCCTGAGAATACGTCAGGCAGCCAGCCTCGGTGGTCTTTGTGTTGGTGCCTTCATTTATTTGAAATTCCCTGTTTCAGGAACCCGTATCATTTATGACCGAAAATTTCTGTTGGACCGCCGCAATTCTCCCATGGCACAGACCCCACCTTGCCATCTGCCCAATATCCCTGGAGTCACCAGTCCTGGCGCCTTAATCGAAGACTCCAGAGTGGAAGTGAACAACTTGAACAACCTGAACCATCACGACAGGAAGCACGCCGTTGGTGAGGGGCCAGGCTGAGCGGAGGGCTCGGGTGGACTGTCAGTATTCTGTAGATTTGGAGATGTTGCTTCATCAGCGCACAGCTGACGTTCGGCTGTATGTCTGATGTTTCCCCTAAACATGCACTAAAATGCTTTCAGTGTCCGCCTAGTTGCTTGAGAAAAAAACAATCAAATCAGGGGATGGAGCCAGGTGTATGCCTTCTGTCCAAGCGCGCAGGAAGCAGAGACAGGTAGATCATTGTGAGGCAGCCGGGCCTACCTAGGTGGACGCTGTCTTTTAAATAGCAAATCAGGGTGGTAACCCAGAAGTGGACTAGGACAGTGTCTGCAGGAGGCTGACTGTGCACATGCTTCCCCTTCCACCTCCAGTGAACCAGTGTGCACATGCACACATACACCCCACCAGCCTTAGAAAATAGACATGACCAGGGCCTGGGGGCTCACCCCTTTAATCCTAGGTGTATCTCTGAGTTTGAGGCCAGCCTGGTTCATAGAGCAAATTCCAGGGCAGCCAGGGCAACCCAGAGAAATCCTGTTGGAGGTGGGGGTGTGGGGGGGGCTTGATTTCTTCCCAGGGTAACATTATTTGGGAGCTGTTCATAGTAGGTTAGGTGAGCTCACATCTCACTCACCCCAGTCTCTGTGCTTTGTGCTCATTGCAGCTCCAATTGAGGTTTTTTTTTGTTTGTTTGTTTGTTTTCCGAGACAGGGTTTCTCTGTGTAGCCTTGGCTGTCCTGGAACTCACTCTGTAGACCAGGCTAGCCTCCAAATCAGAAATCCACCTGCCTCTGCCTCCCAAGTGCTGGGATTAAAGGCGTGCGCCACCACCGCCAGGCCCCAATTGAGGTTTTTATTTGGTTTTGTTGGGTTGTCTTTTTTGAGCCAAGGTCTCACTCTTGGCCGAGCTGACAGATTGGCCTCCACCTTGCAGCAGTTTTCCTTCCTTAGTTTCCTGTGTGCCTGAGTCAGGGTGTAAGCCACCGACCGCCACCCGCTGCAAGTGTCAGTTCACAGCCTCTCCACACCCACCCCAGATGAGATAGACCACCCGAAAGAAAAGAAGTGAGATGTTTAAATATTGAATTTGAGTAGTGTGAGTTAAGTATTGCTCTCAGGAGTAGGTGTTGGTGGCCACAGAGTATGGGACAGATTCTATTAGTTTTACCCTTTGCAGGTTGAGAAAGACTTGGTTTGCTTTGCCGTTTCTTTTTATACTAAACTTAATTTCTTTCCTTCTAACCAGGGGATGAGGCTCAGTTTGAGATGGACATCTGACTGCTGCAGTGTCGAAGGAGGCCTCGATTAGCGGCCTGTGTGCACCTGACTGGGCCAGTAGGAACACAGTGTGCAGAGAAGCTCCAATCCCCCTGCCCCCTCTGGGTGCCAAATAATGGGAGATGTGCTCTATCCAACCACATCTTCCCCTGTCTCCTCCCCTCTGCCCAGTTAAGGTTAGGTTGATGAATAAGCCCATGGATTATTCTGTGGAGCTGACCAGTCCACACATGAAAGCCATCCCTGTAGCTTCCCTGGTCATTTCCCAAAAATCTCCCTGCCCTCCTGAGACTTGCCCCAAGTCTAGGACAGTCTCCAGGCAACACCTCTGCTTGCAGGGCTTGGGGTGAAGGACATTTAGTGCCCATTGCTATTCCTGGCTCTCTGTCCTTCCCTGCAGCCTACCGCTGATGGAGCGCTGGGTGTGGGGGACGTCTGTCCTCCTCAGCACTGGAGCACAGCTCCTGTACCTCCTGCACCTCTGCTGCATTCCTGGGACGTGTGACACCAACCTCCCCTTTTCTCTGGGAGGAAGGCTTCTGGCTTGTCTTAGGTGTGATAGCTCATCCCCCCATTCCTTTACCTAATTAATTGGCACGGGTATTTTTTTTTAAGCCCCTCCTGAAGTGATCCCTTGGTGACCAGCTGGTCTTTACCTGTCTGACATTCTTTCTACCTGCATCCTGCAGGCAGTGTCTACCCATGAGTTCTGTCTGCTCCCAGAGCAGAAGTGCCAACCCTGGCCTGCACCTAGTGGGTACAGCCTGGTCACAACGGTCCACCTGAGAATACATCCGGGGCCTCAGAAGAGGCCCCAGCCATGGTGCAGTCAGCCTCGGGGGTCATGGTCTTGAAACCTGGTGCACCTTAGTAGATTGGGTGTCCTGCAGGTTACTATACCTTGAGTTTAAAGTTGACTTCCTCTTACATTTCTCCCCTACTTTGGATTTGCTTTGTGCTTGGCTGCCGAGAGAGAAGCACAGGCTAAGACAGTACATTCCTCCCGGGTCTCTTCGCTTTTCTCATCATCCATCCTTCCCTCTCTCCTTAAACTCTTTTCCTTCTGGTTCTTCCACTGGGCCATTTTCCAAATCTACATCAGAGATGCCTCCCATGTTGGTATCTGATAATATCTGTCTCTCCTTATCAGAGGAGAGAGAACTTTTATTTTTAAGATGACTACAGACCTATTTTTAGATGAGTTTTCAGTACAATTTTGAACTGCAACTTTTTTTAACAAAACATCTTCCAGTGTTGGGAAGGTTATTTTAAAAAGAAAAAAAAAAATGTTTGTAGGCAAGTCCGCTGCTGTCACTGTCCTTTGTCTCCCATAGCTCCTTCCTGTGCCCTCGAGTTTTGGGGGCTACCTGGAGTGTAGAATGGGTGTTTTGTGAAACTGGACCAGTCTACCTTGCCATGAGCTATTGAATAAAATTCCTCTCCTCCTCCCCCCTCCTCCTCTTTCTCTTCTTCTCCTCTCTTCCTCCCCTGCATCCCACTCTCCTGGTACTGTGGTCCACATGGAGATCCCAGGAGAGAGGCTTCTGACAGACAGGCTCATCCATCCATCCTCCTAGAGAGACAGTGAAGCAGTTGGGGTGCCCTGGGAGTGTCTGGTTGTATTGGATGCCTGTAGTAAGCCCTCTCAGTAGACTTCAGGTCCCCATTGGCTGGGAAAGAAAGCTGTTTGGTTTTCCTTTGAACCATGGAAAGGCCCTCTTTTATGAAGACTTTAGGAAAAAGAAAGGACATGCTCAGACCTTGGTTCTGGTTTCTGCTACACAATGTGAATAGCTCGGAGTGCAACCTCTGTGACGGTCACTGTCTCAGGAATAAGCTTGGGGGTCTCCAACGCTTGGGGGTTCTTGGAGTCTCCAAGGTGATAATCACAAGAGTTTTATTTCTCTGTTAAATGTATCTTTTGTGTTTTTTAATTAAACTCCAAATTTCATTTCCTTTGGAGTTTTGGAAAAACTTAAGCTGTGCTGTCTTTGGGCTAAGAAGCTTGTTTAGGACCTCATTCGTACCCAGGAGCTTGATTCTTCGGGAGCAAGGCTCATGATTCTTCACACACTTGGCGGTGCCTCCTGTGGACTCTGAATCCTGCTGGAGTGAGGAGGTCGTGAGAGAAGAGCATCAGCTTCCTCAGCTGTCTGCAGCAGACGGCTTCCTCCTGGGGTACCGCTGGGAATGGATCTGAGCCGTGGGCGCTGAGCAAGGAACTGTTTCCCTTTCTTGCCATCTTGGGGAGTCTGCATGTGCGCCTCCCCTCCCCTCAGTCAGTGGACATGTTCTAGTATTCTTTGGAGTGTCCCCTTCATGGTGCAGGAGCCTTCCAGCCTTGCATCCTCTGCCAGGATCCCTCATCTCCAGGTACAAGCCTTGTCTGAAGGCCGCAGCTACTCGTTCTTTGACCTCCGTAAATCAGCATTGTAAGAGAATTGCACAAGACAAGAAATAAGCTTCCAATGATGGCAACTTTGTACATGAGCCATTTTCTAGTAAGCAGAGCCCGTTTCGGGGTTCACCTCTGGGTGTGTACAGAGCCTCACAGCTGGAGCCTTGTGTGGAGATGTGCGATGCCCTAATCTGCCAGTCACCTCCATTCCCACCCCCCTCTGAGCAAGACAGGTGTTAACATCTTAGTGACCATCTGTTCTCTGTCGTAGGGTCAACAGCCTTCATGAGGAAGAGCCTCCCTTCAGTGCCCACCAGTGCTCTCCCTTCTGAGCTCCCTGCCCTCCTGTTCTGCTGAAATAGATAGGCACTACCTTCTCTGGGGCGGAAGGAGTAGAAAAGCTGGCAAGAGTTCTGTCCTTTGGCTTGTACAGATTGTCTGTTGCTGTGTAAGAAATTACCTGCAGTGGTAAGGGCTTCTCTCGGGTGGGGGGTTCAGGAGCTGCCGAGCATGGAGACTCGAGCATAGGCTCTCAGGAAGATAGGCAGGGGTGTGGGTGTGGGCTGCTCTCATCTGGTGCTGGAGAATTCCACTTTTTTTGTGGGTCAGCAGGATCCCTTCCTTGGTCACACCCCTGTGGATCTCTGGGGAAGATGCTGTGCCCCAGCACCCTGCTTCCTCCTGAATGGTTGATCCCAGAGAAGGAGGTGGAAGAAGAAAGTTGCAGTGCCTT
>NW_022196909.1:10467854-10495181 GCF_008632895.1 Mastomys coucha
TTTCATTAGCAGTTTCTTTCCTGTAGCCGTAGTTGTTTCAGCATATGCTTGAGGTCCTGGTGGATTGTGGGTTTCTTTCCAATCAGAGGGCCGGGGATGGCTTGGGTCCTGTCTCCTTGGGCTTCTTGGACCTTCACAGTTCAGTTGGGTTCCACTGAAAGTCCAGCCATCCAACTCATGTACAAGGCTCCAGTGTTGGCAGCTGTGTATCAGGGATGGAACTTTCCCATCTCCATCTTGAGCGTTGTCTGCTTGAGGGGGTTGTGCCATAACCCCTTTACTCCCCCTAGAAGGAAGGCACCGCTGTCTTCATGTAGTTCAAATTCTTTGACTGATGTGTTTTCTGGACTCCATGCCCAGGGCAGCTATTTATTAATGTGCGAAACTCAATCACTGACACATCCTTACCACAGGAAGGTGGGACCTTCCCGTGTAGAGGGAGAACACCATTTCTTGGGAAAGAAGGTTCTATCTGAACTTGAGTGGGACATAGTTTCCCCAAGCCCTAGCCTCTCATCTTTAGTGGCGGGAATTGGGTTCCTGCGGTTGCCTCAGTCCTTCAGTGCTTAGCAGTGTTTCCTGCTCTGGTAATGGGTTTCATTCAGCGTGGTGGCTTTTTGAGGCTAGCTCACAGAAACTTGACGCAAGACTAAGGATGACTGGTGGGTCCTCGATTTTCCAGTTGACCAATCAAAATACCTCCCCCACCCTCTGAAAACTGTAGCTTTCCTTTAGGCAGGCCCAGAACTCTTAAAGTCTTGAGGTGGTCTGTGCTTCCTCCCTGATTGCTCAGCTCTTCTTGTAGCCCTGTTGGCCATACTGTGTGCCCAGTAGAAAAAAGACTACTGTGCTGAGAGATGTGTCCCAGCAGATGCAGACTCCTGTTGACACTTGTGAGGTGTGGGGGTGACAGCGAAAGGCTGGGTGTCTGGTAGACTGTCTGTGCTGGTGTTTCTAAAGGGAGCCTCTGCCAGGGCTTCAGACCCAGAGTCCAGGAATCCAGCACACAATACCCATTCTTGCCTCTGTACGCCCTTTCCTCTCCATTTCACTCTTTTGAAAACTGCCCAGCATTGACCTGGGGGTTATGACTGGAGAACGGGACAGTGGGGACACCAGCAGGAGGCAGGGCCCATGGGGACCACATAGGCTCAAGCCAATGCCTTTGCCCCCACTTAATGGCAGCTGGCCAGCTCCAGTAATCCTTAAGGTGACTTGAAGAGCCTCTATGGACTCCACGCCCCAGTTGTCCATCTTCAGCATCTTTGTGGTTTCTGTTACCCTTCCTTGCCTGCTCACTGCTGCAGTCCCAGCCGTGTGGGATAGGGTTTCAGAGGCTGCCAGCGCTTTCCTTGGCTTCCTCCTTGTTCCTTTGGTGTGTTGTCCCACCCACCTCCTCTCAGTCACTGTCAGCAATGCCATCCTAAGACCATGTGTGATTCCATGACCAGTTTGTTTTCACTGTCCTGCCAAACAAGCAGGTGTTGGGAACCAGGGGAAAACCCCTCACCAACGGTTGCTGTTCCCGCTAAATAAAGACCTTGAATACTGACTTGGTGGTGGTTTGTGGTGCGTGGCATTGAAGCCTGTGTTTCTCGTATGCTAAGGGCAAACTACCATGGAGACAGCCTGAAGTTAGTTTTGGTTTTCTATTTGAGACAGGACTTCACTGTAGCTCTTGGCTGGCTTAGAACTTAGGGAGACCAACTTGGCCTTGATCGCAAAGAGATCCACCTGCTGCTACCTTTCTTTTTTTTTTTTTTTAAAGATTTATCTATTTATTTTATGTGTATGAGTACACTGTAACTGTGAGCCATCTTGTGGCTGCTGGGAATTGAACTCAGGACCTCTGTTTGCTCTGGCCCCACTCGCTCCGGGGTAATACACTGTAGCTGTCTTCAGACGCACCAGAAGAGGGTGTCCGATCTTATCACGGATGGTTGCGAGCCACCATGTGGTTGCTGGGATCTGAACTCCAGACCTTTGGAAGAGCAGTCAATGCCCTTACCCGCTGAGCCATCTATCTCATCAGCCCGCTACCTTTCTTACACGATTACCATGCGTGTGAGCCTCATTGGCAGGAGGCCAAGGCAGAAGACTGCTGAGCATCAGGCCAGCCTAGATACACACAGAAAACCACAAAAGTGCAGTGCACTGTTGCAGGTTATTCGCATTTGACAAGTCTTGGCCTGGAGTAGCCAGGCGAATAGGTGTGCTGCCTGCCTGGTGTGTCTACCCCAATGGAACACTGTCGTCCTGGTCCTGTGAGTGTAGGCACGGGAGCTTGGTGGTCCATGAGGGAACTCTTCAGTCAGTGCCAGCCTCTCGCTGCTCTTACTGTAGGGCCTAGAGTCTGGGTGGTTCTGCAGGAGCCTGGCCTCAGGCTTCTCTTTCTGTGGGCGGGTCCACAAGAGAAGCGAGGCCTACCTTGTCAGGACAGTATAGAGGGCCTGGAGAGGTGGCTCAGCAGTTAAGAGCACTGGCTGTTCTTCCTGAGGTCCTGAGTTCAATTCCCAGCAGCCACATGGTAGCTGGGAATCTGATATGGTAGGGATCTGATGCCCTCTTCTGGTGTGTCTGAAGGCAGTGACAGTGTGCTCACATACATAAAATAAATAAACTATCTAAAAGAAGACAGTGTAGGGGTTTGGTTGCTGGGTCAGCCCTAGTTCCAGCTCTGCTGATGAGGAGCCTTACTGCGTGTGGCATGATGCTTAGGTCTCTCAACCTCTGCTGTCTCTTATCAGGATGAAGAAATCATTTTAGAGGTTTCTAGGACAGGATCATCTATGCCTGATGCCGGTACAACTGGTTCTTGTGAAAGCTCAAGTGGTCCACACTCCCTTCCCTTGCTTGGCTGAAGCAGTATGTAATCCTGTGGGTTCCAGACCAGCATGGGCTACACTGTGAGACTCTTCTCAAAACGCTTTAAGTTCATCTGGGTTTGGAAGAATCACCCGCCTGTGGAGAGCCGCCATGCGGGTGTGCATTCTCAGGGATGGGATCTTCCTACTATAATTCATCAAATCCCATTACAGATGGTTGTGAGGCACCATGTGTTTGCTAGAAATTCTGGACCCCTGGAAGAGCAGTCGGTAGTGCTCTTACCCACTGAGCCGTCTCACCAGCCCCTGAAGGTAAAGGGGTTCTTAAGGTGGAGATAAATCCAGGTTGGGGTGCAGAGCATTGCAGCTGTGCTTTCCCTCTTCTGGTTACTGTCTATAGCTTACCCCCCACACAAACACACACACCCCACTGCCCACCAGGAAGGCAAGGCAGCTGTTTCCTCTTGGCCCTGCTTGCAGTCCTAGAACACCGGGCCTTTCTTTGCCTTGAGAACAAATAAGTATTGCAGGCCCCCGTTCAGATAGGACAGTTCTCAGAGGCAGCCTTCTGGAATGTCCAAGGCCTTCAGCCAAGCCATGGACCAGATCCAGAACCATTGTTATGAACCGATACCCAGATGTCCTTGGCCAGGGCCACAGGGTGGTCTTGCGATCAGCACGTGTAAGTGGTCACTTTGTGTTCTCATCCCCCACTTGACATAGGGCAGTGCCTTGTCATCGGAGAGCTTTGTTGTCCCAAGTTCGCTGAACAGCCAACTATAAACACTCCCACAAGCTGAAGCCACAAATAGCCATGGCCTTTGGCCCTGGAGTCCGGCTGTGTAGGAACTGTAGCCACCCGCTACCCAAAGACCTTCCAAGACCCACTTCCCTCCAAGAACTTAAACTCTATAGTGGACCCGAGCCTTGGAAGTCATCGCTTAGGTCTAAGCTAGGTTAGCCTGGTCCTCTGGATGCCATCCAGGTGCTCAGTGGATTTCTCAGCTCCACTGTGACATCCACAAGGCCTTCATCCAGCCTTTAGTAGAGCAGACAGACAAGTGAACCTCATAAGGCTGTTTTCAAAGTATGGTAGAAGTGAGTAATCCCAGCGTTTGAGAGTCAACCGCCTAGAGAGAACCGCCTAGAGTCTGAAGGCAGTCTAGGCTTTATGATATGTATATGAATGAGTACACTATAGCTGTACAGATGGTTGTGAGCCAACCATGTGGTTGCTGGAAATTGAACTCAGGACCAGCTTGTTCCGACCCAAAGATTTATTTATTGTTTTATGTAAGTACACTGTAGCTATCTTTTTTTTTTTTTAATTTGTTTATTGTGAGTACACTGTTGCTGTCTTCAGACACACCAGAAGAGGGCATCAGATCCCATTACAGATGGTTGTGAGCCACCATGTGGTTGCTGGGATTTGAACTCAGGACCTTTGGAGGGGCAGCCATCTTACCAATCCCAGGCTAGGCTGTAGCCAGCCCAGTCTCTGCATGGACCACTTTCACTGCCTTGTTTCAACCAAGGCTGGAACAGAGTGGATGAGCACCCTGGGAAGAGGTGGGGGTGTCCTGTGGACTTGCATTCCCCCCAAAGCAGCCCCCTTACCTTGCCAAAAGATCAGAGAGGTACTCAGATGTTTCAGCGAGGTAGATGGTAGTGAGAGAGGCAGATGTCTTGTCTACCACAAGCTGGGCTTCTTGGTATGATGCCGTGTAGAACTTGGAGTTAGAACAGGGGTGGTGCCTAACAGACCTTAAACTTTAAGGCTTGAAAAACTCAAGAGATGAGAGAAGGCCTAGAGGGCAATCCAGTTGAATACCCGTGACACTCCCTTTCATGCAGCTTTTTGAGACAGGGTCTCACTGTGTAGCTCTGATTGTCCTAGAACCCAGAGACCTACTTGCCTCTGCCTCAACTGCTAGAATTAAAGGTGTGTACACCTGACTTTTTCATGCTGGGGTTTAGTCCAGGGTCCTACATATACTAAGCAAGTGTCTGCCAATGAGCCAGTCATTTCGAAGCTCTTAGAGTCACTTCCCACATACGCATCAGGCTCTCCCACTTTTTGTTTTACAAGGGGAGGCCAGGCAGTTGAGTTTCCCACACGTGACACAGCCTGTGCAAAAGCTATGACCACAACCCCATCCCCAGCTGAGTTGGAACCTCAGGACTCTAGAAACACATTGTGAGACAGAGGTGAATTGTCACTGACTTTTAATAGACTTGGAGTTGTGTCTGCCAAGCAGACGTGTGAGGGCTCTGGCTTCTAAAGTCCACGATGGCCTGTCCCCTCTTGGACAAGTGCCCATCTCTCTCTGCTCAAAGGCACCAGCTGGCCCTGGAGAACTGGACAGTGGCTTTATTGTTTAGGCAACTCATTAGAGATCAGAGAGCCCCAAACCAAGGCCAGTATGTCACCGCCTGCCAGCCAGAAAGTGGTGGGGCTCCCCCAGTCCAGCTTGAGGCAGGGAGAGCCAAATGGCTACTTTTAATCTAATAAAATATATACCAATCTTGAGGGAGAGACAGCAGGTCACAGACCACTTATGAGAATACAAGAAAGCTACAGATGGCCTCAAAAATAAATACACATATACCCCAGCCTTTGCACACAATTTCAAGCAGTTCATAACTCCTATTTCCAGGGAGCTCAGCCAGCCAGTCCCTGCAAGGCTTCCCTATCCTGCCTCCCCACGGTAGCCTCTGGCTTGGTAGGTCTAAGCCCTGAAATGCACAGGGGCGGGGCCTCCCTCTTTAGCTCCAGCAGGCAGAACCCTTCTTCCACTTCTGCTTCCTGGATAGACACAATGGAGTCTCCTTGGAGTTCATCAGCATTGTGGAGTGCAAGCCGATTTCAGCACTCCCCCTGGCTCTGTCAGAGGCACCCACACTCCTCCACAATCATGTCCTTGTGGTGTTCCAGGAGGACCCTGCCATTGTCCATATAAAGCATGCTCAGTGGCTTGGTCTTCACGGGGGCACAGCATGTGGAAGGAACGCGGTGGGGCTGGTAGCGTTTCAGCAGGCTCTGAAAGCGAGGAAGGAGGGAGGGTCAGCTTGCCATTGCTGGGGCAAAGGCAGAGTTACTATTTCTGGCTAAAGTGAAAAATTAGCTTCTGGCATGAAAATAGCAAATTATTTTCATAAAATAAATAGAATGCTGCACATGCAACCAGCATAGTCGTTTGCCTAGCATGCACAAAGTCCTGGATTTGATTCCGAGACTAGGGGTGTGAAGGCAAGAGGATCAGGAGTTCAAGGTGATCCTAGGTCATGTAATGTGTGCGCACGCGTGTGTGTGTGTGTGTGTGTGTGTGTGTGTGTGAGAGAGAGAGAGAGAGAGAGAGAGAGAGAGAGAGAGAGAGAGAGAGAGAGGGAGGGAGAGAGACTGCTCAAGAGAGAGAGAGAGAGGGAGAGAGACTGCTCAAGTCCTCTCCCAAGGCTTGAGCCCATGCCCTGTCTAGTAGCCTGTTCCAAGCCAAGTGTCATACCTGGATGTAGGCGTGGTTGGTGGGATGAAACTCCTCCCCCACAGGGTTAGGACACTCGCCCTCACAGCGATAGGCTTCGTATTGCTTGGGGTGGAGGATCCAGGAACCCCAGCCAATCACTTTGAAGTCCACCTGGAACTTGACCCTCCTACACAGTTGGCTTCTGTCTGGCAAATGATGCCGGCGTTGTCTGCTGGCCCATCCGCCCCTCTCTACGGACAGCTGTCCCTCCTGGGCCCGCCAGGAGCTCTCAGCTTCCCAGAGCAAAGTGGCGCCTCCTAGCTGCCTCTGCTTCTGAGGCCGGTTGGAGTAGAGCATGAGCACATTAGTGCTGGGGACAGGGACAGGTGGGGTATGGGATTGACGCCAACACTTTCCTGCTTGAGCGGACACCTGTTTCTCCAGCGCCCCGGGGTCCTTCAGCCACTTGGAGAGTGACTTGGTCACCTCCAGGACTGTGCTGCCGGAGGCAAACGTGACCTGAGAAGGAGCGACGGTGAACGTCTCCATCCAGACGCGTGCCAGGCAGTCAGCCGAGTCCTGCTCTGGATCCAGCTTGGCTTGGTGGAAAATGTCAACAGTGAGTGGGCCCTCAGTGGGGATGTCCATAGGGCCGGGCAGCTGCAGCCGGAGCTCCGCCCATACCAGATCCTCTTCTTGGCTCAAAAAAGAGAAGTCAAACGTGAAGGTCCAGTTCTGCCCAGACATGTCCACATCTTGGGGGAAGAGATGAGGGTGGAAACAGTGTGAGACAGAGTTTTGTTAACCACAGCTAGGCATGCTGCCTGCCATCCACCTCTCATCCTCACCCACCCCATTGGCTTGTAATATTATTGAGTCCATCGGATTTATTGTGGCTTTTTGAAATGGTTTCATACTAACTGAGGCAGAATTGGAACCTGCTATTATTTATCCTCAACTGGATACTCATCCTGGATCTCTCATCCTCCTGTCTCAGTCTCTCAAGAGCTGGGATAGACCGTGTGTGCGTATATGTATGTGTGTGTGTGTGTGTGTGTGTGATATATATATAAAGGGCTTGTGTGTAAGGCTCTGAAAAGTAGCTAAAGGGGTGAGAATGTAGCTCAGTTGGGAGAGCACTTCCCTAGAAAGCCTGAAGCCCTGGATTTGATTCCCACCACTGCAATCTCTACCCTCCAGAGGTAGAATCAGAGGATCAAAAATGCAAAGTTACCCTTAACTTCAACCTCACTGAGAGTTCAAGTTCAACCTGGGCTAGAGATTGGGTGGCCAGGAGGGAGGAAGGGAGGGAGGAAGGAAGGAAATGGAGAGAAAGAGAGAGAGAGAGAGAGAGAGAGAGAGAGAGAGAGAGAGAGAACTAGAAGAACTGGATGGTGCTAGCACACTAGGGAGTCAGAGCCAGGTGGATCTCTGTAAATTCAAGGCCAGCCTCGGGGGGGAAAAAAAAACAAAAAACAAAAACAAAAACAAAAAACCCAAACAAACAAGAAGATGGCTTTGTTACCCCTCACCCAACAGTCTAAGGCTGAGGCTCTCGCCTAGACCCTGGGCTTCTACTCTTCCTGTTGAGCCTCAAACAAGCCACCATCTCAAGCTTGTGTTTCCCGTCAGTGGGCAGGAGCAGCTTGCTTCAGCTGCGTAGGTGTAAAATTCACAGACACTCCAGAGTTCTCAGGGAAGAAGGACCAGGCTGGCCAGCCTCTCCCCACCTGCCCCTACGGACTCAAGCTTGCTTCCACAGCCTTAAGGCTCTCAGTTTCCTGACTCAAGTCTTTCCTGTCTACCTGTATGATGCTCACCCTGCCCCCGAGGTGTGAACCCAAGACAGGGCGGCCCTCACTCAGTGAGAAATCTTGGGGTACTGTACCCCATTTACTTCTGTCTTAGATGAAGTTTGTCGGATGTCTGGAACTAGTGTGCATTAATGTCTTTTTAAAAGAGGTTAACTGAGTGGGTGTGCTCACTCATGCTTGCAAACCCAGCACTCAGATGTGGGTTTGCAGTCAGTTGGGGCTGCAGTATAAAGCCTTAAAAAAGGGGGGTTGGCTGGAGAGATGGCTCAGAGGTTAAGAGCACTGATTGCTCTTCCAGAGGTCCTGAGTTCAATTTCCAGCAACCACATGGTGACTCACAACCATCCGTAATGAGATCTGATGCCCTTTTCTGGTGTGTCTGAAGACAGCTACAGTGTACTCGTCATATACATGAAATAAATAAATAAAATATTTTTTTAAAAAGAGGGGGGGAAGATGACTCAACAGTGGGAGCACTGACAGTTCTTCCAAAGGACCCAGGTTCAAATCCCAGCACCCACATGGCAGCTCACAACTGTAACTCAAGAACCTGACACCCTCACACAGGCATACATGCAGGCAAAATGCCAATTTACCTTAAAAAAAAAAAAAAGCCAGAAATGAAGGCACACTCCTTTACTCCCAGCACTCAGGAGGCGGAGGCAGGTGGATCTCTGAGTTCCAGGCCAGCCTAGTCTACAGAGTGAGTTCCAGGGCAGTCAGGGCTACACAGAGAAACCCTGTCTCGAAAAACAAAAAACAAACAAAAAAAGTGATCTTTCACTTTTTGCAAGCCTTCTTTCCTCTCCTTTGCATTGCAGGTCTTTAATCCCAGCACTTGGGATACATAGAAAGAGAAGGACCAGGAATTCAAGGCCAGCTTTGGGGACATTTGCTATGTAAGGCCAGAGCAAGCTACATGAGTCCGTTTCATTAGCGATAAATAAAAAGACTAACCAACTACAAAGCAAGGACTCTGACAGGTGTACTGCGTAATCCTGGAGGCGGCAGAGAACTGGGACGCTCCAAAATGGCGCCTAATTTTTAACCATTTCCCAGAGTACCTTTGGGCGGACATGAGTTCAGCCTCTGGCAGCTCCCCACCCCCACCCCCAACTCTGTCCCTCTGCCTGTCTCTAACTGCCATTTTTTTTAAAGATTTATTTATTATGATATGTAAGTACACTGTAGCTATCTTTAGACACACCAGAAGAGGGCGTCAGATCTCATTACGGAGGGTTGTGAGTTACCATGTGGTTGCCAAGATTTGAACTCAGGACCTTCCAAAAAGCAGTCAGTGCTAGGTGGGATACCCTCTTCTGCCCCTTGTTCCAACCGCCTGTGAGTAATCTGAAACTTTTATCTTAAATGTTTGCAAAGGGTCTCTCAGAGGCGGGTGTTCCTGCTACGCAGCTAAAAGCAGGGGCCAGAGTCCCCCATGACCCGAGGAGTCCCAGTTTGACATTGGCCTGGTGGTTTTCCTTCTCTGGGCTTCAAAATATCTTGTTAGCTTCCATTAACTGAGATACTCAAAGAGATGCTTTGCCCAGCACATCCAAAGTAATCAAAGATTGGCAGTTTCAAGCTTCTCCTTGCTTATACCAAGAACTAAGAAATGAAACGTGGTAGCCAGGAACAAGAACACCCTGGGCTGAGAGCAGTGACCCTGGTGAGCTCACTCACCGGTGACTGTGATGGCCATTGAGCAGGCAGGGCAGGAAGAAACTATTTCCTCACTGGCCACTCCCAGGGTTTCCTGGGATAGAGAGAGGGTCCTCCCCATATAGCTCTAGCTCATAAAACAATCCATACTATAAACATGAACGGGATGGGCACACGGAAGGGGGTCACGGACACTCTGAAACCCACTTGTGTGCCAAGTGCGGATTTGGCAAGAATCGTTAGCAGGTTTAGCCACTTGCATTCTAAAGAAAAGAGCTGCAACGGGGGCCATTTGCCTGCCCCTCCCCTCAGCCCAGGAGGCAAGAGGCTATCATACCGCCTTTGCCATTTTCTGGTTCCCATATGCCAAGGCTTTACATGAGCAGTCTCCCTGCCTCCCACACTCTGGTACTGCCATTCACACAAGAGTAAACTGAACCCGAGGGCACAGACAGCTGACAGATCCCGCCCCCCCCCTCCCCGTCCCCCACCGCTATGTAGGAGTAGTTGAAGTACTGAGGGAGTGATCTGGGATGCCACTCTTCCTCTAGACTCTCTCCAGGTAAAGCCTTTTTGCTGAAATGGAGGCCGTTGACACCATTGGCTAATGGTTAAAAGGCTAAAGTTGGTTGGGTATATTTAAACAAACAAGCCAGGGGATAGCAGTCCCCCTGATTTACAAAGGCAAACAAAAATCGAGATGATGTTGCGGTGGAGTCAAGCGACTGCAAAACCGAATCTGATGGACCATGGACCTCAGCACTTTTTGGGCATCCCAGATGGTGTCCCAGCACTATACAAACCTTCCAGAACTTTCTAGAAGGGAAGTGAACTGGAAAGGTATATTTTTCCGGCTTTGCCTCTGTCCTACCCAAGGTAGCATTCCACTAATTTCCCATTGCCTTGCCCTCCAGGGTGTCCGGCTCCGTGGTCCCCAGATGACCCTTCAGGAGAGGGTCACCGGCAGTCACATCCCAGACGCCACAGGCCGGGACTAGAGGCTCCGCCTCCAGGTCGCGAGGGCCGGCGGGCGGCGGGTCAGACCGGATTAGAAGATGTGGATTGCGTCCGGGTCCCGCGGAGGGCCGTCTGGCCCCAGAGGACAGGGGAGCGGGCTGGCCAAGCTGCCCAAGAAGCGAGATGTTGATTGCGCCCGGGAAGGGAATCCCGAGTCCGAACTCCCTCTCCTGGGCACCCACCTGTCGGCCTACTCTGGTGAGCAGCATTGGGCCAACTACACACACGGACACCTCGATCCAAGCAGGTCCCGAACCTGTGGTCACCCAGGTCACCTGACACCACCCAACCACGAAAGCCGCCTGAGTTCTGGACCTCCGACACCCGATCTCTAACTTCGCATCCTTGAGCCCTAGTTCCTGGTGTCATTTGCTGCAGTCGGGATAAAACCCAGTAACGACTTGGTTTACTGTACGCCCGGTTCTGTGCAGTGTTTCTGGGGGAGATGGGGCGTTGTCACCTAGTCCCCTCCATAAATCTATTAAGAAGGTATTACGGGCCGGGCAGTGGTGGTGCATACCTTTAATCCCAGCACTTGAGAGGCAGAGGCAGGCGGATTTCTGAGTTTAAGGCCAGCCTGGTCTACAGAGTGAGTTCCAGGACAGCCAGGGCTACACAGAGAAATCCTGTCTCGAAAAACAACAACAACAACAAAAAAAAAGTCTTACGATTTCTAAACTACAGATGGGCACACTGAGGCTCGCAGGTGCTCAGTGGCGCGATCGGGCCCTCGCCCTACCCTTTTTACCCTCTACCATTTGAGATAGGACCGACCGGAAAGGCAGTGGCCCCTGGTTCCATTCTGACCGGGCCACCAGCGCTGTACCCTGAGCCTGCCCACGGAAAAACATAGTTAATCCCAGGCTCTGGACGACTCTTGACACCCAGTCCCTTCTGCAACCACCGCGCGCCTCCCGGCCGTGCGCCCTTGGGTGCTGGCAAGGCCAGGCTTGCCGCCTACCTTGTGCCTGGAGGCTGCGGATGATGTCCGCCCGAGGCAGCGGGTCTCGGTAGAGGCTCAACATGTACGCCAGAGGGGACGGTGACGAGGGCTGTCCCCGTGTCCACAGAGGCAAAGCGGCCGCGGTCGCGGCCCGCGGGTGGAGTAGGGCCCAGCAGGCTTGGAGAAGAAGGATGGGGAGGCTGTGGGCACTCATGGTGGGTTGTTTGGACCCAAAAACAACGCCTGGGTCCCTTATATCTGAGCCGCCGCTGCCCCGCCTCCCTCCCTTCCTCCCTCCCGAGAGGCCTAAAGAACCTATAACCCCCTGGAGGGGCAGGGCAGGGAGCCCCTGCTGGGGGAAGGTGTGATGTGCTGAGAAAGACTACAGATAAATTGGGGCGGGGACTACGGGGGTGGGGGGCTTGGATACAGAGACTGAGTCTAGGTGCCCCGCACCTTGCTCCTCTCTCTACCTCGGAAAGTCTTGTTGAGACAGACCGGGCTAGTACCTGCTCCAAATGGAGCTTCGCTGAGCTGGAGGTGTACTGGGAGCCATGGCTGGTTTTAACCCCAGAATCACATTAATGGTTTCCTTACTCCGCCCCTTCTGGACCCCTTGGCTGTCCTCTTTTTTCTAGTTCCTCCAAAAGCAGGTAGGGAGTGCTGGCATAGGGGGCAGTCCTCTCTTCTGGTTAGCCTGGGCTACAGCCGTCATTGGCAAGGTCCCTAGGGATATTGAGAATTCGGGAGAACAAAAGTGAGCTCTAGAGGAGGCCCCCCTGGTGACAAATGCCAGCTTCAAATACCAAAGTGCCCTCCCGGGGAGCAAAGGGACTACTTCGTGGAAGCTGAAGGCTCAGCTATAGGTAACCTAAGTGGTTTGGGGGTGACAGGCTCTTACCTGCTTGCTCTGGGAGTTTAAACAAAGCTGGAGGTCTGCTGGCTGCATCTCCTGGCAGCGGGACAGAGCCCCGGGAGATCTCAGTCGCGCTCACCGAGGCCTGCTGACCTTGTCTGCCCAAGACGGAATTAAATGTCTTTGATTTTTCTCAAAGTAGCTGTCTTCAGTCGTATTTCTTGTCGGGTGTGGAAACTTAACATAACAAATATGCCATAGGCATAAGGCTAAGGGTAAGGGGTGGACAACCTTTCACCCAGTATACAAGACGGAGTTCTTAGGGAGGGGAGCCATTAAGAAGAGAATTTGCAGAATGGAAAGATCCTAGGCTTTGTGTTTTCAAAAGGAAAGGCGGGATTGGAATTACCTTTAAAGAAATGTAAATTCTTGTCCCAAAGTCCCGCCCCCATGTTTTCCTCTATTGCGGGCTTTCTCCTTAGTTACTCCCCACCCCCACCCTACCCTTTTCAAGCCTCCAACTAGCCCATTAGCAGCTGCCTAGCGTCTACTGGACACCTACTACGTGCTGGGTACTTTACAGACTTGGGAGCTCTCACAGGTTGCGGGATGAACGGGTGTTAGAAGTGGAGAGACACCCTGGGGGCCTGCGGACCTGCGTGGCCATGTAGGAGCTGTTCTAAACACCTGGAAGGAGCCTGGGTTTGCAGGCACCCTGCAGATCCTGATGACCTACCAGTTGGTTTATCCTGCCCTCCTATCCAATACCACAGTCTAAGTGCCCCTACCCCGCCCCAAACGGGGTCTTCTGTGGCCCAGGCTAGCCTTGAACTCATTTTGTAGCTGAGGATGATCTCAAAGTTTGATCGCTCCTATTGTCTCCACCTCCCAAGTACTCATCACTCGTGCCCTGGTGTATGTGGTATTGGGGATTGAACCTGGGGTCTCCTGCCAGCTAAGTAAAAACAATAGGAACTGAGCTCCACTGCTCCAGCCCCAGCCTCTCGCCCACAGTGCAGAGCACGTATATGGACTTGCCCAAGGATGCTGTCTCCTGATCCAGACTTTAGAAGTGGAATTTGGAGAGAGAGATCTACATATTCATGGAGCACCTCAGGGGTTCTTATCTGAAGGCTTTGGAAACCTGGGTGGGCCAGGTTACTGTGTGGGACGTGTCCCCAGTAAAACGGCTGATGAGATCTCCTCCTATGCACTTAAAGCTAAAGTGCTTGGGAGTCTCTGAACCCTGTCTAGCATTAAACAAACATCTGGATGCTTTCCAGTGTGGGGAATGAGGAGATCCTGCCTTCTGCAGCAGACCCTTCCCCAGAGGCCGATGGCACCTGGTTCCCTAGCATGTACAACTCAAAACAATGACAGCTTGCTAGGCATAGTGGGAAATGCTTTTAATCCCAGCACTCTGACAGAGGCAGGAGGATCCCCGTGAGTTCAAGGCCAGCCTGGTGCCACATAGCAAGTTCCAGAAGGGAGTTGCAGGTGGTGTGCCAGGCCAGCAGGGCTACATGGTGAGATCCAGACGAATAAAAACATGAACACAGCAAGTATGGGCATGCAGAGGGATGCTGAAGAGATGGGAATTCTAAAACCCGGGGTTGCCAGTCTCTGACATCCTGGGATGTCCAGGTGGCTAAGGGCAGACTTACCCACCAAAGTGTGAGAAGGAACCATAAAGGTGATGTATCTACCTTCAGTACCAGGATCGAAGCTTCTTGAAATGAATGGTTAAGCTTTCAGTATCCTGTGCCTCTTGCACAGTGTGGCACATGGAAAGTGTGTAAGAACTGAGTTGAAGTTAATGATAATAACAATGGCTAATTATGGAGAGACATGCACATTGGCCATTCTGCTGGAAGCTTCCCTGGATTTCATCCTCCACCCCATGTCCAAGACATATGAAGACGCTAAGAAGGAAAAGTGCGGTGTCAGGGGCCCAGGAGACATTAGACATGGCCATCAGGAGGGAGAGGCAGGTCTAGCCATCCCCCAGGACCATGTGTTCAACCATTGGTGCTTCCCCATAAAAGAGAGCTGGGAAGAGGAGAAAGAGCTTGTGAGATGGCTCAGTGGATAAAAGCGCTTGCAGCCAAAGCTGGTGACCTGAGTTCAATCCCTGAGACCCATGTACTGAAGGGAGATTGATTCCTGCAGCTTGCCCTCTGCCGTGCACAAGACACACAAATATGTAAACACACGTTTTAAAGTTTTAATAAATTGGGGCTGGAACAGAAGGCATGGGAGCTGGAGAGATGGCTCAGTGGTTAAGAGGGGTCCTGAGTTCAATTCCCAGCAACCACATGGTGGCTCACAGTGTCTTCTGGTGTGTCTGAAGACAGTGACAGTGTACTCACATATATAAAAATAAATAAATCTTTTTAAAAAACATGCTAAAAATTTTTAATAAAGCAATCTTTCTGTGTCTCTCTGTGTGTCCTTTCTCCCTCTCTGTCTCTGTCTGTCTGTCTCTGGCTTTTTTTTTCCACGTGTAAGAGGTTTAATTGAGAAGGAGAGATGAGGCAGTAGCGGAAAGAGAGGAGGGAGGGAGAAAGAGAGAGAGAGAGAGAGAGAGAGAGAGAGAGAGAGAGACAGAGAGAGCGCTCTGGCTTTTTAAGGCAGGTTTTCCCTGTGTAGTCTATCTTGGAATCCACTATGTAGACCAGGCTAGCCTTGAACTCAAGATCCATACTACATCACTTTTTTTTTTAAAAAGATTTATTTATTAGTATACATAAGTACACTGTAACTGTCTTCAGGCACACCAGAAGAGGGCGTCAGATCTTATTACGGATGATTGTGAGTCACCCTGTGGTTGCTGGGATTTGAACTCACGACCTTCGGAAGAGCAGTGGGTGCTCTGACCTGCTGAGCCATCTTGCCAGCCCATATCCACCATTTTTGAAAAGAAAAGAAAGGAAAACATAGGCAATACTTAGAATCCCAGGAGATGGAGGCAGAAAACTCTGAGGTCCCAGCCTCACCTACATAGTAACCAAACTAAATGAAATCTAAGAGATCTCACCTCAGAAGTCCGACAAATGTATCTTGTAGGAAGAGGGTTTTTTTGTTTTGTTTTGTTTTTGTTTTGTTTTTTTAGGACTGGGGTTGCAGACAGGGCTCATTCCTTGTGTGTATTGGCCCTCAGCTGCATGGGGATCTGGGCTTTCTCCCTGGACTGTCTGACAAAGCTTGTCCCATCTCCTGCCTTCTCTTGCTCCCCTGGAAGGGGATCCAAGACTCTGCAGCCCCTTCCGGAACACAGACCTACAATCACATCAGCCTTCTCTGTTAATTAAGGACATTCGCTAGTTAGTCTCGGGCTGGTTCCTGAAAGGCCAGGAGTGATCTTTTCTCAGGCGGAGGGTGACACTTTCTCACTTCCCCAGACGGACTGACCTGACAGATAACCTCTGAGGCCTGCACAGCTGGTGGAAGAGTGGGGGCAAAGTCTCTTGAGGTTGCAAAGGCTTCCCGCCCGGCTGCTCTCTCTCTCTCTCCCTCTCCTAACCTGTGCATTAAGTGTGGGGCCGGCTGAGTGCTCTAGGGCCCTGAAGTCAGGCTTTAGAAATCAAACCTGGATGCTTCTCTCTACCACCTCAATGTATCCGATCAGTCGTTTACTATATTAAAAACAACCACCACACCGATTTATTCATTTGAGTATGCTTACAGACCAAACGTGCACCAGGACCATTACATGTGTGGCTTAGCAGAAAGTTCCTTTATCTTTTCAAAGACTTATTTATTTATTATATGTAAGTACACTGGAGCTGTCTTCAGACAGCACCAGAAGAAGGAGTCAGATCTCATCACGGATGGTTGTGAGCCACCATGTGCTTGCTGGGAATTGAACTGAGGACCTCTGGAAGAGCAGTCAGTGCTCTTAACCGCTGAACCGTCTCTCTAACCCTCTGCTGAGAGCTTCTTGCCAGATCCGTTTTGAGGCTGCTGCTCGAGTGACTATAAAATAAATGATAACATCTAAATAACACAAGTGCTGTAGATAGTGGTACATGCAGGGAAACATGCCGTATACCGCGCACCTGACAGTTCATTGAGTAAATCGAGTCATGCCCTGATGCCACGGCCTGGTACCTCAGATGTGAGTCTTAGGGAATCAGGCACATTTAATTATGTGTGATTACTTTTTTATTTGTTTGGTTTTGGTTTTGGTTTTTTGGTTTTCAAGCCACACAGAGAGGAAGAGCTCAATGTCGAGCGGGTTCTTTGTGGAGGTGAAGAGCATCTGCCTTCCGGCATCCATCCCTGCAGTGCTGGTGCAGCTTCTAGCATCCATTTACAACATGTACCAAATGATTCAACGGACTCCAAGACCCTCACCTCTCTGCTGTTTCCACCTCCTCAGTAAACCCCAACTCATCTAACAACACAGATTAAAAGTCCCCGCCAGGGGCTGGCGTGATGGCTCAGCGGGTAAGAGTACTGACTGCTCTTCCAGAGGTCCTGAGTTCAAATTCCAGCAACCACATGGTAGCTCACAACCATCTGTAATGAGATCTGACGCCCTCTTCTGGTGTGTCTGAAGACAGCTACAGTGTATTGGGGTAGAGCGAGAAGAAGAAGAAGGAAAAAAAAGTCCCCTCCAGGAGCTGGGGCTGAAGGCCTGTAACACCAGCTACTGAGAAGCTGAGGCTAGAGGATCACGAGTTCAAGGCCTGCCTCAGCAATTTAGTGAGAGACCCCGTCTCAAAGGATTTGGGGACGTGAATGTGTAGTAAGGTGCTTGCTTTGTGTGTGCAAGGACCTAGGTTCCCTCCAGTACTTTGGTGGGGGGGACACCCTCTTCTATGTACAGTCTCCAGCTATATAGAAAAACTTCTAAATAACACCTTCCAGGCGGCATAGTGACAAGTGTCTGTAATCCCAGCAATCTGGAAGCTGATGCAGGTGGATCTTTCTGAGTCCCAGACCTGCCAGGTCTACATAGTAAGACCCTAGCTCACAAATAATAAATAAATAAATAGATACATACATGAATAAATAAGTAGGTAAATGAATAAAGTATTGCTCAGCAGTTGTCCTAGTGATACCCTACCTCAAAAACGACAGACAGACAGGCAGACAGGCAGACAGGCAGGCAGACAGACAGACAGACAGACAGACAGACAGACAAGGCATGCATTGTTTAGCAGTGTCCATGACAACCTCCAGATGAAGTTTCCTAGAAGCAGGACAAGAGGGGTGTCTCAACATGCTTGCTTCTTGCTTGCATCTGTTTCCCATCCCACTGCTCTGTGAGATTGACACTCAGAGCTGAGAGGTCCCTGTCTCGGTCCCTGCTGGGCTCCGGTGGCTCTCTGTGCCTCTTGAGGTATGGACAGCTCCTGCTTTCCGTCCGTGGCTCACAGTGCTCCCCCACTCCAGCCTCCCACTTCACCCCAAGTGGGCTCCAGACCTACAGAAACGACCACCCACTTCTGATATTCACAGCTTCCTTCCTTCCTTTCTTTCTTTTTCTTTTGCCAGAAATCTTCTTGTCTCTTTATTTATACAAAACACTACTATTATCAGAGTATGGGGATTCTGAGCAATAGTCTCAGCTACTTAGAAGGCTGGCGAAAGGGGTGAGTGGTCTGAGCTCACAAGTGTGAGACAAGCCTGGGTAACGCAGTGAGAGCTCATCTCAAAATCAGTCCATAGGGCTGGGATCCAACTCAACTGGCCGAGAGAGCTTGCTTGCCTTGCATATGTGAAGCCCTGGATTCCATTCCCAAAGCCACATAAGCCAGGCTTGGTATAATCCCAGCACTTCGAGGAGGGGGTGGGGAGGGCGGGTTGAGGATGAGCAGTTCAAAGTCATCCTCAGCTTAAAAAGGGAGTTTGAGACCAGCCTGCCCTTATTAACTAGTTAGTTCAATAAATAGAGCAGTGCTGGGCAGTGGTGGCGCAAGCCTTTAATCCCAGCACTCGGGAGGCAGAGACAGGCAGATTTCTGGGTTTGAGACCAGCCTGGTCTACAGAGTGAGTTCCAAGACAGCCAGTGCTATACAGAGAAACCCTGTCTCGAAAAACCAAATAAATAAATAAAAAGTGGTATGGTGGTTCACACCTGTAATTTCCATACTCTGGAGGCTGAAATAGGGAGATTGCTATAAGTTCAAGGCTAGTCTGGTAAACCTAGCAACATTCTGCTTTTAAAAAAAGAAAAAACAAGCCAGGCGGTGGTGGCACACGCCTTTAATCCCAGCACTTGGGAGGCAGAGGCAGGTAGATTTCTGAGTTTAAGGCCAGGCTAGTCTACAGAGTGAGTTCCATGACAGCCAGGGCTACACAGAGAAACCCTGTCTCGAAAAAAACAAACAAACAAAAAAAACAAACAAACAAAAAAACAAAAAAAAAAAAGAAAAAACAAAACAAAAACCTCAAGTGATAAGTAAATGTGCATTCTTTTTTTTTTTTTTTTTTGGTTTTTCGAGACAGGGTTTCTCTGTGTAGCCCTGGCTGTCCTGGAACTCACTCTGTAGACCAGGCTGGCCTCGAACTCAGAAATCCACCTGCCTCTGTCTCCCCAGTGCTGGGATTAAAAGCATGTGCCACCACTGCCAGGCCTGTAAATATGCATTCTTATTGAATGAGAAGATTCAAACCAGATTAGATTATATTAAAGGAGGTTTATTGGAAGCCGTTCTTGGGCAGGTGAGTTCATTGGCGCCAAGGACCAAGGCCAGGGAAGTTGCTATGAGGAAAGGGCTGGGGGGCAGGGGGCGAGGGGCAGGGTAGGGGTGGAGAGAGAATGGGGCACGTGCATGCAGAGAGAGAAAAGAAGAAGAGAAAGGGACCAAAATGTCTGTATTATACACAGAAAAGCATCTGGAGTAATGGGAGCCCAGCCTCTGGGCTGGAAAGTTCAGGGTTAGGAGCAGGGTATGCCAGGTAGAGACTGAGGGATGCTGGGAGAACCTAGAAGTCCAGGTCTGTTTTGGTTATGTAAAATGTCCACCTCAGTCCCTTGTTCTCAGAGTCTGAAACTAAACAGTCCTCAGAATCCAGCTCCAGGGTCACTGTCCCCTGCTCCTCCACAACACGCTGTCCTTCATGAGCGATCCCTGCCTATTTTTTGTTTAGGAGTCCTTAAACCCACAAGAGCCTTTTGCCAGCAGGCTGGTTACGTGGTTTGAGTGCAGAACAAAGGGCCTGGCACTTGTGGGTAGCGATGGCAAACTGCCTGAAACCAGTTGGCCGAGAACAATATTTTATCACTTTTCAAAGTTTTTTTGTTTTGTTTTGTTTTGTTTTTTTAATCATTAACAGTAGGAAAAGCCATGGGTGATAATGGTGCATGCCTTTAATCCTAGTACTCGGGAGGCAGTGGCAGAGGCAGAGGCAGAAGCAGAGACAGGTGGATATCTCTGTGAGTTTGAGGCCAGCGTGGTCTTCAGAGTGAGTTCCAGAACAGCCAGGGCTACACAGAAAAACTGTCTGGAATAACAGAAAAAAAAAAAAAAGCCAAATGATTTGATTTGTAAACTCAGATGAATATTGGATTTGAGAAAGATTTAGAATCCGGAAGTTAAAACTCAGGAGGGTTTAGATTGCCCCTGCCACTCCTTTTTTTTTTTTTTTAAAGATTTATTTATTATCATATCTAAGTACACTGTAACTGTCTAAAGGTCTTGAGTTCAAATCCCTGCAACCACAGTTGCTGGGATTTGAACTCAAGACCTTTAGAAGAACAATCAGTGCTCTTAACTGCTGAGCCATGTCTTCAGCCCTGCCACTCCTTTTTTAAGGATTTATTATTTTATGTATATGAGTACACACTGTAGCTGTACAGATAGTTGTGAGCCTTCATCTGGTTGTTGGGAATTGACTTTAGGACCTCTGTTCGCTCCTGTCGGCCCTGCTCACTCCAGCCCAAGAGATCTGACGCTCTCTTCTGGTGTGTCTGAAGACCAGAAGAGAGCGTCAGATTTCATTACAGGTGGTTGTGAGCCACCATATGGTTGTTGGGATTTGAACTCAGGACCTTCGGAAGAGCAGTCAGTACTCTTACCCACTGAGCCATCTCTCCAGCCCACCCCTGCCACTCCTAACTGTCTCCCAGGATGACTTTGACCTACAATCACCTAGACTGATGTATATGGCCCTGGTTGGGTAAACTAGAAGCATGCTAAGTGCAGACCCTTATTAGTCCTAGGAACTGATAGGATGTTGACTTCTACATTAGAGAGAGAGCAACCGAGGCTCAGAAGGCAGTAATGCTGTGATCATCGGCCCTAAGTCCTCCTGAGTTGTAAACCCAGGCCAGGGCACCCCCACACAGTCCCAGGAGGCCTTCCCTAGGCTAAGGAAGTGTGGCAGTGCTCTGTGCTTGAGCATCTCCAGGGCACTTCCCTCCACGGAAGAAATGAACTCATCGTGTCTGTGACCATTTGCTCATTTTTAACTGTCCTCCTCTCAGGCCCCAGCCCGATCCTTGAACTATAGAGCACGAATTCTTCAGCGGGCCACTGGTCTATCTCTGACACACAGAAGGAAACAAGGACCTGTTTGTTGCATGAATACGGGTTACACAGGGCTTGCACTGGGGTGGAGTTGGGGACAGGGCAGATGATTCTTGGTGCTGCTGTGGTTGCCAAAAGCACATGAGCCCAGGTCACCGCTTTCCTCTAGTCTGAGTCTTCTCTCCAACTCTTCTGGGGACCTAACAGAGGACCAGAGGATGTCTGTCTCAATGAACCAGTATTTGGACGCATGGCCCATTCACCGCCATCTACGCGAACCTCTCAGGAGCCTCGCGGGAGCTGCTTCCTGAGCTGCACTGGCACCCTCCTTGGCCTGACAGACTGGATTGAGCCGGTCTAGCGCCAGGGGCCAGGCAGATCTGAAGTTCCTGCGACTGACTCCTCATCCTGGGCTCTGTCCAGAAGGAGCACAGCTGGGTGCTTCCCACAGGGTCAGGAGGTAAAGGTTGGCCTGGGAACCCCGGGGAGTGGGAAGGTTTGGTGAAGCAAACACAGAGGCCACCAGGAAGATGGCTTCTCCTCCCACCGTTGGAGTTTCTGAGATTCCCACAGCCTCTGTCCGCTGCCTCCCGCCTCCCCTCTTGTCCCTTGGAGGAAGTCACGGGGCTGAAGGAGAGGTGCGGTTTTAGCTCTGAGCCCCCTCCCCCTCCTCTGATGTCTGTGTGTCTGCGTAGGGGGGTGTAATGACAGCAGAACCATTTTCTGGGTGCAGAGTTGCGCTGACTGCCCCCCCCCTCCAAAGTGCCTTATGACAATGATCAGGTCGGGTACCTACTAAGCACAAAAGCAAGCCTCTGGCTACAAAGCCAGCACTTCAAAGCGGAGGCTGGGGGATCAGGAGTTGAAAAACATCCTTCCCTACTTAGTAAGAGGCTAGCCTGAGCCACACAGGACTTGTCTCAAAACCCAAACCAAAAAAAAAAAAAAAACAGAAACAGAAAAGACAGAGCTCTCTGGTGACTTGAGCCTACAATCTCAGCACTCAGGAAACTGAGGCAGGAGGACAGTCATGAGTTCAAGCCTGGCCTGTACCAAGTAATGGGTTCAGGCCAGTCAGACTCTGTGAGACTCTGTTCTTTCTTTCTTCCTTCTTTCCTTCCTTCTTTTCTTTCTTTATCTATCTTTGGGTTTTTTTTTTTTTCGAGACAGGGTTTCTCTGGGTAGCCCTGGCTGTCCTGGAACTCACTCTGTAGACCAGGCTGGCTTCAAGCTCAGAAATCTGCCAGCCTCTGCCTCCCAAGTGCTGAGATTAAAGGCATGGGCCACCACTGCCCGGCAATTGATTGATTATTGATTGACTGATTGATTGACTGAGACAGGGTCTCACTATGTCGCCTGGCTGTTCTGGAACTTACTATGTAGACCATGTTATCCTCACAGAGATCCACCTGCTCTGCCTGCCAGAGTGCTGGGATTAAAGACACAGGCCTTCAAGTCCAGTTAAAGCTATATACTGAGAACTTGCCAAAACAACAAACAACTGTATGCACAGTCAGAGCTGTGGGCCACTTTTTATTTTTATAAGTGCTCTTCGAATCTTTAATAACGCCAAAAGGATAAACAGTAAAGACTTACAAAGCCATTCTGTAATGCTTTACTGAAAAATTTTAAAAGATTGCATTTTGGGGAGCTGGGGAGATGATTCAGTGGTTAAGAGCACTGGCAGCTCTCCCAGAGGACTCAGGTTTGGTTCCCAGCAGCCTGTAACTCCAGGGATGGAGAGAAAGAGGCAGGGATTCGCCACAAGTTCAAGGGCAGTCTGGTTTACATAGCAAGTTCCAGGACATCCAGCGATCTCAGAAGCAAAAAGGAAAACAAAAAACCCAACAACAAACCGAAAAGACTGAACAAATGGGTCTCTAAAACTAAGTGTTAAAAATGGAAATATATAATGATGTCCTTCATATGTTTGTTTATAACTCTGAAAGAAAAAATATGGTTAAGAGAATATTTTTTGACTAAAGCTACAATTCTCTAAGATCTTCAGAAAGGAGTCTCATTTCAGGGCTGCAGGGGACCTAGGAAAGTTCGTCTTTTCAGACGGTCTTGCTCTTGAGCAGGTGAGATGAGGGACTACCCCGCCCCTCCTCCCCAGTAGGTGTTTCTAAGCTCCTCATTTGAAAGGGAAGCGTGGGAGGCTCAGAGGCTGGGCGACTGACCGAAGGTCACGATGGTTAACGGCAGGATCGGCCTTAGCGTTCAGCTCTTTGAGTCTAAAGGCCACCCTGCGTCACCTCAGGCAGGGAGGCGTCACCTGCAGCTCAGACTCCCAGCAAAGCACCCACGCTCTGTGGGCCACTGACCACAGGGGTCTCAGGATCTCCAGGCAAACCGCATTCTCCACTCACATCAAAGAGCCCCGGACTTCAAAGGCATCTTTGGGAAAGGCGCGCATACTGAGAATGCTCAGGACAGCTAATGCGATTAGCCAGAGACTCTCAACGGGGCAGGAAGTACTTTAGAGAGCAGCTAATTCCTTGGAAGTGAAAATCTGTTCTCACCCCAGCCACGCTAGGAGTCCTTTATTCCTATGGCTAGTGTCTGCTTCTAGATACCGGGGGATTAAGGTGAGATGGGGCTGTGCCACACTTGTGAGCTTTCCAAGCAAGACTAAAGAAAGCCGGGCAGTGGTGGCGCACACCTTTAATCCCAGCACTTGGGAGGCAGAGGCAGGCGGATTTCTGAGTTCGAGGCCAGCCTGGTCTACAGAGTGAGTTCCAGGACAGCCAGGGCTACACAGAGAAACCCTGTCTCGAAAAACCAAAATAAATAAATAAATATAAAAAGATGTATTTATTCTGTCTGTAGTTCTCATGCATGCCAGAAGAGGGCATCAGATCCCATTATAGATGATTGTGAGCCACCCTGTGCTTGCTGGGAATTGAACTCAGGACCTCTTAAAGAGCAGCCAGTGCTCTTAACTGATGAGCCATCTTTCCAACCCCTCCCTCTCCACTTTGTTTGTTTGTTTGGTTTGGTTTGTTTTTTTTTTTTTTTCTGATACAGGGTTTCTCTGTGTAGTCCTGGCTGTCCTGGAACTCACTCTGTAGACCAGGCTGGCCTCCAAAGTGCTGGAATTAAAGGCATGCACCACCACCGCCTGGCCAGTCTCCACTTTTAAGCTTTCCTCCACATCTTGACCTCTAGCTCAGTCCTCTTGTTTTGCCTTGAGCTCATAGCAATTCTCCTGCCTCTGCCTTCCCAATGTTGAACAGCCCTTAAGTACGACCTCTTTGGAGGGTTCCCCTCTCCTTGTCTAAAGGCAGTTGACCCCCATCATCCTCCCTAAGGTCACAGGCACAGCCATGATGCTCAAAGGGGCTGCTTGCTTAATTTTCAAGATAAGGTTTCTCTGTGCAGCCCTGGCTGTCCTGGAACTCACTCCTAGTTCAACCTGGAACAACTTCCAGGTTGGCCTCGAACTCAAAAAATCCACCTCCCTCTGGAGTGCTGGGATTAAACGTGTGTGAGCCACCACTGCCCGCCCGGCTTCAAAGGGCTTGTGATTGGTGCCTGCTTCCCTGCAGGAACACAGGTCCTGCAAGGGCTCTCTGCTTCATCATCTGTGTAATTAGGAATCCTCTGGGCATAGCATGGTGCCAGGCTCATAGTGGGCGCAGGAATACCCGTAAGTAAAGGAGAGGAAGCACAGAGCTGGTCACTGAGGGAGTCTACCAGGGGGCTTCCAGGCCCGATCCTCCCCTTAGTCCTTAGCTGAGAATCCTCGTTCCCCAGCACTGAAAACCAAATGGCAGGTGCTGAGCTAGCCTGCCTTCTTCTAACCCGCTGCATCTCTCTTGCTTCCTTGGGACTTTCCACTGGGGTTATTTCTGCACATTTTTAGCAGACACCAGAGAAAGCCATCACCGGGTGACCATCTTCCCGGGCACTGTTCAGAGAGAGGTCTGCGGACCAGTAGCAGAAACGTTGTTCCTGGTGCTGGGGGGTCAGGGTTTTGGAGCCCGGCTGCTTAAGTTCTAATTTTTGCTTCGCAGCTTGTTAGAATTAAGAGACTTTCGGGAAATTGGTTCACTGGTCGCTTCTATTCTTCCCTTCTGTGAAGGGGAGATAGCACTTGGGCCAGTAGGCTCATGAGACCCAGGATGAAGAAATTCACCACGGCAGCCAGGTATGGTGGCTCGTCACCTGTACTTCCAGCAGTAAGGCAAGAGGGATGCCATGAGTTCAGGGCCAGCCTAGGCTAAGTAGTGAGTTCAAGAGCAGCCTGGGCTACATGGGAAGACTCCATAAATAAAACCAAACAATACAAACTCAATAAGACAAAACAAACACCTGGAAAGAATTGAGAGTGGCCTCTGGATATAGTAAGTGGTCAGTAAGGAGGGCTCTTTTTTTTTTTCCTCAGTATAACAGAAATTGAAATCTTAGGTGTATCCAATAGTAAATAGACAAAATTTTATTTTATTTTATTTTATTTTGGTTTTGCGAGACAGGGTTTCTCTGTGTAGCCCTGGCTGTCCTGGAACTCACTCTGTAGACCAGGTTGGCCTCGAACTCAGAAATTCTCCTGCCTCTGCCTCCCAAGTGCTGGGATTAAAGGCGTGTGCCACCACAGCCCGGCTCAAAATTTTATTTTTTTATTTCCAGTTAAAGAGTTACATTTCATATCAAGTTTACAAATAACGGGTTTTATTTTGATTTTTTCAGTATAAAGAAGTTGCCATGATGTCACATTATGATGGAATGCTAAGTGCTTGTAGGATAGTTGATTGTCAGTATTGAATCCTAATCTCTAGCTGCTGTCTTGTTGATATGGACGAACGTCACCAAGCATGTGTTTCGTATTTTGTTGCATCGTACACTGCGACTAATAAGCCAAGGAATCCACATGTATTAGGTGCATGTACTGTTTCTAAAACCCACAAACTAAGAATGATAAATTACCAATATAGTTTAGTATTTGCTAATTTTACTACACTCTTTTGTTACGTATACATAGGGAAGTCACAGAGATTATAAATTGAATTTGAGTAAAGTTTAAAACCATATATTTTATGATAAAGGGCTTTTAACTTAAGATGACCAAAGCACTGATATTATATATTTGCTGTAAAGAGAATTATAAGAGTTTTATTTTTCTGATATTAAAAGTTACTTAATCAAGATTTGTTTCCATTAACTTGAAAAAAAAAAGGAGGGCTGTTAATCCTCTGTAGTGGTTTGAATATGCTTGGCCCATGGGAAGTGCTACTGTTCGGAGATGTGGCCTTGTTGGAGGAAATATGTCACTGAGGGGTGGGCTTTGGGGTCCTATGCTCAAACCCCTTCTCTTTCTGGCTGCCTTTGGATCAAGATGTAGACCTCTTAGCTCCTCCTACACCATGTCTGCATGGATGCTGCCATGTTTCCCACCTTGATGATCATGGACTGAACCTCTGAAACTGTAAGCCAGCTCCAGTTAAATGTTCTTCTTTATAAAGAGCTGCTGTGGTCATGGTGTCTCTTCATAGCAATAGAAATCCTAACTGAGATGCCATCCTTCCCCCTACTGCATCCCCCAGCCCATCTGGGGGAGAAGCTGCCTGTGGTTGTACTGCAGAGCAGTGCACATAGTTGTGTATAGTGCACACATACGTGCAAACTCACAATGGTGCAAAAGCTAACTGGGTGGGACATACCTGGAATCTCAATACTGGGAAGACAAAGACAGGAGAAGCAGGAGTTCAAAGCCACCCTTGGCCACATAGCAAGTTGGCAAGTCAGCCTGAGTGACATGACACTTTTGTTTCAAAAAGACCACACAACACTGAGCTCTATGGCCTGCAGCTCAGATAAGCCAAGGAGCTTCCCTCTCAAGGAAAGGGGGCATAGGTGACTCCTGTCACGTCCTGGCCCTGTGCTTCCTATATCCAGTGCCATTGGCTTGGGACAGTTGGCTCTGCAACCTGTAGCTGGCTTTGTGCTTTCTGGGATTTTATTTATTATTTATTTATTTATTTTCAAGACAGGGTTTCTCTGTGTAGCCCTGGCTGTCCTGGAACTCACTCTGTAGACCAAGGTGGCCTCAAACTCAGAAATCCACCTGCCTCTGCCTCCCAATTAAAGGCGTGTGCCACCACTGCCCGGCCACTTTCTGGGATTTTAGAAGTGGGTGGATTTCTGCCAAGGCCCAGACCTCTGTTTCCCAGCTGCCTCCACTGCCACCACTAGCACCCAGAATGGGACATTGACCCTAGGAACTCAGAGATGGAGCCAATCCTGAGCTTGCCCTGCTTCAGAGGCAC
>NW_022196909.1:10495191-10498509 GCF_008632895.1 Mastomys coucha
GAGTGCAGTTCTGATGTGCATTCATGACCTGCTCAGTCATGAATGTTCAGTTAGTAGCCAAGAGACTCTTTATGGAAATAGGTTAAAACTGGAATGGTCAGGGTTTCCTCTCAGGCTCACGTCTTCCTGGAGGGAGTCAGAGAACAGGGAAAGCCTGTCACGTGAGGACGGTGCTGTGTAACAACTGGGGGTCCATAGCGTGATGCAATAGAGAGAGGCTGAGGCGGGACTTCCGGGACAGGGGAGGCGTCTTCAAGGCAGTGCCATTTAAGCAAACGTCGCACCAGAACGATGAGGGGTCTGAAGGAAGAAAGAGCTGCAATACAAAGGCCTGGAGAGGACGGGGAGCACTCGGGTGACACTTGGTAGGTGATATGGTGACAAAGCACAGGTGAGGGGAGAGGCAGCTGGTCTGGCGTTAGGGACTGATTGAACCTAGCTAGCTCTCACACATGCTAGGCAAGCCACTCGGCCTCTGAGCTGTAGGATTGGCCTTCTTTTTACTGTTTACTTCGAGAAAAACGTCTCACTAAGTTGCCTGGGCTGGGCCTTCAGCTCACTCTGTAGCCCAGGCTGGCCTTAAACTGAGGCTCCTTCTGCCTCGGCCTGGGGAGCAGATGGGATGACAGGCTAGGACCACTAGGTGGCGGCGCTGAATGCACGAATGGAAGCTAATGGTTCCAGCTCCCTGCGTTTTCAGGCTGTAGGCACAGGCCGGTGTAGCCCCTGCCAAGCCAGCTAGCCAGTGTCTTCCTCACACACCGATGACCTTTCTCATGGCTTTGATCCTAACAGGCCCCTGTGGTAGAGTGCTCTGTATCTGGCCGGTGGGCCCTCTATGACATTTCTGTGGTGTTACATTTTCACGATGCCTGAGATGCAACTAGGTCAGTAACTTTGTTTTAATTTTTTTTTTTTTTTTTTTAAGACAGGGTTTCTCTGTGTAGCCCTGCCAATCCTGGAACTCACTCTGTACACCAGGATGGCCTCGAACTCGGAGATCTGCCTGTCTCCGACTTCTGAGCGCTGGGATTAAAGGCGTGAACCTCCGTGCCATAAACCTCCATGCCCAGCTTTGTTTTTTGTTTGTTTGAGTCAGGGTCCCGCCCAACCTAGGCTGGCCTTTACTCTCCGTAGCTGAAAACCTCTGATACTGGTATGGCTTTTTGTTTTGTTTGCTTTTGTTTTTTTTTGTTTGTTTGTTTTTTGTTTTAAGATTTATTTATTATGTGTAATTACACTGTAGTTGTCGTCAGACTCTCCAGAAGAGGGCATCAGATCTCATTATGGATGGGTGTGAGCCATCCATGCGGTTGCTGGGATTTGAACTCAGGACCTTAGGAAGAGCAGTCAGTGCTTTTTTGGTTTTTTTTGTTTGTTTGTTTTGTTGTTGTTGTTTTTCGAGACAGGGTTTCTCTGTGTAGCCCTGGCTGTCCTGGAACTCACTCTGTAGACCAGGCTGGCCTCGAACTCAGAAATCCACCTGCCTCTGCCTCCCAAGTGCTGGGATTAAAGATGTGTGCCACCCGGCTGCAGTCAGTACTCTTAACCACTGAGCCATCTCTCCAGCCCCTGTTTCTGTTTTTTTTTTTTTTTTAACTTTTTGTTTATTTATTTAATGTATGTAGGCACACTGTCCCTGTCCTCAGACACACCAGAAGGCGGTGATGGATGCCCATTACAGATGGTTGTGAGCCACATGTAGTTGCTGGGATTTGAACTCAGGACCTTCAGAAGAACACTCAGTGCTCTTGCCTGCTGAGCCATCTTGCCAGCCCTGTATGCATGCATTTTACAGTGGTGTAAACTGAGGCACCTGAGAAGGCATGGGTTCTTCCTAGTTACCTGGGAAGTTAGTGGCCAAGGAGAGGGAACACTGCTAGCTCACTGGGTCCCACAGTAGAAATGGAAGAGAAAGACCATCGAAGAAGTACCCACTCTATGTTGGCCTCTATCAACTTAAACTATTTGCTGTGGTCCTCAACATAACTCAAAATAAGAATTATTGTACCCATTTTACAGTTGAAGCACTGGATATAAGAAATGGATTCAGGGGCTAAAAGACATTTTATGTACATGAGCACATTGTAGCTGTCTTCAGACACACCAGAAAAGGGCATCAGATGCCATTACAGATGGTTGTGAGCCTCCATGTGGTTGCTGGGAATTGAACTCAGGACCTTCAGAAGAGCAGTCAGTGCTCTTAACCGCTGAGCCATCTCACCAGTCCTATAAAATACCTTTTTTAGCCGGGTGGCGGTGGCGCATGCCTTTAATCCCAGCACTTGGGAGGCAGAGGCAGGCGGATTTCTGAGTTCGAGGCCAGCCTGGTCTACAGAGTGAGTTCCAGGATAGCCAGGGCTACACAGAGAAACCCTGTCTTGAAAAAAACAAACAAACAAACAAAAAAACAAAAACAAAAACAAAAAAAAAAAAAAAGAGAGAAAGAGATTCACAACTACTGTTAGACTCCAAAGAGCCCCTCTCTTCACAACATCACCATGAACCTGGACTACATGCCTGGCTCCAAAGGTCAGATTGAAGAGTTCTGGCTGGTGGGGGTGGGGTGTAGGGTAGACACCCTGCAGGGTGGGGACCAGTAGGGTGGGGACCAGTAGGAGAGAAGGTCTAGGCCATGCTGGAACCCTGCTGGGCTCTCACAGGCCTTCATTTCCTGCGAAGGGCAGCTCTGGAGCCTGGGTACCAGTTTCAAGGCCACACAGATCTCTGCAGCATCCGAGTCTGGCCTCCTGAGGTGGTTCTGAGATTAAAGGTTCCTGGCTTTCATGGACCTGCCCCTGGCCCAGGGTTGCTATGGGAGTTGGCTTAAAAGACCATGTCGGAGGGAGGATTTTCAGAATCGCTCTGCTTTCCCACGCTGTGTGGGGTCTCCACCTCCTATGGTCAGCCTGACTCAGAACCAGCTGTCAGGACCCCTGGGGCTTCTTGGGGAGGCCGACTTTTGTTTTGTTTTTTTGACAATTGTGGGTTGTCTTGCTAGTTTGTTTCCAATTGTGGTAAAAGATGTGTATGGGACAGGGCTGGCGGTGTAGCTCACTGACAGGACAGATGCTTTCTTGTTATTCGTTTTTAACTGTATTTGTGCGCGAGCTCACGTGCACATGTGCGGACCTTCCGACACTTGGCGGCAGTTGGCTTGCTTCCTCTACTGTGGGTCCCAGGGATGGAAATCGGGTCGTCAGGCTTGGCAGCAAACACTTTTACCTTCTGAGCCAACCGTCCTCAACCTTCTCAGTGCTGCGACCCTTGACCCTTCAGTACACTTCCTCATGTTGTAGTGACGCCCCCCCCCCCAAG
>NW_022196909.1:10499276-10503458 GCF_008632895.1 Mastomys coucha
GGGGGGGGTAGCTCAGGAGAGAAAGTGAGAGAACTGACTTAACATTTGCAAGCCAGCCAGGCCCCAAAGCAGGAAGTTCTCTGACCTGCTGAGTTTCCATCTCTCCCTCCTACCTCTGACTGCCACCCTCTCCTGCCTGGCCTATGTCCCCGCTTCCCCTCCCCACCCCCCAGAACTTCAGACAGTGCATCCTGGGCTTCCAGCTTGCTGCAATCCAGTGCTGTTCCCGCATAAAAGCAGAAGTCAGGCAGTAACAGGTGACAGGCTGGGAGACAGGTGAGGGGGGCTCAGGATCCGACCACAGTTTCCTTCTTTCTTAATCTTTCCTTCTTTCTTTCTTTTTTTAAAGATTTATTTATTTTATGTGTATGAGTACACCGTAGCTGTACAGATGGCCGTGAGCCATCATGTGTGTGGCTGCTGGGAAATGAACTCAGGACCGCTAACTCTGGCCCCGCTCGCTTCAGTCTTCAGACGCACCAGAAGAGGGAGTCCGATCTCATTACGGGTGGTTGTGAGCCACCATATGGTTGCTGGGATTTGAACTCGTGACCTTTGGAAGAGCAGATGGTGCTCTTACCGGCTGAGCCATCTCATCAGCTCCCGACCACAGTTTCTTAATGCAAAATGCCTGCCCAGCCTGGTAGGTGCAAAGTTAGAACCAGGAGTCAGCTTCCCCGTGTGTGGGAGGTGCTGGGGGGGGGAGACAAAGGCTCCTTTCTTGACCATCTTGGGAAAAAAAATCCCACAGGGGAAGTAGGAAGATAGCTGAGAACTCTCCTATTCCCAGGTTTCCCACAACCCTCGCGAGAGGGAGTGTCTAGCCGAGGAGTCTGGAGCCAGTTATGGGATGGCATTTCTCAAATATCTGAAAGCTAGACTACTGACTCACCGCTGGTGGTGATGGTGATGGTGATGATGATGTGTGTGTGTGGTATGATATGAGTGTGTGTGTGTGTGTGTGCGTGTGTTTGGTGTGCTGTGTGTGGTATGTGTGCGGTGTGGTGTGTGTATATATCCGTGTGATGATATGGTGTGTGCGGATATTTCTCTGTGTGTTTTGGTGTATGTGGGGTGTGGTATGTTTGTGTGTTGTATGTGTGGTGTGGTGTATGTATTTGTGCGATATGGTATCTGTCGTGTATATTTTTCTGTGTGTGTGTGTGTTTTGGTGTATGTAGGGTGTGGTGTGTGTGCGTTTGGTGTGGTGTGTATGGTGTGTATGTGGTGTATATTTCTCTCTCTCTTCTCTCTCTCTCTGTGTGAGGAGGGCAGGGGGAAGCACCAGCTGGAAGTGGCTGCCACACTCACTGAGAGGAAGCCTGAAGACCAGCCTGCCAGCCAGTCCTGCCGCAAAAAGGGCTGAGGCCAGCCTGGTCTACAGAGTGAGTTCCAGGACAGCCAGGGCTACACAGAGAAACTCTGTCTCAGAAAACCAAAACCAAAAATAAAAGAGTGAGCTCCCTGTCAGTTAAGAGATTTAAATCAGGCAGCATTTATGGCTGAACATAAGAGAACCAATGGACTGGGGTCCCATTGTCACAATTTGTGCGTTTGTATAATGAAGACAGTAGTAGAGTAAACCTTAGGATGGAAGGCCACTCTGAAGTCTATCGACCAGGGAAGGAAGGAGCGGCATCTTAAGGAGGGGAGGGGGATTCTGGGGTGAAGTGAGATCTTCTGCAACTATCCTCCTGGCCCTAAGTTCTATGGAAGCGGATCCACAGGCCCTTTCTAACAATGTCACCTGCCATCAAACAGGCACCCTCCCCTCCCCTCTTCATAGGTGGAGCTGAGGAGAACATAAGGCCAAGATGATTGTGCCTATTGCACAGATCAGGAGACTGAGGCCAGAAGGTCCCTTGATCTGCCTTAGATGTGGCAGTCTGAGTGAAAACGGCCCACATAGAATAATAAAGAATGGCACTGTGGGTGGCCTTGTTGGAAGAAGTGTGTCACTGGGGGTGGGCTTTGAGATTTCAGATGCTCAAGCCACGCCCAGTGTCCCTCTCTTCCTGCTGTCTACTGATTAGGTTGTAGAACTCTCAGCTGCCTCTCCAGCACCATGCCTGCTGGCATGCTACCGTGTGTCCCGCCATGATGGACTAAACCACATTTTTCCTTTATTAGAGTTGCCATGGTCATGGTGTCTCTCCACAGCAATGGAAACCCCTCACTAAAACACTAGCCTAGTCCCAGGGAGGCAGGCCCTGGGCGGAGACTTGGGTCTTCAGAAGACTGATCATGGCTCTTGGCTCTTGGAAGCTTGGCCCTGGTTTCCCCTCAGTGGAGGGAGGGCTGACTGATTGATCGGAAGGAAGGCAGGGGCGGGGCTGGAGAGGGCACAGTGTAGTTCAGAGCGCTGACTGCTCTTTCAGAGGACCTGGGTGCAATTCCCAGCACCCACAGGACAGCTAACAACTGTCCATAGCTCCAATGTAGAGCCATCTTGTGGCTGCTGGGAATTGAACTCAGGTCTTCTGCTTGCTCCACCCCCACTCGTCTGGTCCCACTCACTCCGGTGTAACAAGCTATAACTGTCTTCAGACACACCAGAAGAGGGCATCAGCTCTCATTACAGATAGTTGTGAGCCACCATGTGGTTGCTGGGATTTGAACTCAGGACCTTTAAGAAGAGCAGTCAGTGCTCTTACCTGCTGAGCCATCTTGCCAGCCCCAATAAATAGCTCTTTAAAAAGAAAGGCATGGATGGGCTTCCTTCTGCTAGATCCCACACAGGGAGCTCCCTCCCCTAACTGCAAGGGGCCCCTTCACAGGGTTCTGCCAGAGGAGCAGAGGAGCAGGCAGAAGCCATGTTTCCTTTAATGGAGGCCCCATGAGGCAGGACTTCTGTTCTTTCCCTGATCGGAGGAGACTGGGGTTTCAGGAGGAGAACTAGCCTGAGACAGGGTATCTGAGCTTGTTTCACAGCTCCAGCTGGAGGTGAGGTGAGGTGTCAGCAGGACCCATTGTCTCAGCCCTGGGAAGCCCTCTGAGCTGGGCCAGGGCCGCTTTTACCTCCATCCCTGCCAGTGATTCAGACGAACCCATCACAGGTGGGAGTGGGGCTTGGAGGTGTGTGATTAAGTTGTAGTAGCTCGATATAATCAGGACAGGGCTCAGGTATTTTGGCCCAGGGTTTCTTAGTCAAACCCAACCTTACTCATCCTGGAAAGATGTCCGTGGCTTCTGCTAGCGGCTGTGGCAGGGGAAGAACTGTCCTTGTCCGTCGCTGTTCCTGCTTGTTCCTTCCTGCAGGAGGGATCTAGAGTGACTGTGGAGGTCTGCTTTGAGGAAGGCTCAAGACAGCTCTCTAACAGAGCCCTGAGTCCAGCGAATGAGCATGTGAGGGACTGAGGTTGGGGATGAACGGGCCTGGAAGTTGTCCTTGACTCTGCCAGGTGCCAGCTGGCAAGGTGGTAGGACGCATCCACCCACTGCGTCTAAGGAACACAGCTTCCAGCCACAGGACTGAAGTTATTGGCCCGGGCAACTCAGGTGTACTGGGGCACACCCATAACCTCAGCATTTGGAGGGTGGAGGCAGAAGGATCAGGGGTCCATGGGTAAGCTTGGGCTACATGAGACTTTGTCTCAAAAGAGGAGGGAGGGAGAAAGAGAGAGAAAGAGAGAGAGAAGGGGAGAGGGAGGGAGACAGAGAGAGAGACAGACACAGAGAGATATTGAGAGATTTCTGATAATGACTTGCTGGGAACAGTCAAGAAGGGGACAGACAGAACTAAGCCTAGCCTGGTGGCTGCAGTGGAAATATACCCATTTAATCTTAGTGCTACAGAAGTAGAAGCAAGTAGAGTTCAGTGAGTTTGAGACCAGCCTGGTCTCAGGACAGCCAGGAGAACACAGAGAAACCCTGTCTTTAGGCACTGCTTTGAAGAAGAGGAGGAGGAGGAGGGAGAGGAGAAGGAGAAGGAGGAGGAGGAGAAGGAGAAGGAGGAGAAGGAGAAGGAGGAGGGAGAGGAGGAAGAGGAAGAGGAAGGAGAGGAGGAGGAGGAAGAGCAGGAGGAGGAGGGAGAGGAGGAGGAAGAAGAAGAGGAGGAGGAGGGACAGGAACAGGAGGAGGAGGGAGAGGAGGAGGAGGGAGAGGAAGAGGAGGAGGGAGAGGAAGAAGAGGAGGGAGAGGAAGAAGAGAAGGGAGAGGAGGAGGAGGGAGAGGAGGAGAGAG
>NW_022196909.1:10503618-10508762 GCF_008632895.1 Mastomys coucha
GAAGAAGAGGAGGGAGAGGAGGAGGAGGAGGAGGAGGAAGGAGAGGAGGAAGAGGAGGGAGAGGAAGAGGAGGAGGGAGAGGAGGAGGAGGAGGAAGAGGGAGAAGAGGAGGAGGAAAAGGAAGAGGGCACGTAATGCCACCTCTAGGTAACTTAGTCCAGGGTCCAGGTCAGGTCTGGTGGGGCACGCTGGCTGCCCTCTTACACTTTGCTTCTGGAATGCAGGGTGTCCTGTTCCTCACAGTCTGGTATGGGGTCTGTGGTTGCTTTCAAACACTGCAGCAAAAACCCCAACGGGAACTGGGTGTGGTAGTCCAAGTCTGCATCTTAATTCCTGGGAGGGGAGGCAAGCAGATTGCTGCAAGTTGGAGGCTATGTCATGAGACCTGACTCCAAAACCAGACATGCAGACAGACAGGTAGACAGGCAGACAGACAGGTAGGCAGGCAGATAAAAACCAACAACCAAACAACAAAATTAACACTCTAAGCCAGTAGGAAGAGAAAAAGAAAAATGGCAGAGAAATCATGAAAGATGATATATATATTGTTTGTTGTGTTTCAAGACAGGGTTCCTCTGTGTAGCTCTGGCTGTCCTGGAACTTGCTCCGTAGCTCAAGGTAGCCTTGAACTCAGAGATCTGCCTCCTTCTGTCACCCTGAATGCTGGAAGTAAAGGCATGTTTATGCCTTATGATTATGATTATGCCTTGCTCAGAGGTAAAATTAATATCTATTACAATATATATCATAATATATAATAATATATGAGGATGTGTATGTGGCTGAGTGTACATGTGTGTAATTTGAGTATGCCGGAGACTGAAGAGGTCACAAGAAGGTGTCCCTTAGGCATGGGATGAGGCAGTTGGGAGTCATCATGTGGGTGCTGGGATCACATTTGGGTCCTCTGCAAGAGCAGTTAATTGCTTTCACCACCCAGGCGTCTCTCCAGCTCTGGGAGGGCAAAGCTTGAGGGCGATCATATCTGGGCAATGGGCTGTAGAATTAATCATGCTGGTTTGGATATGCGCCTATGCAGAAATAGTCAAAATTTAAAATGACTCAGTAATTAGAATTTAGCATAAGTGCACAAGGTAAAAATAACCCATTTACACAAAAAGATGGTAGAAGGTAACCCTGCTCCCTGCCCCCACGTGCAGCCCCCTTTCTAAGGCTAAACTCTCATGACACCCACTTCCAGACCTTTCTAAAGGTTGACCTTGGTGTATGCCTTTAATCCTAGCACTTGGGAGGCAGAGGCAGGCAGATTTCTGAGTTCGAGGCCAGCCTACAGAGTGAGTTCCAGGACAGCCAGGGCTATACAGAGAAACCCTGTCTCGAAAAAAAAAAAAAAAAAAAAAAAAAAAAAAAAAAAAGAAGAAGAAGAAAGAGAAAAACCCAAATTAATTAATTAATTAAAAAGAAAAAAGTAAAATAAAAATTATGGAGCTGGGTATGGTGGTATACAACTGTAATTCCAGTATTTGGAAGGTGAAGGCTGAGAGATAATTGTAATGCAGGATTTTAAGACCAGGATGGGCAACAGGTAAGATACTGATTTAATTTAAAAATTATCTATCTACCTATCTATCTATCTGTATATATTATATATATGCTAGTTGAATGTGTTTTATTTATTTGTGCAAGCTACTGTAGGGTGGGGATTGAGTCTAAAACTCAATGCCAGGCAGTGGTGGCACACCTTTCATCCCAGCACTCAGGAGGCAGAGGCACGCAGATCTCTGAGTTCAAGTCAGCCTGGACTAGAGAGTGAGTTCCAAGACAACCAGGGCTACATGGAGACACTCCATCTCTTAAAAAAAAAAAAAAAAGAGGGGCTGGCGAGATGGCTCAGCGGGTAAGAGCACCAACTGCTCTTCAGAAGGTCATGAGTTCAAATCCCAGCAACCACATGGTGGCTTACAACCACCCGTAATGAGATCTGACGCCCTCTTCTGGTGTGTCTGAAGACAGTTACAGTGTACTTAATTATAATAATAAATAGATCTTAAAAAAAAAAAAAAAAAGAATAGTGTTACCTAGTTAATGTCTCCAGCTGGCTTCCTGCCATGCCCTCATCCCTGGATACAGTATTTCGAAGTTTCTTCCAGCTTCTGGTCTGTGTGAAACTGCCTGGGTGAGCTGAGCATGACCTGTAGTTTCGATCATGCCCTCCACAGACAAAGCCTTGACCGATTCCAGGATGCTACTACTACAGTCCACACCACCCTGGATATCCTGGTCCCTGTTCACCTCCAGGCCTCGAGAGATGCTTTCCTGTCAGCCTACATCTATCTGTCTCCTGTTCTAAAATAGCTGCTGGAGATAATAGGACTGAGGGGAAGGCTCAGTGGTTAAGAGTTCTTATTGGAGGCTGGAGAGATGGCTCACGCACTGACTGCTCTTCCGAAGGTCCTGAGTTCAAATCCCGGCAGCCACATGGTGGCTTACAACCATCTGTAATGAGATCTGACTCCCACTTCTGGAGTGTCTGAAGACAAGCTACAGTGTGCTTACATATAATTAATAAATAAATCTTAACAACAACAAAAAAAGAGTTCTTATTGCTCTTCCAGAGGGCAGGAGAGTTCGGTTCCTGGCACCTACATCAAGTGACTCACAGCATCCCATAATTTCAGCTCCAGGGTATCTGATGCCTTCTTCTGGCCTCCTTAGAGACCTGAATACACACACACACTGGGCATGCCCATGGTGCCTGTGCACACGAGCAGACAAAACAATGATACATGTGAAATACAATTTTAAAGAATCTTGTTGACGAGATGGCTCAGTGGGTAAGAGCACTGCTCTTCCAGAGGTCCTGAGTTCAAATCCCAGCAACCACATGGTGGTTCACAACCACCCGTAATGAGATCTGACGCCCTCTTCTGGTGCCTCTGAAGACAGCTACAGTGAACTTATGTATAATGATAAATAAATCTTTGGGCCGGAGCGAGCAGAGGTCCTAAAATTCAGTTCCTAACAACCACATGAAGGCTCACAACCATCTGTACAGTTACAGTGTACTCATATATATAAAATAAATAAATCTTAAATTTTTTTAGCCGGGCGGTGGTGGCACACACCTTTAATCCCAGCACTTGAGAGGCAGAGGCAGGCAGATTTCTGAGTTCAAGGCCAGCCTGGTCTACAGAGTGAGTTCCAGGACAGCCAGAACTACACAGAGAAACCCTGTCTTGAAAAAAAAAAAAAAAATTTATTCTTTTTTAAAGAGTCAAAGTAAAATAGCCACCCACTCTCCGTGCTTGTTAGCCAGCCCATCAGCTCTCTGTCCATTGATCTTTTTGTTTTCCAAATTTGCACCATTGCAAAAGATGACCAGCTTTGTCCGTGGCAGTTTGCAGCCACAGAGGCACATCTCCAGGCCTATTTCTGAGTGGAAGTGTGAGGTCAGAGGGTCTCTTCCTGTGTCCTATGTACACATACTACCAAAGGGCTTGTCAGGGGCTCCTCTAACCCCGGGGGTTCTTTGAGACTCAGAGGCAGGTCAGAGACCCATCCCAGGAGGGTTGGTACTGAGGCTGGATTGCCAGAGGCTGAGCCCAGGCGAGCTTCCTAAACTCCTGCCTGCGTTCCTGTATGTCTCCAGTTCCCAATATCCAGGACCTACCCTGCGGCCTTCTGTCTCTGCAGCAATGTTCTGGTAAGCAGACATCCACCATGCCTTTGATGCAGGGAAATGCCACTCACCCCAGGAGTTCTGTTTCTAGAGACAAGCACTTTATCACAAGAGGGCCCCTGGGAAGCTATGTCAGGCCTCCCTGGCTCCTGTGACCTCCCCCAGTTCCCTGCTTCTCCTGGGGAATCTTCATAAACGGCACTGCCATTCTGAGACATCCTTGGAGGCCTGCACCCGGCTGCTTGGCGACAACCAAGCAACAGAGCTGGGTTATTTAGGGGAGAGAATGGGTGGGTGGGAGGGAATGACAGCAGCTTATTCAGGGATGGATGGTCTCTCTGCTGCAGGGTGGTGGTCCCTGCCTGTGCTCATTATTCTCAGTGTCCAGGGCCTAGGATTTTGCACTGAGTCCCAGCAGAAAGCCATTTGGAGCCTTGCCTGACATGGGTAGGGGCCAGGCACTTTCGCAGGTTCCGAGGGGGCTTGCGAAATCCACCTGCCTCTGCCTCCCAAGTACCGGGATTAAAGGTGTGCGCCACCCCTGCCTGGTTTATATTTTTCTTAATCTCAGAATGATATCAGGATAGATGCGGCTACTTCGTAGATGTGGAAAATGGTAACTCAGAGAAGTTAAGCCACTTGCCTGAAGTCACACAGATAAGTGAGAGAAACCGATTGAAACCTCAGGCCTGCTTTCCTACAGACTACTGAATACTCACATAGCTGGAACTGGCAGGGCCCTTGCAAATGCTTCAGTTCAGAAGCAGGCCTCACAGCTCCTCACAGCTCCTCACAGCTCCTCTCAGTTCAGGCCTAGACAGCTGGGTCTCCTTGTTTGGCCCAGGGCTATTTTCCTTGCTTTTTCCAGTACCCTGGCCCCATCCCTCCTCTTGCAGGAACCAATTGCTTACAGGCTAGGGGAAGATGCTTGAAGAACAAAGCTGTGGAACTGGTGGGGCTGCAGGGCTGCACATCAGCTATTTAACGTGGCTGCGCTCTAGGCTCCAGGCGTGGTGACTGTAATTCCAGCCATGTGGAAGAAGACGCTGGCTGGGCGGTGGTGGCGCATGCCTTTAATCCCAGCACTTGGGAGGCAGAGGCAGGCGGATTTCTGAGTTCGAGGCCAGCCTGGTCTACAGAGTGAGTTCCAGGACAGCCAGGGCTACACAGAGAAACCCTGTCTCGACAAAAAGAAGAAGAAGAAGAAGAAGAAGAAGAAGAAGAAGAAGAAGAAGAAGAAGACGCTGGAGGGCCAGGACTTCAAGGGCATCCTAAGCTACTATACAGGGAGTTTGGAGCCAGCCAGGATTCCACAAGACCCCATCTCAAAAGCAAAAGCCAAACTGAAAACAAAAGAAAGAACCAGGGCTGGAGAGGTGGCTCAGCGGTTAAGAGCACACTGACTGTTCTTCCAGAGGTCCTGAGTTCAATTCCCTGCAACTACATGGTGGCTCACAGCCATCTGTAATAAGATCTGATGCCCTCTTCTGGTGTGTCTGAAGAC
>NW_022196909.1:10508992-10514765 GCF_008632895.1 Mastomys coucha
AAAAAATCAGGCCCCAGGTTCTATCTCCAACACCAGAAAAAAAAAAAAACGCTAGGGGATGGGTTGTGGTGTGAGTGTGAATTCTGGAGATTCTGAGCTGTAAGTTCCTGAAAGTACCAACAGTCTAGGGTATGTGCTCAGGTTCCATGGCCTTGCAGGGTAGGCATGAGGCACAGTCCAAAGCAGACTGGTCTAGTGAGTGTACCAGAGACTCAGCCATGGAGAACTGGGCTTCTAAACTCAGTCCAAAAAGCCCTCTGCCTTGGCAGGTTCAGGGCTGGGTTCCCAGTGTGAGCTTTGATGACTGTCACCAGTAAGCACTGGCACCCTTTCATCCTCCCAGGAGTCCCAGGAAGCAAAAACTGTTGGGCACTTGTGGGGACAGGGAGCTACCTCTCCAGGCATGTGTCTTCCTGGTTCAAAACTAGTGTCTTCTACACATGGGGGGCACACAGTAGGGACTCATCTAGGGGTGGGATCCTGAGGCAGAGCAAATGGGCCTGGGAGGATGGTCCTGGAGCCAGAGGAACCATCTGGGTTGGGAGTTAACTGGTCCAGAGATCTCTTGGAGAAAGCAGCTGACACCTTCTCTAGAGTACTGTGACAGCCCTGTGGTCAACAAGAGCAAGGCCATGTTGTCTTCATCCTCTGTGTCCAGAGGCCTGATGAGAGCTGATGGGAGCTGTGAGGAGCTGTGAGGAGCTGTGAGGAGCTGTGAGGAGCTGTGAGGAGCTGTGAGGAGCTGAGAGGAGCTGTGAGGAGCTGTGAGGAGCTGAGAGGAGCTGTGAGGAGTTGAGAGGAGCTGTGAGGAGCTGAGAGGAGCTGTGAGGAGCTGTGAGGAGCTGAGAGGAGCTGTGAGGAGCTGAGAGGAGCTGAGAGGAGCTGTGAGGAGCTGTGAGGAGCTGAAGAGTTGTGAGGAGCTGTGAGGAGCTGATGGGAGCTGAGAGGAGCTGTGAGGAGCTGCCTGCTTCTTATCCCTTGTCAAGTGTCATCTTTGGTTTAGATTCAGTGCCTCTGCTTTCCGGACCATCATTTGTGCCTGTCAGAAAATAACTTGTGGCTTGAGTGCTCCCATGAGGGAGACCTGGTTCCCACAGCTTCTGCTCAAAGTCTGGATTTGAGAGTTCTCTTTCAAGAGCACTGGAACCTGGCTATGGCTGAGCAGTCCTGGGGCTGCACAATTGACACTGCCAAGGTGTATTTGTATTAACAGCAGTAGCAGCTGCTGCTGAGGCTGGCTGACTCTGCTGGGATGGGGTGCTCTCTGTGGTCTCTATGCATTTTTATTTAGGTTCATATATACACACATACACATGTACACACATGTTCACACATGCACACACATGTACACACATGCATACATATACACACATGCATAGACACGCACACATACTCACACTGAATTTTGTTTGTTTGTTTGTTTTTGTTTTTTGTTTTTTTGAGACAGGGTTTCATTGTATAGCCCTGGCTGTCCTGGTACTCACTCTGTAGACCAGGCTGGCCTCGAACTCAGAAATCCACCTGCCTCTGCCTCTCAAGTGCTGGGATTAAAGGCGTGCGCCACCATGGCCCGGCCCTGAAGTTTTATATAGACATTCAATCCCTTCCTCATATCCCTGCAGAGGAGCATACAAGCCTTGAATGTGCAGATGTGTGCAACACAAACACATCTGTATGGGGCTCCCTGCTCCTTAAGCCTGTATAGGATACTGTGGGGGTGGATCCTGAAAGCTCTGTTTTCCCAGGTTCTGTTGTGTGACCCATGGGTCCTTTCTTAGGAGATCTGGCTTTGCTCTGAGCTTCCCGCTGGCACTGTAGAAGCGTCTACAGCATTTGAGAGGGTCCAGACTGGCTCAGCTATAAGAGCCGCTTCTTGATCCTTGAATTCCACTGAGCCTGGGAGAGAGCACAGGATGTCTGCTCATGGGGCCCTAGGCTGCTCTGCAGCTGCCCTCCCTATCTCAGCAACAAGTGGGGTGACCTGGCCCTCAAGGCCTGACTTTAGTCCTTGTGGCTCATGGGACTTCCCTGTCCCAGCCCATAGCCAGGGCTGCTGCACAGCAGGGGCTTATGTGGGAACTGGTAAGGCACCTGTGTCCTATACCTGAGATGTCTCCCGGTCTCTGCATCCCTGTGCCTGAGGCCTTTCCACCCGGCTGTGAGGCTGTGGGTTAGTTTGAAGAGCTGTGATGACAGCTGTCCTTTCGGGCCACCACAGTGGGCTTCTCTGCTGCTTTCAACCAGAGCGGAGACATGTATGAATAGGAACCTTCACTCAGGGAAGATGCTCTGATCCTCCAGGCTCTGTCCTTAGAGGCACACAGCCCAGGGATCCAGTTTCTTCTGGACAGTGCAGGGCACTGTGCATGTTTGTGTATGTATGTATGCTCTAATCTGTGTATGTGTGCATTCTCTATACCCTGTGTGTTTGTGCCACGGGCCGGCCGATCTGGGCCTCCCTCAACCCGCGGGAGAAATGGGGGTCCTAGTCAGGTCGACAAGGCGTAGGCGAAGAAATGACAGCAGAGACGACACATGAAGTATAAAATCTAAATGTATTTCTTAGAAATGGCATCAGACTTTTACAGTCATTGTAAAAGAGAGATGGTAAATCTGGCAGCTCAACAGTTGAGGTACATCTAAGGCTATCTGAAACATACTGGGTCTAAAGCAGCAGCTATCTCCTCTGAACTGGTGCTGTATCCCCCGGGCCCAAGTGTTCTGGGCCTGGGGGACTGCGAGAGATACATGAATCTGAGTCCTAGCCCATCTAAGTTCTAGTGCTAGTCCTGCATGTGAGTCCAAGTCCTTCTTCCCCCAGTCCTACTGCTAGACTGAAGTCACCACACCAAGGTCAGCAGGGTTTGGTAGCTAGGTGTGAAGCAGGAGGAAGAGGGGTGGAGCCCTCCCTGTTGAGGTATTCTTATGCTAATTCTCTGGTTCTTGCTGGAGGCAGGCAGAGGGGAGTCTCGACCTAACACTTTTAGCTAACGTCCTAGAGTGAGGGAAACCCTTCAATTACTGTCTAGTACGCAAAACATTAAACTAGGATAGTTGGAAACATTGTGTCGGCCAGGAGACAATGCCCAATCTTAACCATTTACAAATCATTTCTTGGGGTACCTTTATGCCTAATTATGAGGCTGTGTTGACGATTGGAAAGACTAATACCAGCGACTAGTCTGAAATCCAGGAGGCACAGATCTCCTTTTGAAGTCTTATTGCCTCTTATCCTTTTTCAGGATTTTATCCCCGATATTTTGGATGTGACTGGAGTAGACGAGTGTGCGTGGCATGTTAGCTCATGCCTGGATATTCTGCTGTGAGCAAACTGTCCTGAAACCTGTCCTCAGGCCTGCAGGCGACCCATTTGGGACTTGATGGGATGGGGACATGGTGCTATGACAGAGGAACAAGGAAGAACACTGTGCCCAAGGATGGAGCCTGACAACAAGCTACACGCTGTACTTGGGCCTCCGGTCCTTAGCTCAGTGGTCCCTCAAACATCTCTCCCAAAGATGAAGAAGGTGGGGAGTCAGAGAGCTTTTCTTTCCCCAGGCCGCACAGTCCAGGTAACGAACTGCAGGCCAATCTGAGTGAAGCGTGGCTAGAGTCAAGATGGCTGTGCTCCTTTAGGGGACCCTTTGGGCTTTCTCTTTCTGCCTCACACACCTTGGGCAGGCAGAAGGGAGTCTGACATAGAGGGCAGGCAATCCTGGGGCTTCGGTTTCCCCATGCATTAAAACCAGGATGGTGAGGGCTGGGGATAGGGTAGTGTGTTTGCCTGCCTGGCATACAGGAGTACTTGAGCTCGAGAATCCAGCATTGCATAAAGCCAGAATGGTGGCCCATGCCTATACTCCCAGCCTTCAGGAGGAGGATCAGAATTTCTAGGTTATACTTAAGTAAATATTGAACAAAACCAACTTAGGGTATATGAGTCCGTGTGTGTGTGTGTGTGTGTGTGTGTGTGTGTGTGTGAGACACCACTGCACACATGCAGTGTATCTGGCCAGACCACCCTTAATGAGTCCTTTTAGGCTTGCAAGCCCCTCCCTCTGCGTGATTCAAGTCCTGTGGCTTAACTTTGGCTGAAGGCCAGGCCTTCAAAGTCTTCATCTTGGCCACAGCTCCCTGTGGGGCGTACCAAGGACCCTCTAGCTCTGACTGGGGCCAAGGCAGGTACAGGCAGGTAAGGAAATACTCCTCAGTGTAGGAGAGAGAGAGGGAGAGGGAGAGGGAGAGGGAGAGAGGGAAAGGGGGAAGGGAGGGGGGAGGGAGAGAGAGAGAAGAAGGGAGGGAGAGTGGAGGGGGTGTGAACAAGCGAGCCACACTCCACACAACAGAGGCTTTCCTGAGACCTAAGGGGGGGGGGGCGATGAGCAAGTGCACGAGGGTGACCCAAGGTCAAGGGTCAGGTAGCCTGCCCAGATGCTGGATCCCAGGCTTCCCAGAGCCGCAGGGCCCACCACCACTTGGAGGCGTTGGGTAGAGGTAGTGGGGCCCACTCCTCTTCCAAAGCCTGGGAGCTGCAGTTTTCCTAAGCCAACCATCACGTTGACCCTGTGCTCTTCTTCAAGGGCTTCGTCCTTGGACAGCTATCGGGAGATACTTAAGTCCAGAGGCGTCAGACCTGTCCTTCCTAGCTCCAGTGGCATAGAAGAAATGCTGATGCTAGAGAGTCCAGGAGAAGCAGTAAGGGGAAGCTCCGGGCTACATATACACAGGGGCCCTGGAGTAGGGGAGGGGGTGTGGCGCCGCCAACCTAAACGTTTTTTTCCAGCCAAGGAGGCTGGAAGCCGGCCTTGGGTATCTTCCAGAAGTAGCCGAGCCGACAAGGGAAGAGGAACTAGCTTCTCCCGCAGGTTCCCCCTTAACCCGAGTTTTCCTCCAGGCGCAGGGCGAGCGGACGGAGGAAGCTGTCCCGGAACCGGGCCCTCTGGAATCTGCGGCTGAGTTGGGGTGGGGTGAGTGTATCTTTAAGTGCGCGCCCCCTCCCCGTGGGCGGAGGCCGAAGCTGCGGCAGGCGAGACAGGGAAGGGAGTGACTGCGTGCGTTCGTCCGCCCGGGCGTGGGGTGGGGGCGATCCGGACTCGGGGCGGGGCTCTAGGGGTTGATCCTGGACTCCGTGGCCACGGGCTGGCAGGGTCTGCGCCTCCTGGACACGATTGGAGCTGCCTCCGCCCCCGGATGGTCTGGGAGGGTGGGCGGAGCCATCTGGAGCCCGCGCGGGTCGCGCCCGCAGCCCGCTTCGGCGCCGGCAGTCCCCGGCCGCAGAGCGCGACGCTCCCCCGGAGCTGCGGCTGCCAGGTAAGCGGAGGCGTCCAAGCCACCCAGGCCTGCCCCAGGCCGGAGCCACCACGCTCTCTCAAAGCCAGAGCTGCTCCCGGGTCGTGCGCAGGTCGATCCAGGACTCAGCTCCTGTACTCTGCTTCCCTCGGAGTCGGGGACAGCGTGGGCTGGCGATACCCGCTCCTCTCGGCCAGGCCTGGGAGCCCCCCTGGCCGGCTGGGCTTCCGAAGAAGTTAGGAAACATAGCCGGGTTGCGATCCCGGCATGGGGTCCCCAGACTTATCTGCAGGGCCCTTGAGGCCCAGGGGCAAGGGAGAGAGAGAGAACTCGGGGGCCTGGCAGGCACAGGCTTTGATTCGCCGCTCGGTTTGGTCTCTTTTGAGGCGGGGTCTCCTTGGTGTGAGCGAGGGTGTGCATACAGCGTGTGTCCATTCATGTGCTTGTGCATGCGTCCATTCTGTCCTCTTATCAAGCTTCAGAG
>NW_022196909.1:10514775-10542701 GCF_008632895.1 Mastomys coucha
CCCCCCAAAAAAAAAGACATGGACTTACTAGAAATGGTAGTGTTTGGGAGACTGGCTGTTTCAGTTTCTTGTAGTGGCCAGGCTGCCCTTGTTTTGGAAATCAGATTCCACAAAAGCCTGGCCCGGGCAAGTTTGAGGCATCTCTGGTCTTCCATGGCAGAGATTATTGGGCCGGTCCTCTGCTGCCCACAACCAGTGACAGAGCACCTGTGGATGTGGGCTCCGGGCCATGCACAGACAGTGTGTGGGAGGACTTGGAAGGGCTCTGTCCTCATGTGGCTCTGCCCTGCAAGGGAAGACAAGAGAGAAACACTTGCCCAGTTCTCTGATAGAGAGTTTGATACCAGCCCTGGGCTGGTAGCCTTAGAAGAAAATGCCAGGAGGCTCCTCATGGGAATTGCAAAAAACCGGTGCAGCTTGGGTACTGGCTTGGGGTAGCCTGAGACTTTGCAAATAGATGTGTTTCAATGTCCCGGTGCTGGCAACCCTACCCTCCTTATTAGTATTACAAATCCGGACCTCTTTGCACCTCTGCGGGGGTGGAGGGGGTGTTGAGGGGACGGGCAACGGGTAGGAGGGCTGGCAAGGACTTCCTGCCTCTGTGTCCACCCCACCCCCATATTTTGTTTGCCTTGGGTGAGGGGTGTCTAAAGACCCATTTGTTTTCTCCAGTCAGATGGAGCACAGGTCTGGGGCAGCTGAGGTTTGAGCCAGCCTTCCAGGAGGAAGCCCCGACTTCCTTTTTGAAGAGTCTCTATCGTGGGGGCTGGAGGGGAGGGTGGGAGGCATTGGCCAGACGCGGTTTCCTGTGGGGACAGACAGGCCTGAGGTGGCCCACTCTTCTCCCTTCTCTGGTGATGGAGTGGACAGGGTGGGGCTTGGGACAACTCTGACCCTACTCTGAGGCTCTGTAGTGTCTGGGACTCCACTCCGACCCTGTTATTCCTTGCAGGAGGTAGGAGTGTATCTGAGTCCAAGGTCTCAGGCACTATTCTTCTAGTGGGAGCTACCCAAGGCACAGGAGGGAGAGCCATGTGGGTGGAACATGAGCTCATATGCAGGTGTATATAGCCCTGTGGGCAGACACAGGGAAGAACTGGACATATTTATCTGAGAACAGGCACATAGACACGTGAGGGCTAGTGATAGCCACAGACACTTAGAGACAGGCGTGTGTTCCTGGCGTGTGTGCAGTTTGCTGGGCCATCAGGTGTGTAAATAGGCAGAGAGGTGGACCCACCGAAGAACAGCAGACATTCGTTTAAACTGATACGGGGTCTCAGGATTCTCAGACAGGGAGCCAGTGGTGCCCTGCCTTTGGTGGGCAGGGGCACGTATTCCTGCCAGAGGCACCTGCTAGTCAAGGCTAGGGTCTGGTTAGTTTGTAGATACTGAGACATAGTCCCAAGGGACTGTGGTCTTGGCAACTGAGCCAGACATCGATACTGTGTGGCATGGCTTCCTTCCTTCCTCATGTATCCCAGGCTAGCTTTGAACTCACTATGTAGCCAAGGCTAGCCTTAGACTCCTGATGCTCCTGCCTCAAGCATGCTCCACCACACCCAGCTTATAGGGTACTGGGGATCGAACCCAGGACCTCATGCGTGCTAGGCAAACACTCTACCTAACTGAGCCCCAGCTTCATTGTAGGTTTATTTCTATCCCACGGTGGAGATGGTTAGATGACCCCAGAAGGGCTCGGTGTTCTGCTTTAGTCTGAAGGTGTGCAACCTCCTGCCTGCTCAGTGACAGGGCTGAGTGTGTCTGCCTGGGGTACTTCAGCCTTTGTTGACATGCTTTTGTGTCCCTAGGACTTCTCTGAACCTTCCTGCTACTTTGCGCCACTGTGCACTGCTTGGCTCTGGGGTTGTCCTGAAATTTCCTGAGCCTCTGAGCCTTAAGTAGTTGTCTCTGTATACCGGCAGGAGATATGTGGAAGTTTGGGATGAGAGCTACCTCTCTCTGGTGTGGGTAGAGCAGAGTCTCCCACAGTCTGCCTGTTCTCATGTCTCCTCTGCCCAGCCTGGCACCTTGGGAGCCAGCCCTGCCCCTGATACAGCTTGACACCAAATGCTCTTGTGACCTTCCACAGTCGCTTACTGTGGCAGTTACTTCATCTTTAGCCCCAGCTCCCTGGAGGGTTAACTGGAAGACAGTTCATGACAAATTAGTGACTTTCCATCAGCCCGCAGGACTGCCCAGAGTCTCTTTGGCAACCAGGTGTTTGGCCAGGAGCCTGGGCAAATCGGGGCACGTAGATACCGAGCACCTCTTTGTTGGAAGCGACAGCCCCCTCTGTCCTCTCTCTTCCCTTCCTTGTCCTGGGGTCCTCTGAAAGGGTCAGGAAGTGGCAGGCTGGGCATGTGGAAGCTTGGGCTTTTTGCCTGCTGGGCCTCTGGGAGGAGAGCCAGTGGTTCGCTAAGAATAGCCCCAAATCATGGCTCTGGCCTCTCGGTGGGCAGCGCTGCCTCTCCCTGCCTTTCCCATAGCAAGGCATTTGGAGACAGGCTTTGCATGTTTCCTGTGGCCAGCATGGCATAGGGGTGGGCCTGAGACTTGGGAGCTGTAGGCTCTTGACTTGCAGCTGGCTCTGCAACTTTGCCCAACCAGGCCTTTGTCTGGGACTTGGTAAAGAAAAAGCGCCACCCCTGTCCGGCTACCCTGACTTGAAGAATACAGTTCTATCGCAGACCCTCCGATCTGAATCCCTGTCCTAGCTCTGTGAGCCTCCAGCAGCACGCTTAACATCTCTGTGGCTTATTCTCCTTATGTAACAGGCTAGGGAGAGGGATTCCCCTGTCAGAGTGTCCAGTAACGTAAGGCCAGTGTGTACAGAGATGGCTAGAGACTGTCTGGCTTACAGGATGTTGTAGGGAGACAGTGAGTGCTACAGCCATCTTTAGGATTGCATTTTCTAGCAGAGTGGCTATTGACACCAGAGAAGCCAAGGATTGCACTATGTTGAATGGGGACAAGGACCAAATGTCATTTTGATTTGGGTTCCATCCGAAGTACAGAGGATCCAGCAGTCACATGCATGGCTCAGTTGGTAAAGTTGGGTCTCATGCAAGCACATGTGTAAATTCCATTGATAAAACCCACCCAAGAGCTGGCTTCAGTCTTGTGGAGTGCTGGGCAAATGGAGAGGAGGACTCCTGGCCAGACTCATTGCTGAGAACCCCGTTTAGCGAGACACGGTCTCCAAAACAACGTAAACTAGAAAGTGATTCAGGCCGGGCGGTGGTGGCGCACACCTTTAATCCCAGCACTAGGGAGGCAGAGGCAGGTGGATTTCTGAGTTCGAGGCCAGCCTGGTCTACAGAGTGAGTTCCAGGACAGCCAGGGCTACATAGAGAAACCCGGTCTCAAAGTGATTCAGGAAGTCATCTAGTGTCAACCTCCATGCCTCCATGCCTGGGCATACATGCTGGTGTATACTCTGTGCACATACATCGATGAAGTGCAGGTATCTATTTAGAAGTGGGTTAGACTCTGATCAGGTAGGAGGCAGGCAAGCAAGGCACAGCCATGAATTACGCCACACTCCATCATGAGCTGCCTGGGGGCCTGGGGGTCGGCGGAGCTGGAGGACCAAGTTTGCCTGGGTGGTCAGTCAGTCACTTAGGTAAGTTGGTCACTTGGCAAGGGTTAGTTGACTTATCCCAGCCCAGGGACTGATGGGGCCGAGATGGGTTGGCTCCAGCTGTTCATATGTTTCTTGTGGACATTTTCTGTGGCACAGGGATCCAGTCTGGCCTGCCACTAGGGCGACTGTGCAACAGACGTGTGGTGTCTGGGCTCCCTGTATGCCGCAGTGTTCTGACACGCTCTGGCCTTTGGTTACCGGGTAGGCCCTTGGGAGAGACTCGGCTCCTAGCAGTTCCCAAGGAGGAGGGGATTTGGAAGTGGATGACTGTCATTCTTGGGGAAATGGGTCTCCAGAGGCAGAATGGTGAGTGTCCTGAAGTGGCCTGCCACGCTTGATCTACTCACCCCCACCTGCCTAAGGCTTCCCTTCCCCTAGTAGAGGACAGGGACACCGGGGTGTTTTGGAAGATTCTCTTTGGAAAGCGCAGAGGGGGAATTTCCTCTACTTTTCCTTTTCCTGGACTTAGATCCCTCTCCCCCACAACCGAATTAACTCTTCTCTCGCTGGTCACTAAGTAGCTCTTGGTTTGGCACCAGTAGTAGCAGTAGCAGAACCCTCCATCTTCGGATCCTTCTGGTTCCTTCCCAGGGGGTGGTCCCCTACAGTGCCTCGCTCTGGTGGTAGGACCTGGAAGACCTTCAGGCCCGCCATGGTCTTCGGTGTGGGTTAAGCCTTGCTTGCTTTGGCTTCTAGCTTCTGGGCCTGTCCTCGTGGCCATGGTACCCATGGGAATGGGAGTGGGGGGGGGCTCCTGGATCTTTGGAGCTTCCTGTGGGGGGCGCTCAGCCTGATTCCCCCACGACTTGTCAGTAAGCTCAAGGATCCATGGCAAAAGGCCATCTTGGGACATCAGTTACTGGGTTGTAGAGAAGTGTGCATCAGGCTTCGCCTCTGTGGGCTCTCATGGGCTTCAGCTTGGGTGGTGGTCTAGTTGTTTGCCCGCTCTGACCACCTGTACTGCAGATGGGTAAAAAATGTTTCTCTACATGCATGCTCGTGAGTGCACACTTGTGCACACGGGCGCTCGCGCGCACACACACACACACACACACATACACACGCACACTCACACATGCACACACACGTCACTGTGCTTAGGCATGAATGCAGAGTTCAGAAAATAACCTCAAATGCTATTCCTTGGGTGTTCTTCCTCAGGCTCCACCCACCTTGGTTTTTGTTGTTGTTGTTTGTTTGTTTTTCCGAGACAGTGTTACTCAGTGTGAGCAGCCCTGGCCGTCCTGGATTCCCTTTGTAGACCACTCTGGCCTCGAACTCACAGAGATCCGCCTGCCTCTGTCTCTCTAGTTCTGGGATTAAAGGCGTGCACCACCATGCCAGGCTTCACCCACCTTGTTTTTGTTTTTGTTGTTTTTTTTCTCGAGACAGGGTTTCTCTGCATAGCCCCGGCTGTCCTGGAACTCACTCTGTAGACCGGGCTGGCCTCGAACTCAGAAATCTGCCTGCCTCTTCCTCCCAAGTGCTGGGATCAAAGGCATGCGCCGCCACTGCCTGGCTCCACCTTGTTTTTGTGACAGGATTTATTACTGGCCTGGAGCTTCCCAAGTTGGTTAGGCTGACTAGCCAGGGAGCCCCAGCAATCTGCCTCTTCAGCTGCGGGACAACACCACACACCAAGATTAGTTCCCGTGTTTAGAAGGAAAGTGCTTTACCCATGAGCTCTCTCTCTGATCTTGCCTTTGGTATTTATATTTCTATCCCCATCGCTGTGAGTGTGGGCGTATGCTTTCTCGAGTGCCTACTTGCACGCATTAGTCGGTCTGAGGAAAACCATGGGTGTTGGTCCTTGGAGTCTGCTCTGTTTGAGGCAGGGTCTCTGTTGACTAGCAGGCGCCCTCATAGGAGTAGGACTAGGATTACAGATGCGCATTACTGGGTCTGGCTTTTACATGGTTGCGGGGATTCGAACTCAGACCCTCAGGGTTATGTAGCAACCTCTTTACCAACTGAGCTATCCCTCTAGCCTCCTCTTTGTTTGTTTGTTTGTGGTTTTGAGGCAGAATCTCACTTTAATAAGTGCCCTGGCTAGCAGCTTGGAAGTCAATAGCTGCTCAGACTGCTTCTGCCTGGGCAATCCTCCGGCCTCAATCTTCTAAGACCTGGGATTACAGGCATTTGCTACCATGCCTAGCCATAGATAGATAGATAGATAGATAGATAGATAGATAGATAGATAGATAGATAGATAGATAGATAGGTAGGTAGTTCAAGCCTGACCAAGCATTAGAATAGAATATGTCCAGTCAGCAGCTACCAGCAGGCTTCCCACCCCGTTTCTTATATCTGTGAAGTATTACTAGAAGGAATACGGTCCTGCAGAGGCCAATTGGTTGGGCTACGGAAGAGCCTTGGGGTGTGCGAGGCGCAGGAGCAGGTGCGGAGGTTTTTCTGCAAGCCACAGACAGAAACTGCTCGCTTTCTGCCCAGCTCTTCTAGGAGTGCTTGGTTGGGGCAGCCGCCGTGCAGGAATGCTCTCTGGCATGTGTGTGGGTGGAGGGCTGGGCTGCCTGCACCTCTGTAAGAAGGGGCCCTGCAGCACAGATGGCACTAGCAAATCCCTGACAGTCAGTTCTGGGCACTCTGAAGTTTAGTGGTCTCTTCCTCCATCCTAGATAGTAAACACAGCCCTTGCCCTTCTAATTGTGCGTGGTTCTCCTAATTTAATAATTCAGGTTAGTGTCATAATGCTATTGTGTGAAGTGCTTTTTCAGGCAGGAGTCCTGGTTGTTTGTGTGTGTGTGTGTGTGTGTGTGTGTGTGTGTGTGTGTGTATGACTGTCCAGGTGCTGCCACCTATCTAATCAGCCGCCTGTTTACATGGATTGGGCTGACTTGTAATTTAAGGACACCAGATGGGGATGGGATGGGGCTATCACTGAGGAACCCCACAGCCTGGCCTTGCTTAACCTACATTTTTTTTTTTTCCGAGACAGGGTTTTTCTGTGTAGCCCTGGCTGTCCTGGAACTCACTCTGTAGACCAGGCTGGCCTCGAACTCAGAAATCCGCCTGCCTCTGCCTCCCAAGTGCTGGGATTAAAAGGCGTGCACCACCACCACCCAGCTTAACCTACATTTTTGAGATAGACCCTTTTCTTCCTCCTTCTTTCCTTCCTTCTTTCCTTCTTTCTTTCCTTCCTTCCTTCCTTCCTTCCTTCCCTCTCTCCCTCCTTCCCTCACTCTCTCTCTTCTTTCTTTCCATAAGGTCTTGCAATATATAGCTCAGGCTGGCCCAAAACTTACTGTGACCTTCCTGCCTCTGAGTGCTAAGATTTTAGGCATGTGCTGCCACACCTGGCTTGAGAATAATTCACACAAATCTCAGTGCACCCATCTGAGGTGTTCAGTTCAGCAGCTTCTGTTTAATATTTCTCAGATGGTGCACCTGTCACCGGGGTCTAATTATATAGCGTTTTCACGAACCCCCAAAGACACCCTGTACCACGAGGTACCCTGTAATAGTGTCCACACCGCAGTCCACGAGTCTACTCACTGTCTCTATAGATTTTCTAATTGTGAAAACTTCAAATAATGGCAGTCAAACCATGTGTGTGCGCTTGTAGATTGATGCCTCTCACCCCCACCAAGACAGAGTCTGATGTACATCATGCTGGCTTTGGCTTAGTATGTATCGGAGGGTGACCTTGAATCCCTCATTCTCCAGCTTCCACCTTTCCAGTGCTGGGATTACAGGCATGGACCATCATGTCCAGTTTATGCTGCCCTGGAGATCCCACCCGAGGTCTTCCTGCTTGCAGAGTAAACGTTCTATTGACCAACCCCAGATTCCCAGCCCCAGATTCCCTTTCAAAGAGATTCCGCCTTCTCAGAGAGCCGAAAAGCACTCGCTTGTTTACGTTACTCATATTACACATAACTTACACACGCGTAATAGACCTAAGGGCCTTAGAATTCAGGTTTTATTTAACTAGGAAGCAGACAGGAGGTGCTTTGAGTAGGGCTAGGTTGTAAGAGCCTGTCAGGCACAAAGCCTTGGGTTCCTAAGAAAGCACAAATACAAAAGACACCAGAAAGCCAGCCATGGGCAGTGAGCCCTGCTGCTGTGGGGAAGTAGGGTCAGGCCCAGAAGTTGCCAGCCCAGGGGGGATGGCAGAGCCCTGAGGTCCTGGTCTCTCCTGCCACACTGCTTGCTCCCTCCTACCTACATCATGGGGGCAGACGATGTACATCAGTGGCTTGGGGCTGGGTGAATGGATTGGGGTAACCAGACCTCCCAGTTGAGCCCAGAGTGATTCTACATGTCTGTCTCAGTAGGTCACCCTTGACTCCTGGGCAGGCTGTTTTGTTGGCTTTCAGATAAGGGGCAGAATAAAGGCACTATTGAAGTTGTATGTAGTGGCTCTTTAGCCCACTTCTTGTGGGAGTCAGGACTTGGCACGGCAGGGATAGGCTTAGCCCAGATGTTCTCTGCTCCACCGTGGTCCAGCCTGTTTGGAAACTTGACCTTAGTCAGGCACGGCCATGCTCCCGTGGGGGTGAGGTGGCTTAGTTTGTCCCTCCCCACTCCATGTTCAGACTTGAGCCACAGTCTGTCCTTGTGCTGCTGCGTGTGATGCTGTGGCCTTCCTGGGGAAAGGGATTGGGTTATAAACATGGGAACGAACCCCAGCCCAGACGGCACATCAGTACAAAGTGGTCCTTACAGTTAAGGTGTGCTATTTTTCCCCCAGTGTTTATGAGGGTTTACCTGTGTGTATGTCTGTGCACCATTTGTGAGTTTCTGGAGCTCATTGAGGTCAGAAAGGGCACTAGATCCGTGGAACTGTAGCTTTGGAAGGTTAGGAGCTGCCGTGTAGGTGCTGGAAACGAAACCTGAATCCTCTATAAGAGCAGCCACCAACTGCATCCCCATGTTCCTGGGGTGGATGCGTACCTTGTGTCTAACCTGTGGGCGTTGGGATAATGCTGTCTTGTGTCTTCTGAGGACCAGAAGTGCTCAGCTCTGTAGGAGAGATGCCCAGGCGTGAGTGGCTGGCTGCTAAGGCTGGGAAATCCTTGTTTGACCAAGAAGGAAGCTGAGGAGCGGACAGAGGGCCTACAACAGGAAGTGAAGTGTCACTCAGTCTGTCCAACTCCCTAGTCTTCCCCCACCCCCACCGAGGCTGCAACTTCCAGGTCAGGCTGGAGTGGGGGAGGGGAACTGTGCCTCTAGGCCTTGTGGGAATAGACGTGCCAGCTCAGAAGTAGTCTCCACCTTCTTCCTCCTCTTCCCTCTCCCCATCCCTGGTCCCTGCAGGGCAGGTGGTCAGGCTTCAGTTTGTCTCTCTCTGTGTCTATCTGTCTGTCTGCCGGTCTTTCAGCAAGCCCTCATTTACCACAGGCTGGACTCAGACTCACTATGTAGCAGAGGCTGGCCTTGGATTCCTGATCCTCCTCTTGTCTCTAGCTGCCCAGTTCTGGATTACGTGTACCACCGCACCTGGTGTTCTGTGGTGGTAAGGAATGACCCAAGGTCTTGTGCAGGCTAGGCAAATGCTCCGCCAGCTGTGCCATGTCCCCAGCCTTTCTGGAATAACTTCATCTTCTCAACCAGCAACTCTGTGCCGATGAGACACCATCTCTTCCGTCCCTGGAAGCCACTGTCCTGCTTCTCGGCTCTGTGGTGAACTGCTTATAGGGATGACAAGACACAGAGCCACACGGTGCCCCTCCTCATGTTTCTGGCTTATTCAAACACTAGTGTCCTCAGGGTTCCTCCAGAGGGTACTGTGCCTGCCAGAATTTCCTTTCTTTCTGGGCCATTATTGTTCTCCTTGTTTTGTTTGTGAGAGAGTCTTGTTACATAGCCCAGGCTGGCCTTGAACTAAGGACCCTCCAGCCTCTGCTGCCATGGAACTTTTCTTTTTCTTTTTCTTTTTCTTTTTCTTTTCCCTTTCCCTTATCCTCCTCCTCCTCCTCTTCTTCCTCCTCTTCTTCCTCCTCCTCCTCTTCTTCCTCTTCTTCTTTTTGTTTTTCCGAGACAGGGTTTCTCTGTGTAGCCCTGGCTGTCCTGGCACTCACTCTGTAGACCAGCTGGCCTTGAACTCAGAAATCCGCCTGCCTCTGCCTCCCAAGTGCTGGGATTAAAGGCGTGCGTCACCCCTGCCCGGCTCAGAGCAAACTTTTAAGTCCCTGCCTGGAGTCCTTATCGCCACCTCTGCCCATCTGTACACGGAGACACTGTGGAGCCAGGCCTGTCTTTCCAGGCCCAGGTGCCCCTCCTCGACACAGCTGCTGTGGAAAGCCCTTCTATGTAGGAGCCTCAGCGCCAGGCAGGGGCCTGCAGGCACATGGCCCTCAGAGCCCCCAGCAGGAGGCTCACAGGGAAAGCCCAGCCCAGAAGGGCCATAATGCAGGATGTCCCTCTTGGCAGGACTTTCCTTGAACAAACAGTGCCAAGAGCTTCAGGATGGTGAGGACAGATAAACAGGAAGAGGAGAAGAAACCAAGCCGCCATCTTCCCATGCTGCCTGACGCCCCTCTCTGCTGCTCTCTTGGCCCAGAGTTTGAAAGGGCAGAGAGAGGCCAGGGATTGGGCTTAGCCTGTCAGGGCCTTAGGGCCATGGTTTGTCTTGATCAGTGGGGTGAGCTTGGCATTAGGTGCCACTCCAGTTGGAATTCCGTGTCAGTATGCTCTGCCACCCATCTACATTTGGTGGCCTGTGGGGTATAGGGAACAAGAGCCCAGCAGGCAGGTGTCTGGGGACATGTAGGTGGATCTGGCCAGGGTCATCTCAGCCTGGCTGGCCATCCTTATTATTTAAATTTTTTTATTATTTATTCTCTGGGCAGGTATTAGTCAGGGGTCTCTGGAGGAAGAGAACTGAAAGAGAATCTCTGTCTCTATCTCTATGTAAAGGGGATTTATTGGCATTGCTTACCGGCTGTGGTCTGGTTAGTCTCCGAACAGAAGGTCCAAAACTCCAATAGTTGTTCAGTCCCTGAGGTTATCATCTCAGGGTATCAGTCTACCTCAGAATCCTGAAGAAATAGGCTCTGTTACCAGTCAAAGAGGAGCTTGCTGGCAAGGGTGAGGGGAATCAGGCCAAATGCCCACATTTACTTCTCCATGCCCTCGTATGCAGGCTGCCACCGAAGCGGTGGCCCAGTTATAGGGTGGGTCTTCTGGCCTCAAATGATCCAGTCAGGAAAACCCCTCAGAGGTGTGCCCAGCTGCCAAGGTCTTAGCTAATTCTGGGTGTAGTCCAGTTAGCTATCAACAACCCCAGATAACTATCGCTGTGTGCGGGTGCTTTGCCTGAATGTATGTCTATTTACGGATGCTTAGTGAAGGTCAGGGGAGGCCAGAGGAGATCAGGAGATCCCCTGGGACTCAAGTTACAGACTTGAGCAGACACGTGGGTGCTGGGAATCAAATCCTGGTCCCCTGGAAGAACAGCCAGTGCTCGTAACCTTGGAGCCATCTCTCCAGCCCCAGGTAGCATTATTTTTTTTGTCTAAGAGATTCTGGCCTGGGACAGAGTGCTTCAGTTCAGGCTTCGAGCTTCTGGGGCAGAGGCTGGAGCCTAGGGGCCCAGATCTGGCTGGTGTCAGGGCATAGACCTGGCCTGGGCTCCTGTTGCTATGGGAACTCAGTTTTCTTCTCTTAAAGATGATGGTGCAGTATCATGAAGGGGCCAAGGTTCAGGCTCCCCATTCCAGAGGAATTTCGAATCCGTGCTACGGCACCTTTCCACATGCTTCCTTTGCTTTCTTGTCAGGCTTAGTTTCCTTGCCTTCTTCAGGAGCCTTCCCCGATGGGTGGTTAACATCACCTGCAGCTCAGGGTCTCTGGCTTTTCTGAGCCTTAGTTTCCTCATCTGTGAAATGGGATGACTAGGTGTCGGGCAGAGGAGAAAGCCTGATTTTTCTTCTCCCAGCTTGTGTAGAGCTGGCCTGGACTTGGAGAAACGTGGCCTTCTCAGGGTTAAGTCCCTTCCGCACCAGAGACGGAAGCAAAGAGGACAGAGTGTGAAATGAAATCACTTCCCTGCCCAGGGGGCTGCCCTGTGCCTGGCTTTTGCAGTAAATCCTATTTCCTCCCCTGCTTCCATGTGTCCACACACTCCCGGCTCCCATGACCCCATGGGTCACTAGCAGGTGGGGGCTCCCGATGGAATGCTGGCCCGTCTTTCATCCGGGCGAGTTCACTTCCTGTCTGAATAAGCCATCCACCTTTCCTGCCTGGAATTCCATCAGTGGGGTTCAAGAAGCTGTGTGACTGTGGTCTGGGCCAGTGACAGGCCAGTGCTGTGAGGTGAGCAAGCTTCGTGGTTGCCCTGTGTCCAGTTTCTTCTGGGGAGCCTGGGCTGCCTTTGTGAAGAACACTGACCCGGACAAGACAGCACAGAATGACCCCATTTAACCCTCATTACCCTGCAGGAAATGGGGTGCAGAGAAGCCAGGGCATGACCAGGCCTCTGGAACAGGACGGCGCTGGCAGAAAACCCAAATCTTGCTGACTTCCAAGGTCCTGGTTTTTCCTACAGGAAGGTGTTTATGAGTCTGTCCACGGGACTCCAGGGTGGACCCGCTTCTAGGGGAGGTACCAGCATGCCCTGGGCTATAAAGTTGATAGCGAATCATGGCTGCTTGTCCCAATGGCCTTACTGTGTATGGGCTATGTCTGTGGTAGGAGAAATGGAGAAAATAAGAACATAAGTGGAGAAAATGGAGCCGACTTTACCTTTGAATGCATAATGTCAGGGGTTCTTTCTCAAGCACCACAAAACCAAACCAAACCAATTCAACCCTCAAGAAAATCAGAGACGATAAAAAGTATTCGGAAAGATGAGAAAACCGCCTGGGTATCCCTGCCCCCAGATACCACACTCCCCGCTTGCTGGCGAATTGTTTCCTGGCAGAGGTGGTTGCGTGTGTGCTCAGCTGGAGTGATATTGTTTCGGTTTTCCAAGGTCCTTTCATGTCTGGTCCAGGAGAAGCCTGCTGGGTGTCCATTTCTGGTTTTGCATTCAGCGGGCTGGGATCTGTTGCTTGGTCAAGTGCATGGAGAAGGCCCATCGGCCCATCAATTCCTGGGTGGAACGAGAGATGTTTTAGTCCCCCGGGGACACTTTTCTTTGACGCCAGCAGTGGATTCTGTTTATTTATTTTAGATCGGGTCTCACTAGGTAGCGCTGGTTGCCTGGAACTTGGTAGGTAGACCAGCCTGCATCTGCTGGGAGTCACAAGCGAGCTATGGCGTGGCCACAGAGGTTAGAGGATGACTTTCCGGACTTGGGTCTCTCTACCTTTTGGGTCCTGGGAACGGAACTTAGCTTGTCAGGCTGGGTGTCAGGTTCCTCTACCCAATGAGGCATTTGGTTAGAGCAGATTCTTAGAAGTGAGCAGAGGGTTTGGAAACTAGGGATCTTTCTCTGTTACATTTTGAATGGCTTTGTAACATCAGCTGCAGGCCTTTGGGGAAATCCTGGCTTAACTGGGCAAGAAGAACCACCCCCAGACAGGGTTTCTCTGTGGCTTCAAACTCAAGAGAGATCCACCAGTGTCTGCCTCCTATGTGCTTGGATGAAAGGAGTATACCATTACACCTGGTAGATCTTGTAGCCCAGGCTGGCCTTGAATTCCCTGTGTAGCCAAGGATGGCCTTGAACATCTGATTCCCCTGCCCACCTTGCAAGTTCCAGACTTGTAACTTGTACCACCATACACAGTTTGTGTGGCATTGGGGATTGAACTCAGGGACCTTGTGTGTGTGCTAGGCAAACATTCTACTGACTGAGCCAGATCCCCAGTTTGTGGATTACAACTATTGCATTTATCATCTAAGTAATTTTTATGCCTTGAGATTTTGGACTCAAAAAAAGCCAGTTTGGCTCTGGCTCATAAGCAGCTCTGCTACAGTGGTCCTCCAGACCCGTCTCATGCAGGGGTGGGCAGCTGAACTGGGTAGGCTCAGAGATACTGAAAAGCTGAGGTTCTGGGTAACTTTGACTGCCTCGCTGAGGACGCTCTTAGATGACACAGGTATGTGTGTGTGTGTGTGTATATATATATATATATATGTATATATATATATATATATATACACATTTGTTTGTTTGTTTGTTTTCGAGACAGGGTTTCTCTATATAGCCCTGGCCGTCCTGGAACTCACTCTGTAGACCAGGCTGGCCTTGAACTCAGAAATCTCAGAAATCCGCCTGCTTCTGCCTCCCAAGTGCTGGGACTAAAGGTGTGCGCCACCACCGTCTGGCAACACTGGTATATTTTGTCACCGTGAGCTTATGTCTACAGGGGACACAGGCTAGCCCATGTGGGACACTGCCTTACTACCTGCCATGGCTGTGACATTTTTACCCACTGGTTTTTGTACCACAAAACACCATTCCACCAAGGAATGCAGCATGCTGTCTCCTGAGTTCCCGTCAGGGTAACCTGGAATAAAGATGCTGGGGACCCCCCGGGCGGTGGTGGCGCACGCCTTTAATCCCAGCACTTGGGAGGCAGAGGCAGGCGGATTTCTGAGTTCGAGGCCAGCCTGGTCTACAGAGTGAGTTCCAGGACAGCCAGGGCTACACAGAGAACCCCTGTCTTGAAAAAACAAACAAACAAACAAAAAAGATGCTGGGGACCAGGGACCCTGAGAAGCATGCCTACAGAACTGAAGTCCTGTGATAGATAGGTGCTGGCCTTTGTTCAATGTCTGTGCTGTCCTAGGGGGACTCCACATCCTCTGGTCTTTTTTTATTTATTTTTTCATCTTCAAGTTTACTAGTGTCAATCTCAATACCAATGCAGATGTTTTCTTGCCCGTGGGGTGTGTCCGTGGAGTGTGTCCGTGTGGAAGTCAGAGGTTAGCACTGGGTGGCTATCTTTCTCAGTTGCTCTCACTGGTTGAGACAGTGTGGCTAGCTAGCAAGCCTCAGGGATCTGTGTCTCCGTATCCCTGGGGCGGGGATAAAAGGTGCACCAGGCTTTTTTATGTGGATGCTGGGCATTGAACCCAGGTCCTCTTGAGAGTTCAGCAGGTACTTTACCCACTGAGCCGTCTCTCCAGCACACCTGCCGTGGTTCTTACCCTGTCTCCTACCAACCCAGCTAGAACCCATTATGATACTGTCTGGTGTGGAAATTTTGTTGTTGGTTACTTGGAGTGATGGAAAAATGTAATCTCAGCATGTCGGAGGTGGAGGCAGGAAGATTGGGAGATCTAAGGCCGTTTTGGGTACATAGTAAGTTCAAGGACAGCCTGGACTATACAAGCAAGACCTTGTCTTTAAAACAAAACCAAACCAGGGGCTGGAGATGGCTCAGTGGTTAAGAGCCAGTGTCCGCTCTTCCAGAAGTCGTGAGTTCAGTTCCCAGCAACCATATGGTGGCTCAGAGTCATCCATCCCGGGATCTGATGCTCTCTTCTGGCATGCAGATGTGCATGCAGATAGAGACTTATTTACATAAAATAAATTTTAAAGCAGAACAAAAACCAATCAGGGCCGAGGAGATGATCAACTGGTAAAAGGCTTGTCATTATAGATATGAGGTGAAGATGAATCCCCAGCACTGACGCTCATTGGCTGGACTGGCCTTTTGGAAAACAGACTCATGGAGTCTCTGGGAAAAAAAGAAGTTGGCTAAGTGGACTGGTCAAATCAAGAGCTTTGGGTTCAACTGATAGATCCCGAGCCAATGAATACAGTGCCTCCACTGAATACAGTGATTGAGGAAAATACCTGATGTCTGTCAGTGTCTGCCTCGGGTCCCTGTATGCACACACTCACCACACACAAAGACTCTTGCAAACCTACACACACACACACACACACACACACACAGAGAGAGAGAGAGAGAGAGAGAGAGAGAGAGAGAGAGAGAGAGAGAGAGAGAGAGCGCAAGACAACAACCGAAAGATTTGCTTGAGCTTTCAAATCCTGCTCAGAGCCTTCTACATCTCCGGTGGGTATGGATGATGGTGTGCATGTGGAGCTTGGAGCTTGGCGATTGGTTTTTAGCCCCTCTGTGAAAGAGGAGGGCGTGACTCAGGAGAAGAAGCCCAAGGGGCTCAGGCAAGCTGCCGAGACCCACCTTTGAGTGGTTGCCTGTCTCAGACAGAACACCTACCTCTCCACTGTCCACAGCTTCTGGCTTCTGTGATCCTTCCTCACAATCCTTGGCTGTGTGGGGTCCAGGGCTGAGCACACCTCTGCTTGTCATTTTCTTTCTTTCTTTCTCTCTTTCTCTCTTTCTTTCTTTCTTTCTTTCTTTCTTTCTTTCTTTCTTTCTTTCTTTCTTTCTTTCTTTCTCTCTCTCTCCCTTCCTTCCTTCCTTCCTTTCTTTCTTTTTTTTTGTTTTTTCCAGACAGGGTTTCTCTGTGTAGCCCTGACTGTCCTGGAACTCACTCTGTAGACCAGGCTGGCCTCGAACTCAGAAATCCACCTGCCTCTGCCTCCCAAGTGCTGGGACTAAAGGCGTGCACCGCCACCACCTGGCTACTGCTTGTCATTTTCAATGGATTGTTACACAAGGTAGACTTGTAGTATAGGGACTTGTATACTTGTAGTATAGGTAGACTTGTAGTATTTTGTTTGGTTTTTCCCACCCCAGGCTAAAATTGTCTTGATACTTCTCACAAGAGACTCCTATGAGTCCAACCTTCTGTTCTGTAAAAAAAAAAAAAAATTCCAGCTTTGTTCATTCAAGTGACCCCTTTGTACCAAGCTCTGGCCAGACCCTGGGATGTACCTGAAGGCTAAGTAGAAGCTTCCCTTGGTCTACATGGGGGGAGAGGGGCGGGGCTGAGCAGGAAGCTGCGGAATGAGTGAAAGCAAGACCAAGTGTGAAGCAGGCTGGTGAGAGCCCCTGGGCCTTCCAGACTGGCTAGGCCTGCCGGCGGAGAGGCTGCCCACCAGTGAGTAGGATTTCCAAGACTCCATTCTGGCCTCGTAGTGAGATGCTCTTCTGCTCTGTACTTCTGTTACTGGTGATCTCTACAAAGGCCCGCTGATGGTGCTGTTCCTGGGACAATGGAGAGCGCAGTGCATTGTGGGTTTAGGGAGTCAGAGTCTGGAGGAGGCAACTGGAAGTTCTTCCTTGAGTCTCCCCCAGGTCCTTTTGATGGGGAGCTAGCTGTTCTCACCACTTGCCAGAAACAGCTGTGTGTCGCATCTCAGGGCCATCCCTGGTTCTGGGCAAGCAAGCGGATAACTGGAGAGGTACAGGGGACAGGTGGGTAGGAGACTCTTGGTCCCATCCCAATTCCCACTTTTGGTGAATGCGGGCAGGTCTCTGCCTACCACCAGGCCTCAGTTTCCTCGTCTGTTAACAGAGATCAGAATGGACTCTCTAAAGCACCGTTGGCTTCAATTCTAAGGTACATGTTGGCGTCTGAGGGAGGTGTAACTCTGCTGAGGAGGGTCAACACGCGTGTGTTTGTGCCTGTGTTAGGCGTTGAGGGGCAAGGCCTGGGAAGGAAGGGTTCAAGCTGAGCTCCTGCTTTAGGTATAGACCTGAAAGTGTGTGTGTACATGTGTGCGTGTGTGTACACATGTGTGCGTGTGTGTACACATGTGTGCGTGTGTGTACACATGTGTGCGTGTGTGTACACATGTGTGCGTGTGTGTACACATGTGTGCGTGTGTTTACCGCGGGTGAGTATGTGTACCACAAGAGAGTATGTGTACACACGTGTGAGTACGTGTATATTCATATATGTTGTGTGTGTCTCTGTGTGTGTGTGTGAATGAGAGAGAGAGAGAGTGAGAGAGAGAGTGTGAGAGAGTGAGAGAGAGCGAGAGAGAGCAAGATCAAGAGAGAGTGTGAGAGAGAGCGAGAGAGAGAGTGAGAGAGAGCAAGATCAAGAGAGAGAGAGAGAGAAAGAGAGAGAGAGAGAGGGGGAAAGAGGGGGAGAGAGAGAGAGAGAGAGAAAGAGAAAGAGAAAGAGTGAGAGAGAGAGGGGGAAAGAAAGGGGGTGAGAGAGAGAGAGAAGGGGGGAGGGAGGGAGAGACAGATGGAGCCATCTTCTCAATACTTCCTCCCAGGCTTGAAAGTTTTCTGACTCCACTCCAGCCCTTTGGTCCCCCAGCAGGGGAACCCTGGAGTGTGGTGACTTCCCTGTATTTGTTCTAAAGCTGAGGCAGATGTTTCCTGCAGCTGGCCACTCACTCAGCCACTGTCCTCAAGATGGACCAGCCTATTTTTAGCTCTATTGTTAATGCCTGGGCATCTGCTTCCAGGAGCACGTGGGAGGCTGTGGCCCTGGGAAGGACACTCTCCCGGCCCATCATGTTCTCTGCTTCCGTGCTTCTCTGTGTCCTGTGAGACAGCTAAGGGGCTTTTCAGACGGGAACTCTGCACCTCAGTTTGTTCCATCCGCCGAATGGGCCCAGAGCCCTCTTCCTCAGAGGGTTCTGGAGGGGCAAGAAATGTGAAAGACATCTTCACTCACTTCAAGAGATGTTTTGAAACTACATGTATCAGGGGTTCGAATCTATGGGCTTCTGTACTTATAAACAACACATTGACTGTGTGGGGGGTTGGGTTGGGGGCTTTGTTATAGGTACTGGAGCATGAACTGAAAGTGGTAATGGGTGAGTTGGGTGGAGGGGGTGAGGGCAGGGGAGGCGATTCCAGGTGTGGAACCCAAGAAGGTCATGACACAGAAGCAAGGAAGAGTCTGTGTCTTGGGAGATCTGTTAAGGAAGGTAACTGTGAATATGATCTGTCTAACTTAGGGTTTTACTGCTGCAAGCAGACACCATGACCAAGGCAAGTCTTATAAAGACAACATTTCATTGGGGCTGGCTTACAGGTTCAGAGGTTCAGTCTATTATCATCAAGGCAGGAGCATGGCAGCATCCAGGCAGGCGTGGTGCAGGAGGAGTTGAGAGTTCTACATCTTCATCTGAAGGCTGCTAGCAGAATACTGGTTTCCGGGCAACTAGGAGGAGGGTCTTAAAGCCCACATCCACAGTGACACACCTACTCCAACAAGGCCACACCTCCTAATAGTGCCACTCCCTGGGCCAAACATATACAAACCATCACATGATCCAACACCAGATTTTGAGACTTTGTTTATTTTTGTAACTAAGTTGCACAGTTCAGGACAGTGCCATTTGTAGACGGCACCTTTTATCCCATGACGACACAATAGACGTGTGTGTGATCTCACAGTTGTAAGCTTTAGGTTGGATACCCCTGGGCAGCTCCTGACAATTCTTCACCCATTGTGGCCCAGAGAAGCCAAAAAGGTTGGCCATCAGGCTAGAGTCTCTTCCTGGGAGGGTCTGTGGAGCAGGTCTGGGGATGGAGGCTCTGCAGTTCCGCCCTGAGCCAGAAGCCAACTCCGTGGCTCTCCATGTGTTTGGCTGAGTACTGCACTGTCAGGAAGTCTTGACCCGTCTGAAAGATTCAGCTGCTAGATGATTGACAGCTATCTATCTGGTCCAACCCTTCACCATCCACACGGAAACAAAGATGGCCCACAGAGAAGGCGAGGCTAACCCCAAGGCCTGACAGGAGGTCAGGGCTGAGGGACCAACAAGATGGCTTAATGGTAGCTTCTGGATGCCAGGAGCCACTAGTGGAAAGAGAGAACCAGCCTTCACAAATTGTCTTCTGCCCTGCTCCCCCCATACACACACAAAATTAAATACATTTTAAAGAAATTCAGTTGGATGTGATGACACAAACTTTGGATTCCAGGTAGAGAGGGGCACAGAGCTCTGTGAGTTCAAGGCCAGCCTTGTCTACATAGAAATTTACAGGCAAGCCAGGTGGTGGTAGCACATACCTTTAGTCCCAGCACTGGGGTGGCAGAGGCAGGAGGAGCTCCGGGACAGCCTGGTCTGCAGAACAAATTCCAGGCCAGGACTACACAGAGAAAACTTGTCTCAAAAAATTAAAAAATAAAATTAAAGAAAGAAAGAAAAAAGGAAAGAGAAAAAGAAATTTCCAGGCCAGTTAGGGCTACATAGTGGGACCCTATCTGAATTCAATCAGTATTTAAAACATAAAAGCAAGTCAAGGCTGAGAAAGAAACTGTGGTGCTTCTCCAGGTCTGGAGAAACTCAATCGAGTGTGATTTTGCCTAGAATCTTGGATGTGGGGAAGAGAAGTGTGTGTGTGTGCGCGCGCTATTTTATTATTTTATTTTTTCTGAGACAGGGTCTTTTTGTTTGTTTGTTTGTTCTTTAAGACAGGGTTTCTCTGTATAGCCCTGGCTGCCCTGGAACTCACTCTGTAGCCCAGGCTGTCCTCGAACTCAGAAATCCACCTGCCTCTGCCTCCTGAGCGCTGGGATTAAAGGCATGCGCCACCACTGCTCGGCTTGAGACAGGGTCTTATGTAGCCCAAGCTAGCTTTGAACTTGGTATGTATCGAGGATCACACTGAACTCCAGATGTTCCTGCTAAGTGTTGGGATTCCAGGTGTGTACTACCACACTGCTCTGTGTGGTGCTGATGGAACCCAGGGCATGGTGTGGTAGGTGAACACTGCTCACTGGCCATTCCCTAGCTTCGGAAGGGAAATTTTCAGTGCTCGACAAGGGAGTTTAGGTTAGAGGCCACGGGGTTCGGGTCCCTGCAGGGTTGCTAGAATGGCAAGCGGAGCTTGAACACTTGTGTATGTTGCTGCTGGCCTTCTGAGGCCCAGGTAGCCTTCAGAAAAGTGGGCAGATGGTGCCCTCATGGTTCCCCAAGAGAGTCTAGTTTCTACTGACCATAAAGAATCTAGGCTGTCACTGTTCAGGACTCTCGTGAGGACTTCAGAGGACAGAAGCCAAGGGGACAGACAGCTGCTTCTCTGGAGTCGCTGGCTCTTCTGGGTAACTGTACTAGCTCTATCTGGAGCAGACCAGCTTACCCTGGGTCCCCTCTCTCCCTGATGACTGCTTCTCGCCTTGTGGAGGAGACTTTTGTGGCTTACAAAGGCTCCTCAGAGACAGAGAGAGGCACTCACTCTCTGAGCTCCTTTGCCTCTGGGAGTATCAGAGGCCAGGTTCTGCAGTGGGGAAAGGGATACCTGGTTCCGAGCTTCCTAGAGCCTGAAACTGGAGGCAGAGATGATCTACTGGGAGGTTCTTGTCTGTCTCCTCCGTTGCTCCCAAGCCCCTGGTGTGGGACAGGTCATGTGTTCTGTGACCACCCACTGCTGTGACTCCTTTCCCCTCGACCCTGAGAACAGACTCCGTCTACAGCGCAGCCCATCCACCAGCAGGGAAGGTTGACACTGCCTTTCAAGAGAGGAAAACTTTCATTCCTGTGACCATCTGGTCTGCGGTCACTGAGGGTCCAGCCTAAAAATAACAGGGTGCATTAGTCAGGATTAGACCCGTCTGTAAGTCATAGGAAAAGGCAAATAACAAGGAGCTTACACAGGATGGAAGTTTATTTCTCTGCCGCTGTCTAAGCTCAGGGCTCTGTCGATCGAGCCTGCTGTGCTGGCGCTATCCCATGGTTTCCCTCGGGAACCTGGATGGCCCCGGATCCTAGGTGACGGCTTCGCCCAACATGGCTGCCAGGTGGCTGCTGTCATATCTGTGTCCCAGAGCACAGAATGGAAGAAAGGAGGGAAAGCTCTCCTATGGGAGGATTCTGGAAGTCAGCATGAGACACTGCTTACATCCTGTTAGCTGGAATTTGGTCACATGGCCCACGTCATGTACAATAAAGATCTTGGTCCTGGCTAAGTGTGGTGTGCTTTGGTAAGTCATCCCTGCCCTTCCTGAGGGGGAAGTATGCCATTCTGGCATTATTAAAATAATTTGCAGGCCGGGCGGTGGTGGCGTACGCCTTTAATCCCAGCACTTGGGAGGCAGAGACAGGCAGATTTCTGAGTTCGAGGCCAGCCTGGTCTACAGAGTGAGTTCCAGGACAGCCAGGACTACACAGAGAAACCCTGTCTCGGAAAACCAAAACAAAAAAATTTGCAACCATTGTTTATTTATCAGAGAGTGGGAGTTGGGGAGGGACCAGGGCACACACGTAGCATATATACCTGTGGCACTCAAAGGACAACTACACGCAGGTGCTCTTCTGTGTGGATCCTGGGGCTCAGAATCTGGTCCTCAGGTGTGGTACCAGGTACCTTTATCCACTGGGTCATCTCACTGGCCCCAACTATGGGCAATTTGATTGAACTTAACGGTGGTTCTAGGCCAAGAACCTGGATGTTCTTAGGGTGTTGTGGGTCTCCCAGGGATAGTTCCCAGGTAGGTCAGTCTTGCTTTTGAGGTCTAGCGAGCCACATGATCTCATGTCCCAGGCCAAGAAGGAATGCCTCTCTCTAGCTGAACATGAACTTAAAAGGGTTTGTGTGTTTGTTTTATTTGTTTTGTTTTATGTATTTTGCTTGCATGCATGCTTGGAGCCCCCAGAGGTCAGAGGAAGCTGTTAAGGGGCTAGAGAGATGGCTCAGCGGTTAAGAGCACCGACTGCTCTTCCCGAGGTCCTGAGTTCAATTTCCAGCAACCACATGGTGGCTCACAACTATCTGTAATGGGATCTGATGCCCTCTTCTGGTGTGTCTGAAGACAGCAACAGTGTACTCATACACACAAAATAAATCTTTAAAAAAAAAAAAAAGAAGAGGCTGGTAAATCCTTTGAAACTAGAGTTGCAGATGGTTGTGAGCCACCATGTGGGTGCTGGGAACTGAACCTGGGTCCTCTGTAAGAGTAGCAAGTGTTCTTAACTACTGGACGCGCTCTCTCTAACCCCTGACCATGAACGTTTGATCCTTCTGCCTCCACTGACCATGTTTTGGGATTTCAGGTGTGTCCCACCATGCCTGCTTTATGCACTGCTGGGATTGGAACCCAGAACTTTCATAGGCTGTAGGCTCAACCTCAAGGTCCATAAAAACATAAAACAAAAAGACAAAAAAGTTAGGAAGTAGTAACGGGGGCTCTCTCCTTCCCAGCCCTCCGGAGGTTTCCTTTAGTTTCCGATGGATGCTGCCTGGTTTTAAAGAGGAAGAGGCGGGGGAAGGGAATTCAAGGGACACATTGGCCAACTGAGGTGCAGGACAGACAGGACCCTCCCTTTGCTGAGCTGAGTCACCTGGAGAGTCCCTCCTGGCCTGCCCCATTGTTGTTCTGGAAAGCGCCTCCTAGGCTTCCTTGCTGGTGGCTGGAATGTCCCTTGAACTACAGCAGTGGCCTTCCTCAGGGGGATGGTCCCGGAGGGAGGCAGAACTGCAAGGACTGGTGTAGTAAGGAAGGTGCCGTGACCTGTACCCAGCCTTGAAACTCATACTGTAATTAAACTTAAAGAAAAGAAAAAAGTGGGGGCTGGGGAGAATGGCTCAGCAGTTAAGAGCACCGGCTGCTCTTCCAGAGGTCCTGAGTTCAATTCCCAGCAGCCACTTGGTTGCTCACTACCATCTGTAATGGGATTGGATGCCCTTATCTTGTGTGTCTGATGACAGCTACGGTGTACTCATACATGAAATAAATAAACAATTCTATTATTATTATTATTATTATTATTATTATTATTATTATTATTATTATTATTATTATTACTATTGTTTTGTTTTTTCGAGACAGGGTTTCTCTGTGTAGCCCTGGCTATCTTGGCTGTCCCGGAACTCACTCTGTAGACCAGGCCGGCTCAAACTCAGAAATCCACCTGCCTCTGCCTTCCAAATGCTGGGATTAAAGATGTGTGAATAAATACTTCTTTAAAAAAGAAAGGCGTTCCTGAAGGAACCGTGTTAGGTGTGGGAGATTTAACAGCAGCGGGCCAGTATAAAGAAAAACCTTGAGCTCTGGCTTCGCCATTGGTGCTAAAGTGAGACTCCAGGGTTCTGCGCCTGCTCGTTGCTGAACGCCAGCCTTGGTCGGGACAGTGGCCCACCCGCCTGGCAGTGTGGGCAGCGATGGAGAGACTCTGCCCTACTGGCCATGAGCTGATTTCTTTTGGGGTCAGTCTGGTCTTCTGCCCCTTCTTAGAGGCAAGTCGCTGGTCCAGACTTGGGAAAGCTGTGTGGCGACTCCTGCTGGGAACAGTGAGAAGTGGCTTTTATGGTGCTGTGGGAATTAGGAGGCAGAGGCATGCATGCAGTCAGGGAGGCTTCCTGCAGGATCTGGGCATCTCTTGGGTAGAAAGAAGGTGGGATGTGTGTTGTAGTAGGAGTGCTCCCTTCCACCCCGTGGAGGGCAGAGCTGCCTTGTTGGCCCCTGACTGCAGGTGCTAGGTGCACGGTGCTAGGTGCATGGTACTCACTGGTCTTGAAAGCTTGGTTTCCTTTGCTGGTCTCTGCTGCCCAGCTGCTGTTCTGGGCAAGCCAGGTCCGCTCTGTCCTGCAAGGTGCCATTGAGGTCCTGTGCAGTCCCCGGCCCCTTCACCCGGCTTTCTTTAAGATCCTGTTCTTGCCTTTTCGAGATGGCTGTGTGCTGCTTTGGGGTGACACGAGTTGGCCTTTGGGACCTGGCATATTTCTCTTTGTATGGTGTTTGTGCCTCTGCTATGCTGCCGTGGCTGAGTTCATCCCCGTGACATAGAGATCTGTAGCGTTTTGTTCCTCTGTCTGTTAGTTGATGGGCATTAGTAAGATTGGTCTCAGACACTGGCCCTGAGTCCCTCAGGCTCCCGAGACTGCACAGGAGCCATCCCCCAGACTTGTTCTCTGGAAGTGCCGAGTCACATGACAGCCATGCCGGTTACCTTGGTAAGAAACTTCAGGACTTCTGGGCTTGGGGTGGCTTGTGATTATCATCCCGGGACTTGGCGTTGGGGAGGAGGCCGAGGTTACTGTGGGTTCGCCTGGACTCCTTAATGAGTTCCCGGCCAGCCGGAGCTACAGAACAATAAATAAATATCAAACAAACAAACAAAAACACAGAACTTTTTCTTTTGAAGTAACCACAGGGCTTCACCTGACCAGCTGTGTGAGAGCCTGGGAAATCCAGTCCTTAAAAATTTGTAATTAGGGGCTGAAGAGATGGCTCGGCGGTTAAGAGCGCCAACTGCTCTTCTGAAGGTCCTGAGTTCAAATCCCAGCAACCACGTGGTGGCTCACAACCATCGTAATGAGATCTGACACCCTCTTCTGGAGTGTCTTTAGACAGGTACAGTGTACTTACATATAATAATAAATAAAATCTAAAAAAAAAAAAAATTGTAGTTAGCCAGGCAATGGTGACGCACGCCTTTAATCCCAGCACTTGGGAGGCAGAGGCAGGTGGTTTTCTGAGTTTGAGGCCAGCCTGGTCTACAAAGTGAGTTCTAGGACAGCCTAGGCTACACAGAGAAACCCTGTCTCAAAAAACCAAAAAAAAAAAAAAATTGTCACAGTCACCTCAAGTACTTGTTGGATGTGTACAAGTCTTTACTCATTTTTTTCTTAAGATTTATTTTATGCATATGAGAACACTTTATCCGTCTTCAGACACACCAGAAGAGGCCTTCTAATCCCATTACAGATGGTTGTGAGCCACCATGTGGTTGCTGGGAATTGAACTCGGGACCTCTGGAAGAGCAATCAGCGCTCTTAACCGCTGAGCCATTTCTCTAGCTCTCCTCTGGCCCATCTTTGATCAGTTCTCTCATGTATGTAAACTTCATGACATATTCCCATCTACCTGGAGAGCCATGTATTGGTACACCCCTCCACCTTTCTGGAGTTTCTGCTGTTCCCATGGCCCAGAAACAATGGTGCCAACCCTCCATTGAATGAGTCTGTAGACCAGAATGAACCTTCCCCTTTGCCAGTTGATTACCCCCACCCCCCAAGTATTTTGTTATCCTGTCTTGTTTTGTGTTGCTTTGAGACAGGGTTTCTCCGTGCAGTCCTGGCTGTCCTGGAACTCTATGTAGACCAGGCTGGCCTGGAACTCATTGAGATCCACCTGCCTCTGCCTCCCGAGTGCTGCTACTGGGGCATTTCCCACCCTCTCCAGGCTGTATTTTGTGATCCTAACACACGGCAGGTTGTTTACATACCTAGGCTAATGGACTGCCTAAACAGCCGTGTTTCATGTCCACCTCCAGTGTGTCCTAGTAGAACCTCAGGAGTCCGTCCGTCTGCAGCCCTGCTGCTGTGCTGACCACTCTGATAAGCCGTGTGGTATAATTACCCAGAACCACTGTCCCTTATTAGCAACCTGCAGACCCTCTTGTGTAATAGGAACCCCAAGGAAGAAGCGGTCTGTGGCTTCCAGCTGTCATGGGAAGAACAGCCGCTCACAAGCTGCAAGGTGCACTCTGGCCGGGTGGAGAGGGGGTTTTGGATGAGGGCTACTGGAGAGAGCCCCTGGGCTTGCCCCCTCGTCTACACATCTTTTCAAAGCCCATTCAGTCTTCAAAGGATGCTGGCACCCTAGCCGCTTGTCCTGCCAGCTGTGCGCATCTGTACTGTCTGTTGGCTACCCTTGCTGGCTACCCATCGATGCCTGTCCTTGTCTGTGAGTCCAAGGGAAGGCGGAGGTAGAGGCAAAGAGTGGGTGGGGTGGAGCTGAGCTGTGGGAATGGGCCTGGGCTTGGCCTGTGGCAGCTGTGGCCGGCAGGCAGTGGACGCATGCCCGCTGTCCCTTTCTTGGAGCTGTTTTGATTCGCATTCCTTTGGCCCTGGCTTCTGGGAGGAGGCCTGGGAAACGTTGGTGCGGAGCCTGGTAGCTGGAGAGGCTGCTGTGAAGGAGAGAGAGAGAACCCTGGATCCACAGCTGGGGTCCACGGAGAAGGCCCTCTGTGCGCTACCTGCTTGCCTATCTGGGAATGTCAAAGGTTCATTCACTGGACGTCTGAGGGGTGGGGGACCAAGCAGTGTATCAAGAGCCAGGAAGAAGTGTTTGTTCTTCGACATAGACTTGGGCAGTTCACCAGGGCTGCCCTGAGGCTCCTGGGAGTTTTCAAGGATGGCAAGGCCTTCTGTATTTCTGTATGGGATAGGAACCATCAGTGGTTGGAGAAGGTTCTAGAAGAGCAGGGGAGATGCTCAGTTTCTCCGTGAGTGCCCAGGCCAGGAGACAGCTCTGGGGGTGGAGCCTCTGTATATGGTGCTAGGAGGCGTGGGAGAGTCTACTTGAGCGCTGTGAACTCCGAGTCAGGTCTTGCGACCGCAGACTGACTTGGCCTGGCTTTTTGCTGACCCCATGACCCCACTGTACACATCTCTGGGTGCCACAGCAGTGATGAGAAGAAGGTGGTGTGGGGTGAGGGGCGCGAGTGGGTAGTCAGGAGCAGACAGGACCCCACTATCTATGATTGGCAGCTGGAAGAGTTGCCATATTTTTTTTTAAAAAGATTTATTTTATTTATTTTATGTGTGTGAGTACACTGTAGCTGTATAGATGGCCGTGAGCCATCATATGTGTGGCTGCTCTCTGGCCCCGCTCGCTCCGCCCTGCTTGCTCCGGTGTAATTCACTGTAGCTGTCTTCAGACGCACCAGAAGAGGGCGTCCGATTTCGTTACGGATGGTTGTGGGCCACCATGTGGTTGCTGGGATCTGAACTCAGGACCTTCGGAAGAGCAGTCAGTGTTCTCACCTGCTGAGCCATCTCGCCAGCCCGAGAGTTGCCATGTTTTAGAAGGCTACCGTAGTGGGTTATCTCTGAAGGGTAAAAGAGCGTGGGGCGCTCACACTCAGAATTTGCTCCCCCTCCATAACATCTGTGCCATGTGTGAGGCCTGTGGCCTCTGAGTTCCTAGAAACTCCCATGATCCTCTCTGCCATGTCTGCTGCTCTGCACGTGGGACAGCCAGCCTTGTTCTTAGCCGACCCAGGCTCTAGCAAGACTACCACCCTCCAGCTCTTCCAGATACATTCATTTACTTGCTTTAAATGGGTTTTAACTTTAACCCCAGGCTGGTGAGACCTGTTTCCTTCAAATCCGGGATGTCTAGTGTTCCGTGGGTGAGGAAGCGCCGCCCCATCCCCCGAAGGCTCACGATGCTGATCAGATGTTGGTTTTGATTCCCGTGGCAGCCGTTTTCTTTGAATGTTTCAGCTAATGGATGCTCACCTAGTTTGGATGTCTCTGGCGTTGTTGTAGGAAACTCAGGGTAGAGTGTTTTCATGTGTGTCCGCCTTAGCAGAATGATGCGGAGATGACCAGGGCCTCTGTGCAAGAGGCATACGTGGGCCCTGCAGCCCATTCCCATCCAAGCCCTCTCTAACCAGCTTCATCGTCTACTCTGAGCCTGGAAGTCCTGAACCACCATGACCTCTGTGGGTGGCTGACCCTTCCTGACTGTGTGGCAGGAAACAGTAAACCCCGTATTTCTCAGTGATAAATGCTCTCTGGCTGAGTTGCCTGGCAGTCCCCACAGTCCCTCAGCCTTTCTCCTCCTCCTC
>NW_022196909.1:10542920-10548743 GCF_008632895.1 Mastomys coucha
TTTTTTTTAATTTTTACTTATTTTTCTGTATATGGGTATTTTGCCTGCATGCATGTGTCTTATGTGCCACATGTGCCTGTGGTACCTACCTATAGGCCAGAAGAGGCCATCGGGTCCCCTGGTTAAACAGTTAAATATTTATGAGTTGCCATGTGGGTGCTGGGAATTGAACCTGGCTCTTCTGGAAGAGCAGCCAGTGCTCTTAACCTCTGAGCCACCTCTCCAGGCATGAAGGCAGATGCCCCAAGAGTCTCTGTGTCTACAGCCATGGTGGAGATTGCTTCTTCTGGGGTCGAGTGGCCAGAGTCTTCCCTCTTTGGCTTGTTTTTTTTTTCTGTCCCTTTGAACTGTGTACCCTTTTATCCGCAGGTCTGGGGTCCTGAGTCCCCTGACAGACTATGGGTACAACCGCAAGCACAGCACAGCAGTCAGTCTCGGCGGGCACGTCCTTGGAGGGCCTGCAGGGCGGCAGCAGCAGCAGCAGCAGCATGGACGGCCAGCATTCTCTCAGCGTGCAGTCCTTCCATGCCACAAGTTTACACAACAGCAAGGCCAAGTCCATCATCCCCAACAAGGTGGCCCCAGTTGTGATCACGTGAGTATCAGAGTGCACGTGATCGTGTTCCAGAAGCCGCGGCCTGTGTGGGGAAACCTGCATGCATTTATTGTTTACAGACTGCCTCTAGTTTTGTAGACTAACCCCCCTTCTCCCCCGCCCCTCAGCCTCACCTAGAATGTTTAAGCAGTATTTCTGGAATCATATAGTGTCTTAGTTCTTAGGAGGGGTTTCCATTGCTGTGAAGAGACACCGGGATAAAGGCAACTCTTATAAAGGACAGGACAGTTAATTGTCCTGGGGCTGGCTTCCAGGTTCAGAGGTTCAGTCCATTATCGTCATGGCGGGAAACATGGCAGCATCCAGGCAGACGTGGTGCTGGAGAAGGAGCCTAGAGTTCTACATCTTGATCAAAAGGCATCTAGGAGCAGACTGTCTTTTTCTGCAGGCATCTAGGAGGAGAGTCTCTTCTGCACTGGGTGGAACCTGAGCATAGATCCTCAGAGCCCGCCTACACGGTGACACACTTCCTCCAACAAGGCCACGTCCCCTAATAGTGCTTCCCATGGACCAAGCGTATTCAAACCACCACACACAGCAAGCAGGTAGCAGGGCTGAGTCTCTTCTGAGTTTCTGGGCCCATAATGCTTACACATGTGTGGTAGTCTTAGCTGGCCTAGGACTTGCCATGTAGACCAGGCTGTCACAGAGATCCACCTGCTTCTGCCTCCTGAGTGCTGGGTTTAAAGGTGTGTATCAGGATGCCCCACAGTAGATTCGTTTTGCAGACTGGAGAGCTGGGAGCTCCTTTTCCATGCTCTAGTTGGGGCCTTTAGGGAGTGAGAAGGCAGTGGTTTGTTTTTGTTAGCGTGCTTTCAGCCACCCAGACACATAAGCATCCAGGAGGGCCGGAAGGATGAGCGTCTACGTGTGGGTGAAGGAGCAGGTGCTTCTGAGAGCGAGAGACGTCAGAATGGAGCCTGGGTCTGTCTCCTGCGGGGCTGGAGCCTCGTTCTCATCTCTGGGCCTTTCTGGAATGCAGGAAGATGATGTTCCACAGGAGGACAATGAGTTTGTCAGAGACCTGGGAGATGGGCTTTCTGTGTAAAGATGAAGTGATCCATCAGGCTGTTAGCCCTGGGGCTTGGCAGGATAGCAGTAATTACCATAAGTTACTGTGCTTGGGATAAAGGCAGAAAAGCGATGTCCTGCAGAAGTGACTTGACGGACATTGGAAGTCAGTCTGGGTTGCTGGGTCACCGGTGTAGTGGCACATACCTTTAATCCCAGCACTTAGGACATAGTTAAGTTTGAGGCTAGCTGGTTAAGCATAGTTCATTCCAGGATGGCCAGGGATACATAGTGAGAACCTGTCTCAAAAACATAAAAACCACCACCACCTACAAAACAAAACCAGAGAGAGAGGGAAAGGGAGGGAGAGAGAACGGAAGTTAGCAGTTAGCAGTTTGGACATTGAAGGCAGACTTGGGAAAAGCAGGTCTGGGGCCTGGCTCTGCCTCCTTGCTTTCTCTCTGGGTCTTCGTTTCCTCATCACCATAAGCAGAGATGGCAAGGGAAATGTGGAATCAGGTGGTAATGGCTCCAGCGTTGCTGGCCACCTGAAAATGTAGAGCACGAATGCTTACAGCCCTCCTTGGGTTGCAGAGTGTGTGAGGTGGAGAGGACCTTGCTGGTCATCCAGCCGAGGAACCAGCTTACTGCAACCTGCAAGTCAAATCTGGCCCACTGCCTCATGATGTTAATAAAGTTTTATTGGTCCACTGCTAGGCCTGCCCACTTTTACATCCCCTGCTGATACCGAGTTCTTCAGTGGCAGAACTGCCAGGCTGTAACAGAGCCGGCGTGGCCCTCCCACAGAACAGGAAATAATTACTTTCAGCCCCTTGCAGGATAGGTTAGCAGAGCCCTGATCATGGCAGATAGATCTGAAAACTGAGTTAGACAGGAAAATGGGTTTCAGGGACACGGAGGGGAGGCCACCATGATGTGTCAGCAGGAGCCAGGCCCCTTGCTTGTGCAGCCTTCCTCCACCCCACCCATGTAGCCCATTGCTCTCCTATTGGCAGCTGTTATGTATGGTGCCTGAGCTGCAGCAGGCTGGTTTCATGCATGGTATAGGGGCAGTGTGTCTGAGTATGTAGCATCCTGCGTCAGTGATTGTGCCTTATCTGACTTACTGTCTATGGAAACCCCCATGGGCTTGTTTAAAGAGCTGGTGTGTGTGGTAATAGTTAGGTCCGAAGAATAGGGACACACCCTTCACATCTCGTGGGATGAACTGCAATGGACTCTCGAACTGGAAGTGTGGGGAACGTTCCCGTCACAGCCTAAGGGGTGGGCCATCCACTGGCAGTGTCTCAATCAGGTTTTGGGTTAGATCACCATGACAAAGTATTGCCCATACAGAATACTTGAATGGAGACAGATGTCCCCCTCTTGTTTGGGTGTCCAGGCTGGTATGGTAGCCCGTGGCCATGTCTTGCTTCATTTCCATCAGCACATGCCTCTGTCTTTTGGGATGGCTTTTCTACTTCTTCCAGGGACAGGGGAAGGGGAAGGCAAAGGACGGACTAGAAGACTTTCCTTTTAGGAGTGGCCCAGAATTTGCCCCTCCTCACTCCCTCTCATATCATTGGCTTGAGCTTAATGACAGGACCATTGCTAGCTGCAGGGGAGGCTGGGAAATGTGCTAGCAGCAAGGGAGACTGGGAACTGTAGTTTGTACTGGGGTAGCCCAGGTCTCAGTCGTCTTCAGCTCTGGTTGGCATTCTTGGTATGAGGATGAAGGGGCCGCTACATGGGTTGGGGTGAGATGGCTTTGCTGTGTGTTCTGGTGACAGTGTAAGGGACCAACAAAGTTCTCTGACTCCAGTTTTCACTATGCAGGTACAACTGCAAGGAGGAGTTCCAGATCCATGATGAGCTGCTTAAGGCCCACTACAGGATGGGCCGGCTCTCAGATGCCACCCCCGAGCACTACCTGGTACAGGTGAGGGCAGCTCCACCCACCCCATTCTTCTCTGCCTCTTCTCCACTTCCATCTTCTCCCACTCTATCTTTGTCTCTCGGTCCTTCTTCAGGCCGCAGGGCATTTTTCATATGCTAGGCAAGCATTCTACATTGAGGCATGTCTCCAGTCCTTCACTGATAGTCCTAGGCAAGTAAATACTGCTGAGCCATGCCCAGCCCCCTCAGTTCTTCTTAACCACCCTTGGGTTCCGAGCATGTGAGGTGGAAAGGACCTTACAGGTCATCCAGTTGAGGCACCAGCTTACTGCATCCTTCAGGTCAGATCCAGACCACCACCTGTTGATATAAATAAAGTTTTATTGGTCCACTGTTAGGTGCATTCACTTGGATATCACCTGCTGATACCTAGTGCTTTGAAGGTGGAACCGACGTAGTCCTGTCTGAGGAGAAACCCCCGAGTACCTGATTGATCCGCTGTGGTTCTTTCTGTCAGGGTCGCTATTTCCTGGTGCGTGACATCACTGAGAAGATGGACATACTGGGCACCTTGGAGAGCTGTGGGGCTCCCAACTTCCGGCAGGTGCGGGGTGGCCTCCCAGTGTTTGGCATGGGACAGCCCAGCCTCCTGGGGTTCAGGAGGCTCCTGCAGAAACTCCAGAAGGATGGGCTCAAGGTGAGCGTCCCAAGGAGGCTGGCCGTCCGTGGTAAGAGGTGACTCTGAGGCTCTGGAGTGGTCACCTTGGGCTGGGGAGGGGAGTGTGGCCTGGGCTAGGCCTGGAACTTCAGAATAGAAACTGGAGAGTATGTATTGCATTGTCTTGTTGGGAGGTACCCAAAGTCAGAAGCCTCTGGTATACCCCATTCTTGAGAGCCTCAAAGGGACTGAGAAGTGACAAGGGAGCTACTTCCCAACTCCAGAGACTGCCACATGATGGGCTAGCTCAGTCTTTCTTTAGCTGGTCTTTGTATCAGGCAACTGATGTACCCAGGACTCTGTGCTAGGTATTGTGGGCCAGTGGAAAGAACCAGAATGATTCTGCCTGGATGATGTGTAGTCCACTAGAGAGAAAAGACAGACCTGCTGACATGCTAATATGTGTTGATATGCATGTTAGTATAATACGTGTGAAGATAGTCACCCTGAGAGGACAATGGATAGATGCATCCTCACCCTGGATGAGGGAGGAACTAGCTGGGCAGACACCTAGAAGTTGCACAGGGGACGGGTTTCCGTGCAGGACTGGGACAGGTGTCTGTGCAGGGCAGAGGTAATGGCTTCTTTTTGCCAGGAGTGCATCATTTTCTGTGTACGGGAGGAGCCTGTGGTGTTCTTGCGAGCTGAAGAAGACTTTGTATCTTACACACCTCGAGACAAGGAGAACCTGCACGAGAACCTCAGGGACCCTGGGCCGGGGGTCAAGGCTGAGAATCTGGAGCTGGCTATCCGGAAAGAGGTGAGGGCCTGTGAGTGGCTTCCGAGTGAGAGCACCTCTCCCTAGCTGGCTTCAGATAGCTGAGCCAAGACTCCAGCCTGCGGCCCAATCCTCTAGACTTGCCTCTCAAGCTATTCTGGGGGTGGGAGCTACTCAGCCTTCTCTTGTCACACTCTCTAGCTTTTGTGCCCTGCTGGGATGAGTGGCTGGTTGCAGAGTTGACTCCTCCGTCCCAGCTAACCTCTTTCCGTCTCTTTCCCACGCTGCTTCTCCTTCGCTCTCCAGTCCTGGATTAAGGAGGGCCGAGAAGAGACCTAGGGAAGGAGACTGTCTTAGTTAGGGTTTCTATTGCTGTGAAGAGACATCATGACCACAGCAAGTCTTAAAAAGGACACTTAGTTGAGGTTCAGAGGTTCAGTCCATCATCATCATGGTGGGAAGCATGGCAGCATCTGGGCAGATAAGGTGCTGGAGAAGGAGCTGAGAGTTCTACATCTTCATCTTCAGGCAGCAGGAGGAGACTGAGTGTGTCACACTGGGTGACATAACTTGAGCATATGGGACTTCAAAGCCTGCCCCCACAGTGACACACACTTCCTCCAAGGCCATACCTACTAATAGTGGCCACTCCCTATGACCAAGCATGAGTCTAGAGTCTATGGGAGCCATTCCGAGTCAAACCACTATGGAGACTGTCTTAGTTAGGGTCTTACTGCTGTGAACAGACACCATGACCAATGCAAGTCTTTTTTTATAAAGATTTATTTATTTACTGTATATAAGTACACTGTAGCTGTCTTCAGACACAGCAGAAGAGGGCATCAGATCTCATTACAGATGGTT
>NW_022196909.1:10548761-10550791 GCF_008632895.1 Mastomys coucha
TTACAGATGGTTGTGAGCCACCATGTGGTTGCTGGGCATTGAACTCAGGACCTCTGGAAGAGCAGTCAATGCTCTTGAACCCCAATGCAAGTCTTTTTTTTTTTTTAATATGTATTTATTTATTATGTGTGAGATGTGAGTATACTGCAGCTGTCTTCAGACACCCCAGAAGAAGGTGTCAGATCTCATTACGGATGGTTGTGAGCCACCGTGTGGTTGTTGGGAATTGAACTCAGGACCTCTGGAAGAGCAATTATTGCTCTTAACCACTGAGCCATCTCCCCAGCACCTATGCAAGTCTTATTTTTTTTTTTCCGAGACAGGGTTTCTCTGTGTAGCCTTCACTGTCCTGGAACTCACTCTGTAGACCAGGCTAGCCTCAAGCTCAGAAAGCCGCCTGCCTCTGCCTCCCAAGTGTTGGGATTAAAGGCATGTGCCACCACTGACAGGCCCTATACAAGTCTTACAAAGGACATTTAATTGGGGCTGGTTTACGGGTTCAGAGGTTCAGTCTATTATCATCAAGGTGGGAACATTGCAGCATCCAGGCAGGCATGGTGCAGGAGGAGCTGAGAGTTCTACATCTTCATCTGAAGGCTGCTAGGAGAAGACTGGCTTCCAGGCAGCTAGGATGAGGGTCTTAAAGCCCATGCCCACAGTGACACACCTACTCCAACACGGCCACACCTTCTAATAGTGCCCCTCCCTGGGCCGAGCCATTACAAACCATTACAGAGACCCACGGCTGAAATTTGGCTACTCACTTGTCAAGCGGGGCCCTGAGGAGTCAAGTGTGCTTGGCCTACTTCTGAGATTCTGGGGTTTCCTCTTGTCTTGCACGACATAGAGGCTTGGTGGGGCTCTGAGACAGCGACTCCCCACAGAAATGTGTGAATGAAATTCGGGGTCACAGTGCTTCAGACAACAGGTGCATGAGGGAAGGTCTAGGTCTTGCTGGGGACCAGCCTCTCTCTACTTCTCTCACTTCTGCTTCAGCTGGACGAGCCTCACCCTGCCCTGGCATCCAGGGGCCTTAGTGCATTTCCACTGATCACTGGGCAGAGCCCTCTGGCTGACCTCCATGGCTGGCCCACGCAGGTCTGATGCCCGTAGGCAGGGCAGACAACCTTAGACCTTGTGGTTCCCTCTCACTATGTATAGTGTCTGTATGGCCCGGTCACCAGAACTGGTTTGGGACAATAAGGGAGGCCTAGGAAGCTCAGGTCGTGTGTCTCTAACCCCTGCATCTCCCTCTAGATCCATGACTTCGCGCAACTGAGAGAGAACGTGTACCACGTGTACCACAACACAGAGGACCTGCGCGGGGAGCCGCACACCGTGGCCATCCGAGGTGAGGATGGTGTGCGCGTGACCGAGGAGGTGTTTAAGCGGCCGCTCTTCCTGCAGCCCACCTACAGGTACCCGGAGCTCATGTCCTCTCTGGGCTGGCTCTCCAGCTGCTACCTCAGTTTCCCCACCTACACATCAGGCCTGTGCTTGGGAATGAAGCCTCGAGCTGATACTCAGGGTTGTTGACCGGCTCATGGGCTGCCTTCTTGTCCCGGCAGATACCACCGTCTCCCCTTGCCAGAGCAAGGGGCCCCCCCGGAAGCCCAGTTTGATGCCTTTGTCAGTGTACTTCGGGTAAGTGGGATTGAGGTGGGTTCTGGGAGTGGCAGGTAGGGAGAGGTGCTGGTGGTCGCTCTCTATGGAGATGCTCAGGGTGGGTGTGGCCTCTCTAGCCATCTGTGGAAAGTTCCACCTGTGCTTTATATGGGGTCCAGTATGTCGGGGTGTGGGGTTGTGTCCTTATGTGCATATGGGCACTCTTGTGCAGTGTGTCTGTGTGTGCACCTGTGCATATGAGTACACAAGCAATTCTGTCTTGCCAGAGTCCAGCACTCATCCCTGGAGGACCCTGTTCTAGCCACGGTGTGGCTGCACACATTCGCTATGTAGTGTTGGGGACTTTTCCTCCTCTCTAGACCCGTCCTTCTTCTCTTCCTCAGTCAGACTTGAGATTCTTTTTT
>NW_022196909.1:10551504-10577698 GCF_008632895.1 Mastomys coucha
GGGGGTGGGCGGGGAACACAACTGCAGGATTTTCCCATACACTGTTGTCTGATGGTCTTTCATGTTCCCTTTTGCAGGAGACCCCCAGCCTTCTGCCGCTCAGAGGTAATCAGGGGCCTCTCCCTGCCCTCCTGTTCAGCTGCCAGTCAGGTGTGGGCAGGACCAACCTAGGCATGGTCCTGGGTACCCTCGTCATGTTCCACTACAGTAGAACCACCTCCCAGCTAGAGTGAGTGGCTGCGGGTCCCGCCTGCCAAGGGGTTGGAGGGCAGGAAGTGGAGAGGCGGGGGGGGGGGGGGGGGGGGGGGGGGGGGGGGGGGGGGGGGGGGGGGGGGGGGGGGGGTCTGCCTCTGGGATGATGGGATCACATCCAGAAGACTGCCTGAGCATCTTCGCGTCATTTGCCACAGATTGGTTTGGTGTGCTGGAGAGAGGCCACTGGACCCTTCTGGGTCTCCATTCTCCCCAGTAGAAATCATAAGTAATCTGATGCCTCCCCATGGCCGATGGGTATCCCCGGGCTGTGTAGTGATCCCTGCAGGCTGTGTTGAGGTCTCTGATTACACTTCCGATTCTCACCTTGTCAGGGCAGCCTCCCTGCTGACCAAACCCCTGCCCATGGAGCAGTTTCAGGTGATCCAGGGCTTCATGTGCAAAGTGCCCCAGGGGAAGAAAATGGTGGAAGAGGTAAGGAGCCAGGACATCAAGGGTCAGGATGGGGCAGTTGCTCCTGTTACTGCTCTGTGTGTGTGTGTGTGTGTGTGTGTGTGTGTGTGTGTGTGTGTGTGTGTCTGTGTGTGATTTTTTTCCTTCTCTACACGTCTTCTCTGAAAGTCCTCTTCCCTGTCTCACCCATTCCCTGTCCCCATTATGGTCCTAGGTGGATCGAGCAATCAGTGCCTGTGCTGAGTTGTATGACCTGAAGGAAGAGGTCCTTAAAAACCAGAGGAAGATGGAAGGCTTCAGGCCAGAGAGCTTGGAGCAGGTGAGGCCGGGAGGAGCATGCTGGACTCTGCTCGGGACTGTTGTTTTTCAGCCTGATGGCTTCTCTGTCAGTACAGTAGTTTCTGGAGGGGGGCGGGGCGGGGTGTGGATGGGGAGCGGGCAGCTGGAACAGCGGGAAAGGACGAGAGAGAGGGAAGTTTATTTTTTCTGAGCAGCTCCCTTGGCTGCAGAATAAACAGGACGGACAGAGGGGCCTGCCGAGACCTCTGGACTCTCAACGTTTCCCAGAACCTCCCAGTCGTCAGCTACACGTTAGGATAGAGAGAAACCTAAGAGTGTGAGAATCACCTTGTAAAAAAGGAAAGGCTAGTCAAGGGTGGTACAGGCTTATAAACCCCACGCTGCTGCAGAGGCAGGGGGACTGTGGGTTCCGGGACAGCCTGGGCTGCTTGGTGTGTTTTGGGTCAGCAGGGAGAGAAGGGAGGGGGAGAGAGGGAGAGAGGGAAGAAGAGAGTCTGGCTCCCCACCCCATCCCCCATCGGAAGTGGCTGTGGTTCTTTGGCACTGTTCTCTCCGTCAGCACCTTACTGTCAGCATGTGTTTTGGGCCGGCACTTCTCATATATGGACAGAGGACAAAAAAGACAGGAAGAGGCAGCCGGCCTCCTGCCGTTTAGAACACATCTCCAAGTGATCCAAGAGTTCTTGCTTGGCCCTGCCTCTTAAGGAACCTGTCCCCTTCTGACAGTGTCACCCCAGGATCCAGCCTTTGATTCAGGGGTCTCTGGGGGGACTTTCAGGATTCATGCAGGATCTCTTCCTGCAAAGGAATCTTCTGGAATTTCCATGGGGTGGGGAGGCTTGGTCCATTCCACAGCTTGAGGAGGAGGGCTGGGCCGGCTCACAGCTCCTGTCTTCAGCTCTGGGGAGAAGACGGGACCGACAGTGTTTGTGGATGGTGTATGGGAAGACTCAAAGCCCTTACAATCTTTACTTTTAATACTTAAAAAAAAAGTACAAACAAACAAACAAAAAAACCAAGTCCTTGAGAGCTGTGTTCCACGACGGGAGAACAGAAGCAAGAAACAGGATAAGCGATGCTACCTCCGGCCGGCAGCTACCTGAGCTGGCGGGCTTCTCTTCCATGGTCTGTGATTCTCCGTGTAGCCGCCCCAGCTTCTAGTTGTAGTGTGAATCCCTGGATTTTGTCATTGAGAAGAGTTTTGTCACTTAAACCTTTGACCAGGTCAATCTGCATGGGCCTGGAGAGTCACAGTTGGGGGCTCCCGACCCAGCTGCCTGGTCTCTGTCCTGGTAATGTCCCTTATGGGGATGAAGACTTGGGCATCTGCTGTGTAGATGGTCTTCATTGCCCTGTTTGTGAAGTGGGACACTCGATGATAAGTTGCTGTAGGACTATTGGGGGTCGAATGAGGAAAGACACGTGGAACACTTAGAAAAGGGCTGAGTGTCACCTGCTGCTGTCACTGGACAGGCCCCAGTGGTGGACACATGAGTTGCTTCAGGACTCCGTACTGTAATTGCATTTATCTAGAGACACTTCATCTCGCCTTATCTGGAGTCCTCTCTTGCATCTGCAGCAGGGTCGTCAAGGCCCAGGGTCATCCCCTAGTCTAGACCAGGGGTCAGAGGCCATCAGAGCAGGGCTCAGGCTGCATCTTTGTTTTGTCTTGCGGTTGGCTCATGTGTCACTGGCAGAGCTGCCATGTTGCCATGGCAACACAGAGGGGTGTGACTGAGACTGTGTCCCATTCTCCCCCTCCCATCCCCAGCATACTCAGTCTCTGGCTTTCTTTCTTTCTTTTTTTTAATTAATTTTATGTTTTTAAAGGTTTATTTATTACTAGACGTAAGTACACTGTAGCTATCTTCAGGCACTCCAGAAGAGGGCATCAGATCTCATTACCAATGGTTGTGAGCCACCATGTGGTTGCTGGCATTTGAACTCAGGACCTTCGGCAGAGCAGTCAGTGCTCTTAACCACTGAGCCACCTCTCCAGCCCCCAGTCTCTGGCTTTCTACAGAAAAAGCTGTGCAGCTCTGGAGGAGGTTCAGAGCCCCAAAGGCGGGGGTGGGGTGGGGTCCAGCTTTCCCACAGGCTCTGACCCTTCTCTTGGGCCAGTTCAGTTCAGATCTCACTCACCATCTAGGTTACTGACCTGGCTGGAGAACTGTGACATTGAGGGTCGGGGGTGGGGCACGGGCTCTTTCTGATACCCCACTGCCTGGAGGAGGCTGGGCTGGGGTTGGGAGAGAGGGAATCCTATCGTTTGCTATATTCTCTCTATGAATTAGGGGTAGTAATAGTCCCCTGGGATATCATTGTGTACGTGTGTGTGTGTGTGTGTGTGTGTGTGTGTGTGTGTGTGTGTGTGTGTGGTGTATGTGTGTGTGTGTATGTGTGTGGTGTGTGTTTATATGATGTGTGTATGTGTTTGTGTGTGTGTATGCATGTGAATGTGTGTGTGTATCTATATGTATGATATGTGTATATGTGTGTATATGTACCTGTGTGTATGTGTGTGTTCGTGTGTATGTGGGTGCATGTATGTGTTTGTGTGTATGTTTATGTGTGTGTATGATGTGTGTGTATGTGTCTGTGTGTATATGTGTGTTCATGTGTATGTGTGTGTATGTATCTATATGTATATGTGTATGTATAATGTGTATGTATGTGTGTGTATGTACCTGTGTGTATGTGTGTGTTCATGTGTATGTGGGTGTATGTGTGTGTATGTCTGTGTGTTCCTGGATCTTAAAGGAGGGCCTCCCTAAAGAAAGGGAGAGGAACCAGATGGTGGTGGCACACACCTTTAATCCCAGCACTTGGGAGGCAGAGGCAGGCAGATCTCTGAGTTCAAGGCCAGCCTGGTCTACAGAGCTAGTTCCAGGACAGCCAGGGCTACACAGAGAAACCCTGTTTCAACAAACAAACAAAGATTCAACACAGAGGAAATGGAACATGACGAGGTAGTTGTCCTGTTTTCTCCTCGCCCGTCCCTGTCCTTGGACTGGAGAGGCAGTATCCACTACAGCCACCCACACCCAGTGTGGTCACCACAGGGTTCCTTCCGTATTACGCGGGAACCACGGCAAGCGGGATAGACACAGGGAAGGACTTCCAGCCTCCCAGACTTCCAGCCTGGGATTTTCTACTCTTCTAGACACAGCTGGGTGGGTGGGGGCAGCACCATGTTTAACACCCCATTTCTCTCCCCACCCCCCCCAACTGTCCTGTCCTCAGGAATGTGGTAGTCAGCATGCTGTCCAGCAGAGGGCGCTGTGGAGCCTGGAGCTGTACTTCTATCTGATCCTATTTAACTACTATCTGCATGAGCAGGTGGGACTGAGGGAGCGCCAGCCCTCCTACCCTAGCCACAGGGACCCCAAGGGGCGGGCACTAGAGCAAAACTGTGTGTGCGCGTTGGTCCCTGAGAAAGGTTGGGAGGGGAGAACGGGTCCAGGTGAGTATTTACGCCCCTGTCCCCATTTCCCCTCTCCCCTCCCAACCCAGACCTAGGCTCTGTATCTCAGTCAGGGCAGAACGCATCCTGTTTTTCCCTGTCCTACTCGTTCTCCCCTGGATCATGATACCTTTCGGGGCTCCCTTTCTGTGACTAGGTAGGGAGGGCTTAGGGTGGGGCCCACACTCCTCACTGCCCCGTCTCTCTTGGCCTCGGGCTGCAGTATCCCCTGGCCTTTGCCCTCAGTTTCAGTCGATGGCTGTGTACCCATCCTGAGCTGTACCGTCTGCCGGTGGCGCTAAATTCAGCGGGGCCCTTGGTCCCTGGGGACCTCATCGCCAAGGGCTCCCTGGTGAGTAGCCGGGTACCTGTGGAGTGGACTGGGTTGGCTGGCCCCTGGACCCACGGAGTCCGGATTCCTGTAGAGCTAGGGAAATAATTGCTTGAGGGGTGGGGAGGCGGGGCGGGGGGGGGAGACGCTTCTCGTGTGAACACAATGTGCTGTGCTCTGGCTGCTGTCTCGGGTACATTTTCCTCAGTCTCAAAGCCCAGAGCTTCGACACAGAGCCAGACTAGACTGTAGGACATCTGAGCTGTAGCCTTTCTGGAGGCTGTGCACCACCGCATCCTTGCCAGGGCATCAATAAGGGTGCAGGTGTCCGGCCACGTATGCCCTGTATCCAGTAGGACGCCATTTCTCCCCCACCCCAATCCCACACTTCGCACTGAGACCGGCTGGGATACGGTCACCACCACTGGATAGGACAGGTGACTACGGGCTTCAGATTTGGTGTCCTCCTCCCTCCAGGAAGCAGATGATCTTGTGTCCCTGGATGCGCTCAGCACCATCAGAGAGATGGATGTAGCCAACTTCCGGCGTGTACCTCGCATGCCTATCTATGGCACTGCCCAGCCCAGTGCCAAGGTGCCCTCTCTCAGGCCCAGGGTTCAAACGTGGGGGGGGGGGCAGGAAAAGGAGAGCCCTGACCCTGATGGCTCCTTGTCCCCCCCAGGCCCTCGGCAACATCCTGGCCTACCTGTCTGATGCCAAGAGGAAGCTACAACAGGTGGTCTGGATCAACCTGAGGGAGGAGGTTGTGTTGGAGTGTGACGGTCACATGCACAGCCTGTGGCCCCCGGGACCAGCCCTGAGCCCCGAGCAGCTGGAGGTGAGGATTCTGGACTCTGCATGGTCTGAATGGGAGCCCCTCCAGGGTGAAGGGGGAGAGCCAGAGCACCCCTGTGTTCCTTTTATATGGATGGAGGAACTGAGGCTTAGAAGGGCCGTTCCAGGACTTCTATTCCTGTGTCCCCATGTTCCCATGCTCCTGTGCTTTTCTGCCTGTGTGGTGGTGGTTCTGACCAGGTGCTGGAGCTCTTGAGTTCTGACACATGGCTGCATCAGGCTTCCGCCTCTCAGGTCCGTCTCAGTGGCCTCTGCCCTCTGTCCGCCCTTGTCCAGGCTCTGGAGGCCCAGCTGAAGGCCCACCTGAGTGCTCCAGTCCCCAACACCAAGAGCCCTACCACCCCCAGGTTCCAGAAGTGCCTGACCACACAAGAGGTCTTCAGCCAGCACCAGGGAACCTGCCTGGGCCTTACCTACTGCCGTATTCCTGTGCCAGACTTCTGCGCTCCTCGGGAGGAGGTGAGGGACCGGGTCTCTGGGCTCTCTCTGGCCTGGGAAAAGCAGCTCAACTCCATAATGGGGCCAGGGGATTGTCTAATGGGGTCCCTATGAGGCCTCAGAAGCACATTCCCATCTTTTCTATGGATGTGTGCTTTCGTGCACGTGCGCGCACGCACGCGCGCCCGGGCCATTGTTCCTTGTGTATGCTACCTTCTTGTGCTTCGTGTTGTGGGGCCAGTCTGTGGGTCATATGTTGTAGGCATGTGTACCATATGGCATACGTCTGTCGAAGAAATACATGATACACGGTGCCATGGTGGTGTGGGGTGTAGTTCCCCCTGGGGTTCGTGGCATCTGTCTTGTGTTTGTGGGCTGCCTGTAAATGTTACATTCATGAGGGGTGGCTGGGCGGGGGGGTGGGGGGCGATCACTGAGAAAACCCTGTGTGACTGAAGTGTTCATGTGGCAGTGGTCTGTAACAGATGAGGCCGTCTGTGTGGTTTGCCTCTCAGGGACTTGTGGGTGTATCCGTGGGCTGTGTGTGCCTGGCATGTGTGGCCCGTGGATGTCGCTGGGATAGTTGTCAGGGCTATTGCTCTCTGTGGGCTCATAGCCAGTGGAGTGCTGACCCCTGGTGGCTGCTCAGGCAAGGACACAGCACCAGACTGGAAAACTTCGTGTGCATGAGGGATGGCATACTGAGCCCCAGCAGTGTAGAAGTGTGTTGTGTCTCCTTATATGCCCAGTCTCTGCTGCCTGGGATATAGACATGAACACGGCTGTTCATACATGCGTGGTCTTGTATGTATCCTAGTGAGCTGAACGTGCACATGAACTAGGTTACGTGTATGATGAGTGAGTCACCAGGGGACAGAAATCTGGGGTTACTATTTGGATGACGGTGGGCACCCCTGGGTTCAAACTGTGGTCTTGTCATCCCAGGACTTTGACCGGCTGCTTGAGGCCCTGCGAGCTGCTCTCACCAAGGACCCAGGCACAGGCTTTGTCTTCAGCTGCCTCAGCGGTCAGGGCCGGACCACAACTGCCATGGTGGTGGCCGTGCTGGCCTGCTGGCACATTAGGGTGGGTGTGGCCTTCTGCGTGAGGTCAGAGGTCGTCCCCAGCAGGGTTGGGTATTGGCTGTGGTGAGTGTGGAAGGGCAGAGGTCATGTCTGATGTCATCTGGGGGACCCTCTTCCATCAGTCCTGGCAGACCCTCAGCAGGGTTTCTGGGTGTCTGGGACTGTGTGGGGGAGTAGAGTAGGGAGAGGTCCCATCTCAGCTTTGTCACCCCTCAGGGCTGCCCCGAGGTGGGCGAAGAGGAGCTAGTGAGCGTGCCTGACGCCAAGTTCACCAAGGGCGAGTTTCAGGTGGGTGTGCCCCTCCCCCCACCTCCCCGATCCCTGGGAATGCTGTGCAGGTCAGAATTCTTGGGTCCTGTTGGCAGCTTGGTGGGGTGAGGCTGGCTCACTGCTTCCCAGGTGGGTGGACTGTGGCTCAGAACAGCTTGACTCTTAAGCCTGTCATAGTAGATGGGATCTGGACCCTTCCCTCCCTGGCTAGGTAATCTTGGTATCGTCCGTAACCATCTCATAGTTAGTTGCTTGAGACTCAGTTCAGCCATGGCTGGTGCTCTGTGGAGGCCTGCAAGTTACCCTGCTCTGTCGGTCCCCCTGCTTCAGCTCAGGGGCTCCGGATGGGCAGCCGTTAGCATTCAGATCCAGTTCTCTGTCTCCTGAATCTGCCGCCCGATGTCATGTGACATCTCAGATGTGTGATACCTCTTTGCACACTTGGCCTCAAGTGGTTGCATACACAGCTGAGCAGTGGCTCGCCTCACAGCCAGTTTCTGTTCACCTCTGCCACATGCTTGCCACTTGCCCTCCAGGGACTCTGCTGCCCTGACTTCTGAGAGAGGTCAAGGCTGTCTATCACGCGGTACCTCTGGGTCCCTGGGCAAGCTCCTGTTTCGACACCCTTTTTCCTTTTATGGTTGATGTTCACCCTTCTTTTTCTTTACTTAGTGTGAGGAAAATACACTAACAGAAATCGAATTCTAGGCCAGCCTGGTCTATATTGTAACTTTCAGGCCAGCTAGGGCTACACAGTGAAACCTTGTTTCAAATAAATAAATGAATGTAGCTCCTTGGTGGAGAGTTTGCCTGGCGTATGTTCAAGGCCCTGGACTGGATCCCTACCACTGGAATAGATAAGGAAGAAAAAAAAAGCAGAGGAAATGAGGGGCTGTGACTCCTGGATTCTGTTGAGAATCCCGAGCCCTGGGCTCAAGCCTAACATCAAGGCCCCTGAGAGGGAGTGGTGGCTCTTACCTGTGATCCAGCGTTTGGGTGGGAGAGGGAGGAGGCTGAGGAGTTCAAGGTCACTCTCTACCACGTAGGGAGTTGGAGGACTGCCTGGAGCATGTAAGATCTTGTCTCAAAAAAGCTCGGGGGGTGGGGGGGGAAGGGTGGCGGGGTGGCAGTGAGCTAGCTGGGTCGATAACAAGCTCGTCCAAGGGTCACAGAATAAAGAATAAGATGATTCTTTGTGAGGAGTATATTAAAGCCTAAGCTTGTAATATACTCGGAGCATTCCAAACCTTCCTGTGGTTTACTGGCATCATCTCCCTGGCTCTCCCACCATCTCTGGCTCTTCCATCATCTCCCCCGGCTCTCCTGTTGTCTCCCTGGTTCTCCTTGTCAGCACCATGCGTGCCTTCTGATGTAGGAACCTGTAAATGTGTCACCTGAGCGATACCACAGCCCCTTACTGCCCCGACGTGGGCAGGAGGGCTCAGGTTGAGGTCCCCCCTTGGCTTTCTGTCCACTCATCCCTCCTCTGGCCCCAGGTGGTGATGAAGGTGGTACAGCTGCTGCCCGACGGCCACCACGTGAAGAAGGAGGTGGATGCGGCGTTGGACACTGTCAGCGAGACCATGACACCTATGCACTACCACCTTCGGGAGATTATCATATCCACCTACCGACAGGTGAGCGCTGGCCCTGGGCCCCTACCTCCGCAGGATGGGCTGTGGTTCAGGTCGTCGGGGGTGGGGGGTGGGGGGGGTGGGGGGAGGTTGGTGGTGTGAGTTTGAGGGGGCAGCAGGTTCTGTGGGCTCTTCTTGGGGTTTTTGGTTCTTTTGTTCGGTTTGTTTGCTTTTTTGTTTTGGTGCCCCACCTCTTAGAAAGGTATGTGGACCCACTGCCCCAAGCCACTCCTACTTGCTCTACCCCCTGGGGGATAGCGTACCTATTAGAAACCTGCTGTGGGAGGGGCCAAGTAAAGAGGAATACCTGAGACCCCTGTGGGATGGGACACAATTCTACTGTGCGGTCCTGGGGTCCCAGAGGCCAAGCAGAATCAGGCAGGCGGGTGGGTGGCGCCTGTGACTGACAGTCACCAGGGGTTAAAGGTCAGTGCTGCATAGTGTGGCAGCTGTACCCCGGAACAGGCTCATCTGCACTGTTTGGGGCCTGGGTCTGCTCAGATAAATATTACTTTATTTTACATATATTTACTTATCTGTGTGCATACAGCATGAGCGTGGGGGTCACGGACAACTTGTAGGAGCTGGTTCTTCTACCATGTGGGTTCTGGGGGAATGGATTTGCGTGGCCAGCCTTGATGGTAGTCAGCCTTAACCCACCAAGCCATATTGCCAGCCCTCCAAAGTTATTTTATCCATCCATCCATCCATCCATCCATCCATCTATACCCATCTATTTATTTTTGGTTTGTTTTTTTGAGACACGGTTTCTCTGTGTAGCCCTGACTCTCCTGGAACTTTGCTTTGTAGACCAGGCCAGCCTTGAACTCACAGAAATACACTTGCCTCTGCCTCCTTAGTACTGGGACTAAAGGCATGTGCCACCACTACCCGGCCCAAGTTATTTTTTAATAACTTAATTAAATTGTAAAAATAAGGTCTCTAGAATGGTTTGGATTTAACATATGAATCCTGGGCTTGCGGCTATTTAGAAAGAATGTGCCTTTGGGTCTACCCTGGTCTCCATTGTTCCCTTCTGTTGCCTGTCTTCAGACCCGAGGGCTGGGCAGGTGGTGGAGTTTGCAGCTTTGGGACTCCGGGGTGTGGGAATTGGGTTGGTCATGGGAGCAGAGAACCCTGTTTCTCAGCCTGGCAGCAGGTGTGTAGGGGCGGTGCTGCGTGGCATCAAGAGGTGTCAGTGAATGTCACGGCTGGGTGATTTTCAGGGCAGCGTCTCCTCTGTGGCTTATAAGAGCAAGCTGTACCATGGCGTCTTGTTGAGTCTCCAGCCTTGGGGACACATGAGACACACGAGCAGAGTGATCCAGAGCAGCCTTGGCTTGGGGTTTTGGGATCAGATCCTGACTGGGTCAGAGGGTAGGTCCAGTTGGGAGGCAAGCCAGGCATGTGGGATAAGACTGAGGGAAAGTTCAGACACGAGTCTGCCCTGCGAGGGAAGGAGATGATGGACCAGGAGCTTCCGAAGTAGACTCGGCACACTCTGGATGACACAGTGTCGCTGTGATTAAGTTCCCATCTCCAGGTTCCTTTGAGTCTCGCACTGTCTTAGGGTTTCTATTGCTCTGAGGAAACGCCATGACCAAAAGCAGCTTGGGGAGGAAAGGGTTACTTCAGCCTCCAGCCTGTAGTCCACCATCCAGGGAAGGCCGGGAAGCAACTGCAAGGCAGGACCCTGAAGGTAGGGGCTGATTCAGAGGCCGTGGAGGGGCGCTGCCTACTGACTTGCTTCTCAAGGCTTGCTGGGCCTGCTTATAACAACTCAGAGCTACCTCTTCAGGGGTGTCACCATCCACAGTAGACTGGGCCCTCCCACACCAGTCACCCATCCGAAAAATGTACCACAGGCTTCCCCACAGGCCTATCTGGTCGGGGCATTTTTCTCATTTGAAGTTCTCTCTCTCTGTCTCTCTCTCTCTCTCTCTCTCTCTCTCTCTCTCTCTCTCTTTTTTTAAATATTTATTTATTTTATTTATATGAGTGCACTGCAGCTGTCTTCAGACACACCAGAAGAGGGCATCAGATCCCATTACAGATGGTTGTAAGCTACCATGTGGTTGCTGGGAATTGAACTCAGGACCTCTGGAAGAGCAGTCAGTGCTCTTAACCACTGAGCTATCTCTGTAACCCCAAGGTTGTCTCTTCTTATGTGACACTGGCTTGAGTCAAATTGGCATAAAACTAGCCAGCACACGCTCGCCGTCACAATTTGGAATCCCCATTCAGAGTGCGAGAGCTGAGGCCTATAGGTTCCGGCTGCTGGAGGCTCAGGCAGTGCTTAGACCTGCTCCAGAGGATGTAGGCCAGGCCCTGTTAGAGCCTCCTTCTCTCTGTCCCAACTCCAAAGTTCACAGGCCCTCAATTCCTGTTCCTGGATGTGTGTTGTGAGGACAGAGAGAGCAGGAAACATAGGGGGCCTGGGCTGCAGGGAGAAGCCAGAAGTTGGCCTCCAACTGCCCACGAGGAAGTCGCTGTAGGCTTCAGGGGCCGCACAGGCAAAGGTCAGGGGCCCTAAAGGTTCATAGTGGGTTTCGAGGCACTGAAGGTCACCTGGCAGCACAGTGTTGTCACCCGAAGCGAGATTGGATGGGTAGCTGGCTTTATTCCTGGGGGTTGAGGTGATAGGGATGGAGGAGGGGGAACCGAGCTGTATTTTAGGGAGGGGGGTTAGCTCCTGGATTCCTTCGCACTGGAGTGTCTAATTGAGGAAGTTGAGCAAGAGAGGCCCCTTCCCACCTCCTCATCAGGACTCCCCTCACATTTCCAAGGCCGAGTTGGTGCTGACTGGTGAATCCCCAGAGCCCCATCCTAGGGTCCATGCAGAGGATGAGAAGTTAATGCAGTTACCAGTGTGGCCACTAGGTGGCCCTAGCGAGCTAAGTTAGGTTAAATTCCTCTCCATCACTTTCCCATTGAACCTAGGGGCCTCACTGGTGTTCTGTAAATTAGTTGTGTGTGTGTGTGTGTGTGTGTGTGTGTGTGTGTGTGTGTGTGTGTGTGTTCATTTTTAAAGGAATTTTATTTACCTTAGTGTGTGAATGACGGGAGGGGATGTGTGTCACAGTGAGCATGTGGGGTTCAGAGGTTCTCTCCTCCCACCTTTAAGTGGGATCTAGGAATTGACTTGGATCACTTGCCGATACAGCAAATGCTGTTACTGGCCAAGCCACCTTTCTGGCTCCTCCCACCTTGTTTTGAGACGGGGTGGTCGTTTATTGGCTAGGTAGCCCTGAGCTTCACGATGTGCTCCTGTCTCCACCTCTCCATCTTTCTGTGGGAATGCTGGAATTACAGGCAAGAGCTACTGTATCTGGCTTACTACAGGTTCTGGGCCTTCAAACTTGGGACATCACACTTGTATGCAAGTACCTGGCCATCTGAGCCATTTCTCTAGCCCCCTAGGACAAGTTCTTTTTAAATATATGTATTTAAATAAATAAATTATTTTAAATAATATACATTATTTTATGTACGATGTGTTTTCCTGCATGTATGCCTATGTGAGGGTGTCAGATCCTCTGGAACAGGAGTTACAGAGTTGGGAATTGAACCTGTGTCCTCTGAAGGAGCAGTCAGTGCTCTTAACCGCTGAGCCATCTCTCCAGCCCCCCTAGGGCTAGTTCTTAAAGGTACCTTAGAGTAAGAGATCTTGAGGATTTTCATCTGCCTGTGTAAGAGGTAAATGGGGGAGCTTTTAGAATCTGGGGCTTGAGTCCCTCCTAGAGCTCACCTCGGTTTGCTTTGTGCCCAGTGTGTAAATCCAGCTTTGAAAATTTGCCCAGGGGAGGGAGGGGGAGTCCAGGGTGCAGCCAAGGCTGAATGTCATCTAAAGTGACCCCCCCGTGGTCTCCCTCCTCCGGTCTCCCTCCTCCGTACTTCAGATTGCCCCGTGGGCTTGCCAAAATGCAGATGGCTGGGACCAAGCCAGAGTTTCTGGAGGCTCCACAGTGCTGAGACTCCAGTTCGCGTGGCTTGGTATTGGAATGACATGGGACCTGGGCCACCCGGGGGCTTTGCTCTGTTGCAGCCAAGCTTACGGAGATGCAGTTCACATACTGCCCAATACATGTGTTTAGAGTACACTTATCCCTGGTTGCCATTGCAGTGGGGGCAGTTAGAGCATGGCCAGGACCACAGAAAGAAACTTCACACCTTTGGTCATCGGTCCCCAGCCACATGCAGCTCTGTGTTTCCTGTTGAGTCTTTTGGGTTTTTTACAGAGACAGCAGTGTGTCTAACATGTCTCATAATAATGGAATGACGTACTTATTTTTGTGTTGTAGATTTTCTTTTTCTTTTTTTTAAGACAGGGACTCACGAAGCTCTGGATAGCTTGGAACTCACTCTGTAGACCCTGGATAGCTTGGAACTCACTCTGTAGACCGGCTTGCCCTTGAACTTAGAGATTCACTTGCCTTTGCTTCCCGAGTCCTAGGATATAAGGCATGCGCCATGGCACCTGGCTGTTGCTTTAATTTTTGACCCAGGGTTTTCCACATCCTGGGCTTGGAATTCCAGATGGATCTGAGAATGACCTTGACGTTCTGATCCTCTTGCCTCTGCTTCCTGAGTAGTGGGGAGGGGAGATCAAACCCAGTCTGTTTTTGACTCAGCTCTCACACCACAACCATCCACAGAGACCACTGCGATGTCAGAAGGTGTAAGGAGAGCCAGGGGATCTCATTCCCCTTCTGTCCTCTGTGGTACCCACAAAATGGCCTAGACGAACGCAGACACACGCACATACACATAAGTAAAGCTAAATCGTTAAAGAAGGGAAGAAGTAGCCTCAACTAAGCGTCAACTCTCATTGGCACTGTTATCCCTTCCTAACAGAAGGGATAGTTAGTGACCAGAAAGTCGAACGTCTGTTAGCTCTGCTTGAACGTTAGTGCCGGGAAGGTCTACATTCCTGATTTCTCATGGCCCCGAGGTTTGAGGAGGGCAGCTTTTGGAGACTTGGATGTTCCCTCCGTTAGCAAGAAGGGCAGTCCTTCCTCCAAGGTCTTCTGCATGTATCGTTGTAGAAAGGCCTGGGCTTGTGTTCTGCCTGAGATCATGGTGGGCTGAGCTGTCTCTCCTGAGCTGTTCCAGATGCTCAGCTCAGAAGCCCACAGCGCAGGCCAGCTCTACACATGCGCAGTAGGGGCTCCGGCCAGGTCTATACATGCGCAGTAGGGGCGCCGGCCAGGTCTACACACGCGTGAGAGTACAGGGCTTCTACAAAGCATTTCCAAACTGTGAAAAGTCACACTGTTGCTGCCCTGTGGAGACCGCTGTGATCAGAGTGGACAGCGGGACCAACTCTGTTCAGTGGACACACAGAGAACCACGTTCCGTCAAAGAGGTGAGGAGCCAGAACAGATCAACAGGTGGAAGATGGGGGCGTAGATGTTGAAGGAGAGGATTTTTCTGCCTCTGACTGTTCATGTCTCTACCTGCCAGGCTGAACCGTGCCCCTCTCATGGGTCAGTGTTTGGGAGTCTTCAGCGTTATACTCATAGGGCTGGGCTCAGTGTTGGGGTTCAGGGTCTCCACGTAAATCGTACGGACACAGATCTCAGTTAAATAAGAATAGTTTATTGAACGCACACCTCAAGACTGATCGATCAGGACCACAAAAAGGACTTGGGAGCCTAATTTTTGGTACCTGTCTGTTCCCAGGTTAGTCTTATAAAGGGAAACAAACAAACAAACAAACAAAAAACTAGTGAGCTCATACACAGGTGCAGGAAGTGTTGCCCAGTGGTCAGCTCTGACTTAAGCCATTGTAAACATTGAAGACATTTAGACAGTTCATATTGGCCTTTAACTTGATGGGTCCTTTGCAGAGCTTTGTGGAATTTCCTAAGATTAACAACCCTCATACTGAACATTCAGAACATAACAGGCTATATGGTCAGCATGACCCTGCTCTGAGTTAAGTCACTTCTCTGTGTCAGTGACTGGCAGATCTGTTTCTGTATAGCCCTGGCTGTCCTGGAACTCACTCTGTAGACCAGGCTGGCCTTGAACTCAGAAATCCGTCTGCCTCTGCCTCCCAAGTGCTGGGATTAAAGGCGTGCGCCACCACTGCCCGGCTCTGGCAGATCTGTTACCAGCAACAATATGAAAAAGCTGGCGGGCATGGAACAAAATGGCTACAGCTAGGCTGGGAGTGTGTGTGAGTCAGACCTCAACTTCCCCCCTTTGAATTGATCCAGTGAGTCATTTCATTGACTCATATTTTCTCTGAGGCCAGGGGGACTAACTAAACAAACTTTGATATCAGCCTTGGTTGGCATTTTGTCGGCTTAAACATTTGAAATTTTGAGCTCCCTTAATAAGTACTGCGGCTCTCATGCTAGGGGACCCTGCTATGGCCAGTTATCCAGGGACCTAATATTTTATAGCTCTGTGTAGCAGAAAAGTTACATATTTTGTTCCCCACAATCAGGGTCTCCATTTGAGGGCCAGACATATATCTGAAGGGGAGCTAAACTATTTTCCATACTCTGGATCCTATATCCAAAAAAACCCAAAGGGTGAAGGAACTGCAGCCTTTGGACGCTTATTCCATTTGGCCCAAACAATTTACATAAGTCAAAGGTGAAGGTGGGGGAACCTTTCCCAACTACTAGACGATTTTTTTTTTCTTCTGTCCCTAGTCTGTATTTGTCTCAGCAGATTTTCACCTGGCTGATAGACCCCATCCAGGGATCCCCTGTGGAGCTGCTGAACTCTGGACTTGCTGAAAGCTGATGTTAATCAGTATAGCTGATGGGATTGCTTCCTGTCTTTCAGTTGGATCAGCTAAGCAGAGGGCATGAAACAAACAAACAAAAAAAAATGGCTGGAGCTATGCTCAGCATAAACACTCAGCAGAGGGGAGGGCCCTGGGGGCATCATCTCTGGGCCTAGTGACCTCTAACATTGCTCAGAGCTTCAAAATGCCCTGGAGTCCAGTGTGTATCTACAGATGAGGCCGTGGACCATGTAATGGGAGGGCAGGCTACACGAAGTCCCTTGTGAGTTAGTGGCAGAGCGGGCATGGGAAGCTAAGGTCTTCACTCTTAGACTCATGCCCCTCCCTGATCTATGTTGAAGTTGAGCTCACCATCTCTAGACGGCTCTGAGGGAGGCTTGCTCCGGCTCTAGATTGGGGGCCGTTTCTTCCTTAACTCAACCTATGAACTGACTCCTAGAAACTGGCAGCCGGGTCTGACCTTCAATATCTTTTTTTTTTTTTAAAGAATTATTTGTTTATTTTATATGAGTACACTGTAAGCTGTTCTTAGGCACACTACAGGAGGGCATCCGATCCCATTACAGATGGTTGTGAGCCACCATGTAGATGCTGGGAACTGAATTCAGGACCTCTGGAAAACCGCTGAGCTGTCTCTCCAGACCCTGACCTTCAATATCTTAAGGTTTAGCCGGGCGGTGGTGGTGCATGCCTTTAATCCCAGCACTTGGGAGGCAGAGGCAGGTGGATTTCTGAGTTCGAGGCCAGCCTGGTCTACAGAGTGAGATTCAGGACAGCCAGGGCTATACAGAGAAACCCTGTCTTGAAAATCCAAAATATCTGTCTGTCTGTCTATCTGTCTATCTATCTTAAGATTTAGTCAAGCTCTCGCCTTCCAGTTTTAAACCGGAGGTCCACAGCTGGTCTCTGCCGGAGCCTGGAAAGCTTTGCACTGAGCGCACCGAGTAAGCCAGTGGACTCTGTGGGGGTGGCAGATGCTGCTCAGCTCTGGATGGAAACAGGCCCAGGCTCCATTTGGGATGTACCTCCTCCATCAGACTCACTGCCTGGGAATGTCCCAGTCGACATTCCACCCATTTCAAGTTTTCCCTCGACCTTCTGCCCATCTTGGTTTTTCTCAGCTTTGAGACTGAAGATCCCAACAGCATGTGGTAACTTGGCTTCTGCCCCACCTCCCACCTCCAGAACCAGTCTTTCCCAGCCCCCTGCCTGCTTCAGCAATCCTCTTACACGTTAATCAGAAGCCGTTAAGAACACATAGCTAGCATTCGGCATTGGGGCAGCTTTTGGCATAAAGTGACCCCAGGGCCGCAGAGAAGTAGGAAAATGGGAGGTCTCTGCTCTTTCTCATGGTTCAGGAAGGAGCCGTCTGTGTGTGATCCTCTGTGTGTGACATGAGCATGTACAGCATGGAAGTCCGTATGTGGCTGGCTTCTTAGGTGTGGCATAGTCGAAATGGCCCTGGGGTGCAGCGGGGCTCCTAGAGCTTGCTGAGCTGAGCCACCATGACTTTAATTTTAACCTTTTCATTCCAACTTTGTACACGAGAACTCCTTTCCTCCCAGGTGGGACAGTGTAGGCTCCGAGTACTCAATGGCTGTGTCTGAGGCTAGACTCACTTGGTGTGTGCTGACGATGCTGAATCAGACCCAGGAGAAGGCTGCGCCAGGCAGGCTGTGTTCTAGCGAGGGGAAGAGAGGCCCATGAGTGCCTGTCTCAGCTCCTGAGCAGTTCACAGTGGTGGCTGATGGCCCTTCCTACCACTGTGACTGACTGGTGTTGTATGGTGTAAGTCAAGTGGGAGTCCTTCTGGGCCAGTCTTATTCATGTCTGCCTTTACTTACCTCAGTTGCCTGGCCTTAGAGGCCCAGCTCAGCCATGCCTCTCTATTTTCCAGGGTAACTATGAGGCTTCATCTAGGCCTGATTGCAGTGTGTGTGTTTGGACACGCGTGTGTGTGTGTGTGTGTGTGTGTGTGTGTGTGTGTGTGTTTGCACACGCGTGTGCATGTGTGTGCGAGCATGCAGGACAGGGTGTCTGTTAGACACGCGCATGCATAGCATAATATAAATAAATGGTCCTGGGGCGAGGAGGGTATGTGTACTAGACTTAGAAGAGTCACAGGACCAATTCTAGCACACAAACTGTTGTGATTATAAAAAAATAAAGAGGTATAAGAACATGTTCTAAGGTGGTGTGGGGGAGGTATGGGGGAAGGGGGTACCTCAGCAGGCCCGTGCTGAGGTAACCCTTCCCCCCTGAGGGACTAGCCAGCCACATAACGGTATACTATAGAATAGAATATATTCAGGGCATGGGGAGGGGAAGTTAAGAGGGTAGTAGAGGCAGAGAAGAGAGAGGAGAGAAGTAGAGGCCAGCCATGACCGAGTGGAGAGAAGGGGGAAGGGAATGGGGAGAGAGGGGGAGCAAGGGGGCCAGAGGCAAGGGAGAGAAGCAAGAGTAAGAGAATAAGGGAGGGGTCAAGCAGCCCTTTTATAGTGGGTCAAGCCTACCTGGCTATTGCCAGGTAACCATGGGGGCGGAGTCCAGACAGAATACCTACACACACATTTTTAAAAAACCTGCGTCATATGAAAAAGAAACGGAGGGGCCTGGAGAGGTGGCTCAGCAGTTAAAGAGGGCCGACTGCTCTCCCCAAGGTCATGAGTTCAAATCCCAGCAACCACGTAGTGGCTCACGGCCATCCGTAATGAGATCTGGTGCCCTCTTCTGGGGTGTCTGAAGATAGCTACAGTGTACTTACATATAATAAATAAATAAATCTTAAAAAAAAGGAAAAAAAGAAAGAATGATGGTCTTTTGAGCCAGGCAGTGGTGGTGCACGCCTTTAATCCCAACACTTGGGAGGCAGAGGCAGGAGGACTCCCGAGTTCGAGGCCAGCCTGGTCTACAGAGTGAGTTCCAGGACAGCCAGGGCTACACAGAGAAACCCTGTCTCCAAAACAAAACAAAACAAAAGACAGTCTCTTGACATGAGCCACTTTGTGAGGCTGGAGTGGATAGGAGACGGCTGGGACCGGTGTGAGAAGCCTGGGCCTACTGAGGTAGTCCTTCATGGCCAGCAGTCCCCCAGGTTGATCTAGCTGGGAATCAGTTGTTTCCTTTTGGACTTGGAAAGCCAAAAATATTTAAGACAGAAATCAAGGAAGCCCTGCTAGACACATTAATGCCAGCAGGCAGTTTCCTTGGCTATGGCTGGTGACTGTCACTCTTACTCTGCTGTCAGTAAAGTAGTCTGTGGTACCTACCGTCTCTCTGCCTTGCAGAATGAGCGTGAGAAGAAGCTGAAGGGAAGCTGGCTGCAGGTGCCCTTTGCTTTCTGAAGAGGGCCTTGCAGAGAACGTACTGCTTTGCCTTTCTGAGGACTTAGAGCCTTGGGGCTCTAACGAAGGAGGTCAGGGGAAGGTTCCATTAGACTCACTCTCCTGAAGAAGAAACCGTGGCCTGTGGGAGATCTGTGCCAGCCTGGAGGCAGGGTCAGAACGTTATCTAACACTTGGCCTTATAGTCCTTTCCCTCCGTGGTGGCACCAGGACCCAGGGGATAATTTCATGGTCACAGTAAGAGGACGGATGACGGATGGATGGACGGACGGGGCGTGGTGGGTTGCTTCTGCCTGCGCACTGTCTTGGTTAGGTGGAATAGGCTTATCGAACAAGAGCTGCCTGGAGGCAGAAAGATTAGCTCACCGCCCCAGGGGCTAAGGTCATTTCCTAAGAAAAGCAGAAAAGGAGCTGGCTCAGACCCTGAGCCCCTGGCGGGTCAGGCTTTCTCGGCCTCTCTAAGACTCAAACCAGTGCTGTCCCTAGAGACCTCATTCCAGCAGATAATGGGTCTCCAGGGCCCAGCCCCCGCAAGTAGAGTAGCCTCGGAATGTTGTGAACGGTCACATAAGATGTGACAGGCGGAAGGACTGTTTGCTTAGGCTCTTCACGCCCGGCTCAGAGTGGAGTCAGTGAATTGGTTCCACGTAGGGACCGTGGCAGCAGCTGTGTCCTTGCGCCTCTTTCTTCCCGCTGCTGGCTGGTCTGGAAGCCTTTTGGCCCCACAGGGGACTTTCCTGCTGTGTCTAGCACAGTCTCTGTGCATCACTAGACTTGGGTCACAGGGTCAATTCTACCATCCCCTGGCCCGGGTGTCATCTCACCAAGACCTGCCTCTCAAGGGAGCAGCTAGCACTGGACGGAGTGCCTGGTTCTTTGTGTAGGCCCATTTTTACAGCCCAGCTCCCAGAACCCTGCCTGACACAGCAGGGCTCTGCAGTGCCTTATGTAGCCAGTGGGCGGTACAGAGCAGGTAGAATAAAATATTTGCATAAATAGGAAAATTGGCCTGTTTGCCGTCCACTCTGGCTTAGTCCATTGGCACCAGTCTTCCAGGACAAGCCGTTCTCAAATGAAGGAAGGGGCCCTGAGCATGGAGGTAGGCCAGGCAGGGACTGTCACTGGTGTGAGGTGGCTGGGAGCACTTGATGAGGGGAGGGGAGCCTCTGGAAGTGTGTTAAGGGGTACCAGGAGGATTTCCTGATTGAAATGTGAATGGAGGAAGGGACAGTTTGAAGGTAGAGCCCAAGTTCAGCTCCCAAAGCTTGAAGGAGGTTGTTGTCCCTCGGTTGGCACACTTACGGGTCTTGCAGTTTTTGGGGGTGGTGCTCTCAGGAAACTGTTAGGGCGTAGGTGATGAATTTTGGGGTACCTGAGGTAACCACTGGAGTGTCGTGCAGGCACTTGTATGAAAGCATGGGTGGGGTTGGGGTGGAGGAGCCTCCCAGGACCTTTCGAGAGTCTAGATTCTCAGAGCTGACTGGAAAGTGCTTCGGGAGGAGACTGCCTGGCAGAGAGTTGCTCACGGGATAGCCACCCAGACTCTAATGCAGACGTTTGGGGTGGGAGTGAGGGACAGAGAGGCCTAAAACTGATGTCAACTCCCTCATCCCACCCCGCCTCCGCGCCCACCCCAGACTTCCATAGCTCTTTGGGGAAGGCTGGGCCTACTACAGTGAAGCACTTAGAAACACTGCCTTCATCAAAAGGCCTAGACTTGAGAAAGCAGAGGAGGCCAAGGGAGGGAAGATGGCGGGGCCTAGATGCCCAGAGCAGACTGTGGGTCCTGGGGCTTGACCTGAGCCTGGAGGAACAAGCTGACTGGAGCCAGGTAGAGAGGAAGGCCCTTTGGGCAGAGGGAGTAGAATGGGTGAGGGTGCAGCAGCTTAGCCTCACGTTTACTCCTGATGGCTCAGCAAAGAGCTTTCAGACATACTGACAAAGCAAGACTTATGCCCATGCTAGACGGGTCAGAGGTATGCGAAGCCTGCGGTCCCCACAGTGCTGGCATCTCTCCTGGGCCCCATTCTATTTCAGGTTTCAATCCCAAGGGTCCAGGAAACCTTTGTCCAGCTTCATGGTAGCTAATGACAGCCTGGCTGGCTGGACACACTAAAAAAACCAGCTGGGCTATTTTTACGTATAGGAGGTGGCCCGGTGCCCCCTCCCAGAACTGTGCCAGCACAGGGTGCTTTGAAGAAAAGTGGATTGTGACGGGCAGATGGGCCATTGTCTCAAATCACAGCCCTGTGGCCAGAGGCAGGATGTGTCCATGGGAACCTCCTGGGGGTGTCGGGCAGAATCTTCACACAGTGTCTGAATTTAGAGATAATTCTACCCTTGAAAGACTCCCTCTGTCTCCCGCCGGATGCGCCTCAGACCTCACCATCCTTGCTGGTGTCTTGGGGCAGTGCTGGTGTGGTGTGGTTGTAGCCAGGTGAGAGCTGGCTACTCCTCCTGAACCTTAGTGGAAGGAGTTTAAGATGGCTTTTCCAAGGAGCACTGGGTGACTTCTGTCCTTCTGAAAGCACTCCGGGGCCGGGTAGGAGACAGGAGAGGAGAAGCAGGCTGAGGCTTGGGACCACGTGACTAGTACACATACAGTCAGCCATACAGTCAGACCAGCTCACCATCCTGTGAGACAGCAGGACTTCACTGTGTTGGCCAAGTGGCCACTATCTGGCCATCTTTACATTCTATACACTTTAATATATTGTATTTGTTTATATGTTATATAATTTATCAATATTAACATATTACATAAAGCATTAAAATATTTTAATATATGATACATATTAATATCAATATATAAATGTACTAAATACATATAAATAGTACATTTGTATTGCATATACTATTTATATATGTAATATATAAAATATATAACTTAATTATGTGTATTTATACATTAATATATATTTTAAATATATTTTAAAATATTTTAATATTTTTTCTGTTTCCTTTTATCTGCTGCCTAGCTTCTTTCTTTCTTTCTTTTCTTTTTTAAAAAGATCTTATTGATTTATTTTATGTATATGAGTACACTGTAGCTGTCTTCAGACACTCCAGAAGAGGGCATTAGATCTCATTACAGATGGTTGTGAGGCATCATGTGGTTGCTAGGAATTGAACTTGGGACCTCTGGAAGAGCAGTCAGTGCTCTTAACCTCTGAGCCATCTCTCCAGCCCTGCTGCCTAGTTTCTAAGCAAAATTGATTTTAATTAATTAATTAATTAATTTAAATTTATTTATTTATTTATTTATTGGTTTTTCGAGACCGGGTTTTTCTGTATAGCCCTGGCTGTCCTGGAACTCACTCTATAGACCAGGTTGGCCTCAAACTCAGAGATCCACCTGCCTCTGCCTCCCAAGTGCATGCACCACCACTGCCTGGCTACTTTATTTTATTTTAATTTGAGCACACTATGCTAATTCTGGAAAGCATATGCAGTCGTCGAACACCCCTGCAGACAGTTGTTCTGGCCCTTCGTCTGTAGGAACCTCTTGGCTTCTTCTAAGCTCTGAGCCCCCATCTCTGCGTCTCTTCCTACTTCTAAGATAAGATAGCCAACCAAGGCACTTCAGGGAGAAAGCGCCTAGTTGGCTCAGGGTTCCAGGATACCGTCTACTGCTTCCAGGAGTCGAGGCGGCAGGAGTTCAAAGCAACCAGTACCTTCCCACCCACAGTCAAGACCAGAGAGCGTTGGATTAATGCATGGCAGTGCGGGGCTGGCTCTCCCCCTCATTCATTCCAGGACCTAGCCTGTGATATGGTGCCGCTAGCATTCCGAGTGGGCTTCCCCAACAAAGAGATTTCCTCCCGGGCACGCTCCCAGGCCAACCTGATCTAGACAATTCCTCACTGAGGCTCCTTTCCCAGGTGATGTCCACGTTGTGTCAAGTCCACAACAGTCAAAACTGAGCAGCCTGTCTTCCTGTTTCTAGTCTGACTGTCCAAGCTGCCACGCTTTTCCACCCTGGGGACACACCTTCCTCCTGACCCCAGCCTACCTCCGGGTGCCTGCTACCTCTTCTTCCTCACCCTGAAGATCACTTTCTCTTACTCGCCTTCCCAACCCCCCTCACCCCCCAGCCATGTCCCTTTGCTTTGAAGTTACTGGAGCCTCCCAGAGGGCAGGGTGGGTCGCTCTCACCGTGGTGGCCTCCGACCCGTCTAGTCAGTCCTTGGGGCAGTGTGGCTCATAGGTGCCTTCTCACCAGTTCCCTGAAATGTGGAGGCCTAGAGGCTAATGGCAGAACTGGAGCCAGCTTGTGAGTCTGGCTGTCTCCCGGGAAGCCAGAGCACTGTCCCTGTCCCCAAGCCCTTTCTTGTACAGCCTGTACTCGCTCCCCTCGAGTTGCCTCAAACATCGAATTGGCGCTGTGCAGGCTCTCTCCAGCTGTGAGTTTTAGGGCGCTGGGCCATGTCACGTCTGGGGTGGGGTGACCCTGGAGTTTTCCCAGAGTATGTAGGCCAGTGCCGTGTGTGTGTGTGTGTGTGTGTGTGTGTGTGTGTGTGTGTGTGTGTGTGTTCACGGAAAGGCTTCCATCTGCAGCCCAGCTGTTGGGAGAGCAGCTCTCTCTGGCCCCTTGGGGCTCACTGTGTTCTTCCACAAATAGTGCCATCACTTGAAGGACCCCCCTCCCCCCACTCCCATGCCACACTATATTTCTGGATCAGAGAGGTGTGGTGGGCCTGGGTGGAGGCCTGAGGGTGTGGAGGTGAGATAGTTCAGGTCTTGGTGACCTCCCTCTGGGATTCACTTGTGAGTGTCCCTGGCATGTTTCCCTACCCAGGAGAACCTTGCAAGCATTTCCCCTTAAAGTCCCCCTTTCTCTTGAGCACAGGTCTCCCACCACATCTTCCTCCAACAGGCTGCTCGCACTACCAAACCTTCAATGACTGACTTCCAATGCTGCATCCCACGGTGCCCAGTTTTGGCTCTGAGTCATCCCAGCGCCCACACCTGCCCACACCCTGCCCCTCTGAGACTCTCATTGGCTGATCTTGGGTGAACCCTGGGCACTTGCATTTTAAGGTGACATTGGTAGCATCCTCCTTCCTCCCAGGCTAGCAGGCCACAGCTCCCTCATACATTTGTCACTGTCCTTTTTGCTGGCCCGAGGGGGTTCACATTCTCACTGTCAGGTCCACGAGGTTCTTGATGCCCGCCCGGACACCCATCTTCCCTAGGGAGCTTCCCATTTATCAGTGTTGCCACCTCCTATCCTCTGGCATGTGACCTAGTATGGTACCATACTAGAGATGATGCCTGGGGAGACCGACAAGCCTGAGCTCATGAGCCTGTGCTCTATCCCCCGGGCCTTTTCCTCTCTTTTATCGGTCCCCAAACTTGGGTGGATCTCTAAGGGCTGTGTGTCCATCCCTCCCACCTCAGATCCAGGACTGTGGAGAAACAGGCCAGGAAGTCAGTGGGCAGGTGGGGTCAGTTACCAAGATCGGCTTTCTCCCCTTTCCAGTCAGAAAGGATCTGGGCTAAGGAGGAGATTGTAGAGGCTGTCTCAAGGCAAGAGCTCTATGCCATTGGTCCCTGCCAGGCCTTGATCAGAGCCTCATCTGCCTCCACAGGAATGGTAGGGGTACTGGGAGAGAAGAGACAGTCCTGGGACTCTGGGGACTATGTTGTCAGGACTCGGCAACAGGGTTCTTCCTAGGGTATTGTGAGCTGGGCATCACACCCTCTATACCTCAGATGCCCCCTAGCTTTCAGCAGACAGCCTGGCTTTGGAGCAGAGAGGAAGTAGAGGCCTTTCTTCTCAGTAAGAAGTGGGTTTGAGACTCCCATGCCCCCAGGAACTGGTGGGCCCTGTGGGTCTTCTCAGGGTCCAGGCCAGGCAGCACCCTGGACCCTGCCACTGAAATCACCCTGCTTGGGTGCTCAGGCTGTGAGTGAGCATGTCTGTGTTAAACATTGGTTCTCCCCGTTGACACCGTCCTCCTTGTCCTCCAGGCAAAGGCCACCAAAGAGGCACAGGAGGCTCAGAGGTTGCAGCTGCGGAGCCTGCAGTACCTGGAGCGCTATATCTATCTGATCCTCTTCAATGCCTACCTTCGCCTGGAGAAGGCCTGCTCCTGGCAGAGGCCTTTCAGCACCTGGATGCGGGAGGTGAGAAAGGGATGCTGAGACGGACAGGCCCGGGGGTGGTGAGCTCATAAAGCCAGTTGTATCTTTCCCTCTGGTCCCTCTCTTAAGTCACAGATGACAGGCTCCCATATGGAATCCCCTACTTTCCTAAGGGATTGGCTCAGTTCAGCTACTGTGTCCCTTGCCTAGTGTCAGACTAGGTAGACAGCTGATAAGTACGGCAGCTGAGTACATGAATGGTGGGGGAGGGAGACATGGGTGTGAGATGGGCACCTGCTAGGAGCTTGCTCTGTGTGTCTCATGGCCAGCACTGCCTGGACACCTGGACACTTTGGTCCGTTATTTTCTTCAACTCCCATCCGTCCTCTACGAAGGCCAAGGGCAAGGTTGTTTGTCCCTATCTTGTGTCTTACCAAACGACTTTGGATGTGGATGAGGTGGCCAGCCTTGTAAACAGTAGAATAGTATCAAAAGGTGTTAGTGCCATGTGGGAAAGTAGTGGCAGCTCTGTGACCTATGTGTAGTGCCTCTGCCAGACCTGGCAAGAGCTTTAGGTAAGAGGGGTCTGTGCAGAGGTTCGGGGACTTCTTTACAATTGTCATGGAAACCGGTTATGGCTCCCTTTTTTTTTCTTGGGACCTCTGTCATCCTTCTCTGCTTGGACTTCCATTACAACCTGGCACCTGCTGGTCAAGAGAGAGGTCTCTTTCCTCCCAGAAAAGTAGCCTGCAATTACCCCTCAGCCAGGAAGCGGGCCCTGCTGACACCCCGGTCCGTCAGCTGTGGTCATACGGTTTCAGGTCCACAGCTCCCAGGATGTGAGTGGGTTGGGGAATGGAGCCAGGGAACTCAGCCACAGTGGGCTATAGTGCCATGGACCGGGATTTCTCGCGGGGTCCCTGTTCCGCGGGACAAGGGATTCTGGCCAGGTGGGCAT
>NW_022196909.1:10578378-10629139 GCF_008632895.1 Mastomys coucha
GCCACCTCTGAGTTTGGGGTGCCAGGCAACAATGCGGAGGCATGAGGCTGACTTTCCTTGAAGTTTTCGCCTCAAATACCGCCATCACGCAAGTGCGCGTGGCACTATAGAACAGGTGTCAGGGCTCAGGACGGGTTGGAGGCACATTCAGAACTGCAGAGCACAGAGCCAGGGAGGCAGGGAAGGAGGAGGCACCTTGGCGCTGTTCTCGGGCGTCAGCGCGGGGGTTGGGGTGGGAGCGTGTGAAGTGAATCTTTATGCTTGGGGGTGAGTGTTGAGTCAGAAGATCTGACGAGGGCTATATTGAGACCACCCTGATGAGCGAGCCTGGACTTAGCTTCTTCTTTGAGCCCTCGGGTGGAATGTAGATGCAAGTCTCATGTAGCCCAGGCTGGCCTCAAACTCACTGTGTACCGAGGATGGCTTCTGATCTTCCTGCCTCCACCTTCCTGGGATTACAGGGACTTACCGCCATGCCCGGTTGACTTATATGTTCCTGGGGCTCAAACCCAAGGCCATTATGCATCCTGCTAATGGCTGCATAACCCAGACAAGGACACTTCCTGCTTAAGTTCTGCTTAGATTGTGAACTCAGGGAGAGCCAGGCCTGAGCGAACATTTGTTCAGCTCCGCAGATACTTCTAGGACTAGATGTGGATGGATATCAAGGGAGAGGTACTGACTCAGACAGGAGTGTGACTCTAACTCAGGGGACTTCAGCCCCTTTCCTGGGATGGACAGAGGCAGGGATGAGTGTGCCTGGGGATAACAAGGCTAGCATCATCTCCTTTGTCCAGGTGGAGTTGTTCCCAGTAAGGTGTAGTAGATGGTTGGAGCTTGGAGCCAAGGTCCAGGCTATTGGGCTACATGTCAGAGAAAGCCAAACTACTAGGGCTGACCTCCCAGCCAAAGGGGAGGACTGTCGGCTCTGGCATCCGTACCACCTCGGCTGCCTCCCTGTCCAAATGTGGTTTGCTGGATTGACCAGGCCCAGTGCCGCTGAGGTCTCCCAGGCATGCCCGGTGCCCCATGCATTTGCATAGCATGCTCCATGCAGTACCAGGAGAGAAGCCTATCAGGGACCCTGGGACAAGATGCTCGTGGCTGGACATGCAGGTTTGTGGCTGAGGACAGCTCTGGGCCCCAGACTCATCCAAATGCCCTCCGAGCTCAGCAAGGATGGTTCGAGGACAGTAGGCCTGAGGGTACCTCCACCCCTAAAGCTCTGCCCTCTCTCTGCCCTCTCCAGGTGGCAACCAAAGCTGGCATCTACGACATCCTCAACCAGCTGGGGTTCCCTGAGCTGGAAAGCATGGAGGACCAGCCCCTGTCAAGGCTCCGCCACCGCTGGCAGGAGCAGAGCCGAGACCCAGAGCCCTGTGATGTTGGGGACTTCCTGTAGGCCTTCTTCCTGCTCCTTGCCAGGCAGGTTGGGGGACCCGAAGGTCTCACTGCTTCAGACGGACACTTGCCAGCTTCCTGGTGAGACTTGAGGCTGAGAGCCTTTGGAAAGAGGTTTTTTTTTTGTAGGATGTATAGATGGCGCTGACATTTTCTGTTAGCTCTGGGCGTGCATAATGGCCTCTGGCAAGGCCCAGTGCATGTGCCTCACAGACCAGCTCACTCCCCAAACAGCCTTCAGGGAGCTTGCTCCCCGAACAGCCAGTCACCACCCCTGTCCTCTCTTCACTGTTGGTTGTCAGAAAGCCTGGGTGGGCAGGCCGGTCGCATTTGTATTTTTCACTTCCTTCCTCTGACTGGCTTGTTCTTGCCGCTCAGTCTTTCAGCCCAAGCAGCTGCCTGAGGTAGGTGAGGAGGGTGGCGAGCCGGGCAGACCCATGTTCAAGGCAGCTCTGCCCCGCTCCTTCTGGCTCGTGAGTGTCGCCAGCCTGGAAGACTAAGGGGATGGCCTTCACTCCTACCCATCTTTTCCCCCAGTTCCTTCCCTAAGCTGGCCGATGTGCCCAGGGCGTTGGAAACATCAGGGAGATGCTCTCAGTGTGGGGAAAGAACTCACAAAGGCCATTGAGACAGTGAAGAGGCCGAATGGTGCCTGTTAGCGGGATCAAGGCGACTCTCGGGAAAGACTCTTGTGGACATAGGCTGTGGTGGCGTGTGTGTGTCAGGCTTTAGAGTCCAGGCCCACCCCTGCCAGCATCCCTGAGCTGCTTTCGCTGGGTCACACTGGGACACCTCTGAGTTACGAACACCTTTGTTCACGCAGTGGGAAGAGGGGCATAGAGGGCTGTGCTGGGTGAGTCTCCGCTGGGACTGAAGTTGGCCACAAGTGTAGTGGTTGAACATCCAGGAGCTTGGCTACCTGTCTTACTCCTCGAAGGACGGGTGGATCTCTGGGTTCCTGTCCTTCAGGAAGATGTCAGTTGTTAGCTGTGCTGTTCGAAGAGGCCAGAGTTTATTTCCAGCCTGGGGAAGTAGTGACCCTCTTAGCTGAATTCTTCTGCAAGCTGCCATGTGTCTGTCCCCGGCTTCTCAGGTGTGCTGGTATCTGTCTGGTGCAAGTCAGTTCTTTTTCAGGAAAGGTCTAGCCAGAGAGTCAGAGATGAGAGAGACCCTTCACGCTCTCGTGGTTGACACGGACTCGGAGACATGCTGGGACCAGTGGCAGATAACTTTACATCTCTGCCTCAGTTTCCCTGTCTGTAAAATTGGAGAATAATACTTGCCTACCTACCTCACAGGGGTGTTGTGAGGAATCCTTTATGGTTTTCTGGGTTTTATTTTTGTACAGAGCTTTTGAGCATTAAAAACAGTATACACGTGTAACACGCTGCTTGGCTGATTGCTCTTTGGTGTGAGGCGGACATGGAAGCCATGTGGATAAGTGTGCTCCCCAGAGTAAGGGGACTAGAACGTCCTCGTTAGCAGCACCCCTGATGTTTAGAGGCTGCGGGTGTTATAGATGTCACTTCCTCCTTCTATCAGTCACAGCCTACCATCTTATATACTGGATGTCTAAGATGGTCATGCTCATCCTGGTTGACTAAACACCATCAACTGTCAATCAAGAGAATGTACACAGGCTTGCCCTCAGGCCAACCGTGTGTGTGTGTGTGTGTGTGTGTGTGTGTGTGTGTGTGTGTGTGTGTGTGGTGGGGCATTTCCTCACTTAAGGTTCCCTCTTCCCAAATGCCTCTAGCGGCTGGAGAGAGAGGGAGAGAGAGAGACAGAGACAGGGAGAGAGAGAGAGAGACAGGGAGAGAGAGAAAGAGACTGGGAGAGGGAGAGAGAGAGAGAGAGAGATCAGAAAGAGAGAATCCCAGGTCTAGCCTTGTGATGGAGCAGAGCTGGAGATTTCATTACAGTCTTTGAGAAGAAAGACACTCAGAGTGGAGTCAGGCCTCAGCCGCCCTTCTAATGCAGACACCACGAGCTCTGCCCAGTGCCCCTAGGCCGTGTTCTCAGCTCCTTTGCATTTATACGTTTTTTTGGTTCGGATGTCAAACATCCCGCTTTGGCTCTGTGTGTTTCAACACTTCATCCCCAGCGGTTGTCACTGTGTGTCTGGCTTGCAGATGTGCACCCACCCCTGGAGAAGGGTCCTGCTGGGAGCTGGCCTTGAGGTCTTACAGTCCAGCCTCACTTCCTGTCCATTCTCACCTTCAATGCAGCAACGGGAGTGGCTTCCACTGCTCCGGTCAGCATGACGGACCACATCCTTTTTAATGATTTTTTTTTTAATTTATATATAAGTGCTGACTTCCCCACAGAGCAGCTTCACTGGAAAGTCCCCAGCCCAGCGTGAATGTTGGCTTCCCTACAGCCGCTTAGATGGAAACCCCACTTGACTTCCTGGGCCTGTATGCTACAGCCCCACCCCCACCCCGAGCCTCAGGAACCCATGCCATTATGGCAAAGCTGCCTTCAAATGGTTGTGAGGAGCAGCTGGAACCTCAGGGCGAAGTCCAGATAGCCCTCCCCACCTTCTGTGAGGGACCATCACCAGTCAGTGATCTCTCACGTGGCAGACACTCACGATCAGGTGGCTTGACTTGAAGGCTCCTAGTGGCCCGAGATGCTGACCGGTTTCCATTTACTTATCGGCTGACTCACACACATACTTACACATCTTGAAACAAATGTCAGAGAAGAGGGGAGCGGGGGGGAGACTCAGCAACCTTTGGAGGTGTAATCCGAGCCCTCAGAATGGTCCATATGGCTCGTGTTGGGACAGTGAGGTAAGACCCTCCATGACAGAGCCAGTACAGTTGAGCTTATCTCACTTCCAGCGAGTCTGTCTTAGAGAAGCCGCGCCCTTACTGTCAGTATGCTCTTATTCCTTCCTTGAGCCCCTTTCTGTCTTGAAGTCTGCGATAAAGTCTCCAGTCTGCTTTTTCACAAGGCTAGTCCTTGAGTATGCGTGTATCTCTTGCTGGCTAGTGTTGTGCCACAAGCTAGAGTCATTTTGGAAGAGGGAACCTCACATGAGGACATTTCCCCAGGAGATTGGCCTGAGGGCAAACCTGTGGTACATCTTCTTGATTGATGATTAATGTGGGAGGGTCCAGCTTACTATGGGTGATCTCATGCCGGGCTGATGGTCCTGGGTTCTGTAAGAGCAAGTCAGTGAGCAGAACCTTCTACGGCCCTGCCTCCAGATTTCTGCCTCAAGTTCCTGTCCTAACTTCTCCAGATGAGGAACTAGAAAGCAGACTTACCGCGCCTTATTTATAAACCCGCTCCTCCCCAGATAGCTTTTGATCCTGATGTTTTATCACAGAGATAGAAACCCTAACTAATACAGATGTGTATAAGGTATGTGTGCACGTGTGAAGGTGTGTGTGTGTGTGTGTGTGTGTGTCTTTATGTGTCCCTGTTCTTACGAAGCAGGGTCTCTTGCTGAATCTGGAGCTTGTTTTAAATTAGGTGGGTCCACAAGCCAGCCCCCATGGTCCTCTTGTCGCTGGAGTTACAGGTGCACATGAGAGTATGCTCAACTTTTCTATGGTTTTTAAAAGATAGTTTTAAAAAAACTTTTATCTTCGTGTGTGTGTGTGTGTGTGTGTGTGTGGGAGAGAGAGAGAGAGAGAGAGAGGGAGGGAGGGAGGGAGGGGTGTGGGGCCATGGGTATGTGTGTGGGTGCCCATGTGCTACCCAGCACATATATGGTAGTCAGAGGGTAACTTAGAAATTAGTTCTCTCCTTCCATAGTGCAAGTTCTAGGCTTGAACTCAGGTCCTCAGGCTTGGCACCAAGCAGCCTTAACCAGCTGAGCCATCTCATAGAACCCAGAAAGTGTTATGGTCTCCTCATTTACATGTCAGCGAAAACCATTCCTCAATACCTTTGTGACTAATTTTGTTGTTGTTGTGGTGTAGCTAGTTAGTAACTTCTCAAAATCCTTTATTGTAGGGTATTAGGATGGGGCATCATCAATTCATTTACTGAGGTTTTTAAAAATTTGTTTTGCTTTTTAGCTCAGGCTAGCCTTCAACAGATTCTCTTCCCTTTCCCTCCCAAGTGTTAGGGACAGGTGTGTACCACCCGACTGTTCAGTGTCTTGCAGATGCATATTCTTAATGGGACACAAGCCTAGGGAGAGAAATATCTTTTTTTTTTTTCTTATTTCGTTTTTGGTTTTTTGAGACAGGGTTTCTCTGTGTAGCCCTGGCTGTCCTGGAACTCATTCTGCAGACCAGGCTGGCCTTGAACTCAGAAATCTGCCTGCCTCTGCCTCCCAAGTGCTGGGATTAAAGGCGTGCACCACCACTGCGAGAGATCTTAAATGGAGTTAATCTTTAAAGTTAAAACCTATACATGGTGTGTGCTCTTGCCTAACCCCATGAGGACCCAGCTCCAAATTCCCCAGAAGCACCAGAAAACAAACAAACCAAAGCCCGTCCTTTAAACAGCCTCACTTTGTGGGGATAGTAATTAGAACCAGCTGAATTGAGTCTATGAGGAAAGGCTCCAGCTAACGTAAGCACAAAGGCGATTTTCCAAAGTACGGCCAGGAGGGGGACTCTGGGAGCTGAGCGGCAGGGCCTTGGGGCAGTGGGAGTATAGTCTAGAAGGGAGCTTAGAACTTCCTCTGTTCTGCCTGGGGTGCTGTTCAAGTCCGACAACAACCTGCCACGCAGAGCCGATGACCTGTGTGAGCACCCTCCCTCCAACCCTGTACCTGCTTCATGCTCATGTCCGTTCCTACCCAGCACTGCCCACCATGGGCTCCTCTGAGCAGCCACTGGGTACTCAGAGGGTACACAGCTGCGCTATCCCGGTTCCTCTGTCTCCTGGGCTGGGCCCCCCCATCACACAAGCTGAACAGTGGCCTGGGCTACGCTACATACAGCACGTGGCTTCCCCCTTTCCTCACTCCCACAAAGGTGCCAGACTAGCATCTCAGTCAGGAGCCCTTCCCTGACCTTGTTGAGTGCTTGACCACGCCGTGGCGCAGCTCTGAGGGCCATGGTGACATCCTTCTGCTGATTCAGCACCCCTGAATGCCTACTGTGCTCCTGCTGCCAAGGATGGCCCTTCTCTGGCTCTGCTAGGTTAAAGTGACTGCTTGGTGGGTGTCCAGCTTCATATATTACCATTGCAGTCAGCTCATGCCCAGCCCCCACCCCCACCCCCCACCCCAATCTCAAGTGAGGAACCATCCCTCCCGTGGATTCCCAAGAGGCAGGGAATTGTTCTCTTGTGGAAGAGTGGGGACACTGGAGAGGCTTTTAGCAATCTGGGTTGACAGCCAGGTTTTCAAACATGAAGTTTGAAGATGGCAGTACCTGTGTTTGGCTTATTTATTTATCAGATAAGTGGATGCCTACTTTCAGGGGGTTTCATAACCACCTTCAAGTTATCACCCCTTCAGCAATGGCCTCTGAACAGTCTCAAACAGTAGTGAGGTAGTGAGTGCGGTTCCCTACCTTGGCTACCTGTGCCCATACCTCCTTCCCCCGCCCCTCTCCCCCCAACTCCCCACCCCCCCAACCCCCAGTTTGTTTTTGAGGCAGGGTTTCTCTGTATAGCCCTGGCTGTCCTGAAGCTCACTCTGTAGACCAGGCTGGCCTTGAACTCAGAAATCTACCTGCCTCTGCCTCCCAAGTGCTGGAATTAAAAGTGTGCACCACCACTGCCTTTACGATTACCAGGGCTGGAGAGATGACTCGTCGGTTAATAGCACTGACTGCTCTTCTAAAGATCCTGAGTTCAAATCCCAGCAGCCACATGGTGTCTTGTAACTATCTATAATGAAATCTGGTGCCCTCTTCTGGTGTGTGGGCATATATACATGTAGAACACTGTATACTAAGTAAATACATCTTTTTAAAAAAAAACGTTCTCGTCAGGGACTGGGGATGTAGTTCAGTATAGTGCTTGCGGTGTTTGGGAACCCCAGCACCCCAGATAAAAGTGGACGTGTCGGTAGTACCAGAACTCCGGATGCAGAGAGAGGAAGATCAGGAGTTTAGGGTACATAGTGAGACCCTACCTAAAGAAGGAAAAAATGGAGATTTTAAGCCCTGCGGCAAGCTGGGGTGACAGGATAGAAACAAAGGGGGAATGGCTAGCCTAGAAAAGTCCCCATCAGGTGCCTGAGGTTCCGACCCGATGCTGGTTGAAGCCCTCGTGTATTTTCAGGTGGTCCTCTCCGCACCCAAGGTGCTTTTATTTGGAGACATCCTGATGAAGTGTTCTTTGCACTGCCTCTCAGTAGATTCTTGCTCCTCCCACAGCCACCACAGGGAACTCCTCCAAGCCATCCCAACCACTCTCCTACCTGGAAGTGACATCATGCGCGCTCTGAGCCCAGCGGTGCAGTCTCTGGGCCCTGCCCAGCACCAGCCATTTAGGAAGCGCTGCTTCTCCTCTCCCAGACAGGACCCAAGGTCACAAGGTCACAGTCTTTCATTGCTGTGAGTTGAAAACAACAAGAGAACCCCAAACCGAGGCCTTTTACTTTCTCTCAACGTAACTTTCCCATAGTGCCGTCAAGGCTGGAACGTTCTCTCATGTATTTATTTATCCACCATTTGAACGGTGGATGCTTAGGGAGTTGCCCAGTTTCCACTGCCTTTGTTAAAGTGGACAGCCAGACATTGTAACACAACCCCTTTCCTGAAGAAATAGGTGATTGACAGGCAGGTAGGTAGGAGGAAGCCAGACCAGTCCTTGTCCCAATTCATCTTTCTCTGTCCTGGTGTTCTGGGTTTGGAGCCACGGTATCCACCATATATGTCAGGCAAGCATTCCCTCACTGAGCCAAGTCCCCCAACCCTTAGATTTCCTTTGTGTGTGTGTGTGTGTGTGTGTGTGTGTGTGTGTGTGTGTGTGTTTCCAGACAGTCTTACTGTATAGCCCAGATGGGTCTTAAACTCCATAGTAGCCCAGGCTCTTCTTGAGCCCACATTCTTCAGACCTAAGTTTCCTCACGCAAGATGGAAGGTATATATCAGCATGCCCTGCAAGTTATTTTTTCAAGTTCCTCTTTGTGGTGGTTTGTATATGCTTGCCCCAGGGAGTGGCACTGTTAGAAGGTGTGGCCTTGTTGGAGTGGGTGTGTCACTGTGGGAGTGGGCTTTAAGACCCTCACCCTAGCTGCCTGGAAGCCAGTCTTCTCCTAGCAGCCTTCAGATGAAGATGTAGAACTCTCAGCTCCTCCTGCACCATGCCTGCCTGGAAGCTGCCATGTTCCTGCCTTGATGATCATGGACTGAACCTCTGAACTTATAAGCCAGCCTCAATGAAATGTTGTCCTTATGAGAGTTGCTTTGGTCATGGTGTCTGTTCACAGCAGTAAAACACTAAGACATCATGTTTTTTTCCTTCTTCCTTTCTTGCTCCCACCCCCACACCGCTTTCTTCCTTTCTTTCTTTTGGGATAAGTTCTCAAGTGTCCCAGGCTGGCCTTGAACTTGCTATGGACTTGAGGCTGGCCTTGAACTTGTATGGACTTGAGGCTGGCCTTGAACTTGTATGGAGTTGAGGCTGGCCTTGAACTCTTGAACCTCCTGCCTCCATTTCCCAAACGCTGGGATTACAGGCATAAGGCATCATACCCAGTTTCTTTTAATGTGGTGATTTTGGGATATACATGAACAGAGTGTTGATCATTGTTGTGATACTTGGTCTTTCAATGTTTTATTCTATTTAGAAATTTTATGTCTGTTTTTTAAAAATATTTATTTATTTATTTATTTTATGAGTACACTGTAGCTGTCTTCAGACACACCAGAAGAGGGCATCGGATCCCATTATAGATGATTGTGAGGCACCATGTGATTGCTGGGATTTGAACTCAGGACCTCCGGAAGAGTAGTCAGTGCTCTTAACTGCTGAGCCATCTCTCCAGCCCCGCCCCCATCTATGTTTTTAAATGTTTCTCCTTCTTGTCGTTGCTTTCAGTTCGTTGTAGGGTTATGTCAGCCTTATACACATGTGAGACACCGCATATATTTTCAGCTTTTAAAACAGTTCATATAATCATGAATTATCTGCTGCTAGAAAGTTTCCTGGAACTCCTATATTGGAGCTAGTGTTTATTTTGTATACCTTTTTTTTCCACAGAGAAATTTCATTCCTTCTATATAGTGGCTTTTTACTTTCTTTGGGTCAGTTTTCCTAAATTGCTAACGGTTCCCAGCAATGAGTGAGGGGACTCATGAAGCCATGGATGAGTGAGATGACCGCTCTCCTCGGAGTCCTCTCTCCCTCCCTCCCTCCCTCCCTCCCTCCTGCTCACCAGAAGCTGTTGTAGCAAGGGGATCCTTGTCTGAGGAGTCCCTCAGCAGCATGCCCACTGACTTTCTGGCAAAGCCTTTGATCCTTTGGCTATGGACAGACAAGGTTACAGCTTTATGATTTTTTTTTTTTCCAGAGAAGACCTGTTAGAGAGGCTTACAGGCCCAGCAGGAGCAGGCCCCTTACAGGGACGTGTCCCCTGAGCGCCAAGTGACTGTTTATTGAGCATCTAGTGTGTTCCTGATACATCCACGCCCTTCACCCTGCACCTTCGTATCTCCAGGGAGTAGAAGACTTTCTCCCTGACCCAGCGTTTCTCAGCCCTCCGTGGATCTGACGGGGATAGGTGTCACTCTAAGCAGAGCTCATTCTCCATGGAGTGAGTTCCATCTCCACGCCTTCTCCACCTCGATGGCTAACTGTTGTTGACTTGGCAGGCTTTAGATCCTCCCCAGAGGCTCAGCTCTGGCATGTCTCTAAGAATGTTTCCCTATATCGTTAACTGAGGAAGGAGATCCACCCAAAATGTGGGCAGCAATCTCCCCTGGACAGGGGTCCCAGACTGATTAAAAAAGAACTTTTTTTCTTTTTCCAAGACAGGGTTTCACGGTGTAGCCCTGGTTGTCTTAGAACTCACTCTCTGCTTCTCAGTGTGGGATTCTCCACTCTCTTTTGCCGCCGCCGCCGCCGCCACCACCACCACCCAGCTTAAAAGGAGTCAGCTTTAATCAGGTTGAGTGTAGTGGTGTGCACTTTCAATTATAGCACTCGGGAGGCAGAGTCAGATGGTCTCTGTGAGTTTGAGGAGGGAATCCTGGTCTATTATGAGACCTTGTCTCAAAAAAAAAAACAACAAATAAACCAAAATAAATAAATAAATAAATAAAATTAACCCCCTCCCCCCAAAAAACAAAAAAACAAAACAAAACCAAAAACCAAAACCAAACCAAAACAAAACAAAAACCTCAAAGCCAAACAAAGGAACAAAAACAAAGAGAATTAAAAGCTGCACTGACTCAATTCCTGTCCTTTCCCAAGCATTAGGCCTAGCCTAGCACACTCTCTCTCTCTCTCTTTTTTTTTTTTTTTTTTTGGTTTTTTCGAGACAGGGTTTTTCTGTGTAGCCCTAGCTGTCCTGGAACTCACTCTGTAGACCAGGCTGGCCTTGAACTCAGAAATCCACCTGCCTCTGCCTCCCAAGTGCTGGGATTAAAGGCGTGCGCCACCACCGCCCCCGGTATAGCCTAGCACTCTTCAGCCTGCTGTGCCTTTGAATGGATTCATTCAGCCATGGGACTTTTTAAAGAAAATGGTGGTCTGTTGCAGGTTGGTTTGGGGTGCTGTGTATGCAGACACTAAATTCTGTACCCCAAGATCTGACTGCCCAAAGAGGAGCGAATTCCTATGTATACCGAGCCTTTGCCCCCCCAATTTAAAACTATTGGTTAAATAAAACTTACGATAGCCGGTTACTGGGGAGAAGAGAAGGAGGCAGGGCTTGGGTGACCTGGCTGGGGAGGTCGGTGTGGTCAGGGGTAGGAACCGAGAGGGAGAGAGGAGGAGCGTGGGGGAGGAAGAAAAAGGGAGAAGAGAAGGTCTCCATCAGAGGTGATGGAGCTGGAACACGTGCCCGAGTGAATCACCCTCCAGAACCAACTGCTGGAGCAGACACAAGCCAGGAAGAAGCAAACAGCAAGTATTTGGGGAGCACAGGGAAGCGGCCAGTCTAGCCAATAGAAAATATAGATTAAATTAGGGTAATTCCCCAGTAGTTTCGCAAACAAATCACAGCCTGAGTCTTGTTTATTGGAAGCTAGACAGGGATAGAAATAATTAAATAAGTTACAGGGGTCTCTGCCAATCAGAGTGTCAATCTGAGAGAGGCAAGGAAGTCTGGCCAGTGTAGTTTCAAACTTTGAGAGTCCGACACTGGGTTGTTTATTCCGGGCATGTTTAAGCACAGAACAATTTGGCAAAAAGGTCTCCCGGTGATAACTAACTCGGTCTCGCATGTACAACAAAGCTTAAGACAAGATTACATCGGAACTCTTGGCAAAGGACAAACGACATCTTCCATAAAGATGGGTTCTATAGACTGAGAAAACAGGCTCAAGATAAACAGTGCTCATGGTAAGGGACTCAGGGAGGGTAGTGGTATAGACTGGCAAGGATAAACAAGAGTCTGGGGTGTGGCCTGGCCAGCCAGCATAGAAATCACCCGGCTATTAACCACATCCATTCCCAGCCTTCTGGGCGGAAAGCGGGTTATACAGCTCTCCCTTTGAAGAAATGATCGTGGTCATTTAACATTGCTGGTTTCTCAAGCGCTTGCCTGGGAGCACAAGGACCTACCTGCTTCCTGAAGTTCTTTCTGTTCTTTCGAGATAGGGTCCAGCCTGGCCTAGGTCTTACTATACATATAGCCTAGGCTATCTATCTCTGAATTCACGACAATCTTCCAAAGACAGTGTTCCCATCTCAGTTAACAGAGGGCTGGAATTATCAATGTGTGCCGGATGGAATCTTGTCCGGTTCCGTTAGTTCAGTAAGGGCAGGCAGTGAATGGCGCTTTTAGAAATGGTCGGTACACTAGGTGAGGAAGGAATCACTGGGGCTGGAGAGATGATGGCTCAGTGGTTAAGAGCACTGACTGCTCTTCCAGAGGTCCTGAGTTCAATTCCCAGCAACTACATGGTGGCTCACAGCCATCTGTAATGAGATTCTGATGCCCTCTTCTGATATCTGAAGACAGCAACAGTGTACTCATATACATAAATTAAATAATAAATAATTTTAAAAAAAGAAAGGAATCATTGGAGCCTTTCAAATGAAGCCTTTCTAGCATGTTCAGATACATGGCTGAAGGTGACAAAGTGTAACCTCTCATACCCCCCAGCAGGGCCACAGACCTGTAAATAACAGATAAGAGGCATTTCCTCTGCTCTTGACTCAGGAGACAAATCCCATGTTTTGTTTAATAAATAAGCATGATCAGAATGACTTTAATTGGAAGCATTTTGGTTTATTTATTTTCTTTCTTTTTTGTTTTGTTTTTCTGAGACAGGATTTCTCTTGTGTAGCTAGCCCTGGCTGTCCTGGAACTCTCTCTGTTGACCAGGCTGGTCTCAAAACTCAGAAATCTGCCTGCCTCTGCCTCCCAAGTGCTGGGGTTAAAGGCGTGAGGGTTTGGTTTTTTTTTTTTTTTCCCCAATAATTTGTGTTTATTTTATGTACATTCTGCCTGCGTGTATGTTTGTGTGAGGGTGTCAGATCTCCTGGAAATGGAATTACAGACAGTTACGAGCTGCTGTGTGGGTGCTGGGAATTGAAACCGGGGTTCTTTGGAAGAACAGCCAGTGTTCTTAACTGCTGAGCCATCAATTCAGCCCCTCATTTTGATTTCTTAAGAAAGTCATGTAGGGCTGTCAAGACGGCTTAGCAGATGAAGGCTCTTGCCACAAATCCTAATGACCCGAGTTTGATCCCCAGGATCCTATAAGGGTGGAGAGAAAGAGTCCCTGCAAGTTCTTCTATGATTTCCACATGTGAAGCCATTTTACAAACAGAAAGTTGTGTAATTTCCTACCAACCAGTTGGCCTTCTCAACTGGTTCCACAGTTCTTGTTTTTGTTGTGCTTGTAAGATTATAAACAGATGTGTGTTTATGCTGCCAGTTACATCGTAACCCAGGCCTTTCTGCTCTGCCTGGTTTCTATGCTTGTGGTGGTGGTGGGGAGGGGAACCCACGCTGGACACCTGTCCCAGGGCCACTCAGGGGCTGCCTTCTGCTGTCACAGGTGGAGAGGACCCTCTTAGCAGTCACCGTGAGTCTAAGTTCTTGGAAGGGAAGGGCTGGCTGCTGAGGAGGGGCCTCTGCAGGTCTACTAGAGTGAGCTGCCCTCTTTCCTTCCACGAGATCCTCACCAGAACTGAGGGCTCTGTGGCAGAGGAGGTGGCCTTCCAGGCAGAATCCTCTGTAGAGGCCTAACCTCACTATTGTGAGGAGAGTATAAGGGAGAGATGGCTGAGGAAGCGGGCCATCCCCGTGCACCTGTGGCAAGTCTGTATCCCACACAGGTGGGATTGTGGTTGAGGGAAGATGTCTAGTGGATTTTCAAAAGCTCAGACAGAACTCCCGCATGAGCCGCAATCCACACTCGGAGGCAAGAATCTAAAAGCAGGGTGCTTCGACGCTTTAACACCAGTGTTCATAGCGTTACTCAGGCACAGACAGAATGCCGCTCTGAGCCAACACAGCTGGACAGAGACAGAAGCCAGACACAGAACAGAGAGTTTGGAATTCTTCAAGCACACCCAGTACCCAGCGCAGAGCGAAGGACAGGATGTCAGAGGCTAGGACAGAAGTTTCGAGAGCTGGGGTTATACTGTTGTGGGCTCTTGTGAGTGAGTGAGTTAAGCAACCACCATCTTGGGGAGTTCAGCAGTGTTCCCTTACAAAATGATTATCCCAGTTGTTGGTTTTTTTTTTTTTTTAAGATTTTATTTATTTTATGTAAGTACACTGTCACTGTCTTTAGACACACCAGAAGAAGGCACTGGATTCTCATTACAGATGGTTGTGGGCCACCATGTGGTTGCTGGAAATTGAACTCAGGACCCGTGGAAGAGCAAGTGAGTGGTCTTAACCGCTGAGCCATTTCTCCAGCCCCCAGTTGCATTTGTTATGAGACTCTCTCCTCTGAGTATCCAGCAGCTCCGAACTACCCTTTGTATGCAGCGCTGCCTTAATTGCGTGTGGGTGGGGGAGGGGCTGGAAATCTAGGTGGGACAAGTAGGGGAGGTGGACTTCTACTATGCAGCTACCAAGAAGCCGGCATCTTTGTTGGGTAAGGCTTTTCAGGTGAGGCCTCTTAGATGGGGAGAGAACCTCCTCTCCCCTCGCCACTTCCCCTCCATAAGTGTCTTAAGTGTCTTAGGGTTTTACTGTTGTGAACAGGCACCATGACCAAGGCAACTCTTATAAGGACAACATTTAGTTGGGGCTGGCTTACAGGTTCAGAGGTTCAGTCCATGATCATCAAGGCGGGAACATGGTGGCCTCCAGGCAGGCATGGTGCAGGAGGAGCTGAGAGTTCTACATCTTCATCTGAAGACTGCTAGCAGAATACTGACTTCCAGGCAGCTAGGATGAGGGTCTTAAAGCCCACACCCACAGTGACACACCTACTCCAACAAGGTCATGCCTTCTAAAAGTGCCATTCCCTGGGCCAAGCATATATAAACTATGACGGTAAGCAACCCCTCATCTATGCCAATAAACTCAGTTCCCCATTATGAATCTTGGAGGAATTGTACCTCTCTGTGTCATTGGTGCCTTAGAAGAGGGGGTAGATGTGGCTTGCACTGCCCTCCACCCCACCTCACCCCCACCATGAAAGATTTTAGCACCATGGACATGGCATTGTTTTGAAGAGGATGAAAGTTTTGGGGTCTGCTTGTCAGTGATGGCTGTGTAATATTGTGCACACATTGGATGCCACTGGATGGTACACAGACGTAGAAATCTTACCTTATATATGCTTTGTCATGTTTTTAGGACATTGGCATGGCAGGGTGTCAGGGGCGCATTGCTCCTGGGAGAGTATGTCTTTGGGTGGGTCTGCTACAGCGGCACGGATGGAAGACAGTTTCCTGAGTCCAACCCTGCTCCTTCAGGTGTTTCATGTCTTGTCTGTTAACCAGTTAAAGATGCAGAGGGAAGATGCTCTTATCCCGTTACCTAAACGGAGGCACACAAGCCATAAATGTGCTGTGTGCAGTCAATTAACTCAAGGCAGGCAGCCTGGCTTGACTTAATTGACTGCATATAGCATTTCCACTCCTTTGATTCTTTATCATTCTCAAAGTCCAGACCAGAGTCCAGGAGGGGACCTGGCTGCAAAAGCTGACTCAAAGTACCCCGTAACCAGGTGACCCGGATAAGGCCCAGTCACCAAGGTTGACTTCCTTGCCTAACCCCTTGTGTCAAAATATGACTGGTCAATGCATCAGCCCATCCCATGCCCCTTGCTCTGTGTTCCCATCCTATAAAAATGTATAATCTGTCTTTGGGGACTTGGTTCCGATCCAAAACTGGCCAGCTCCCTGTGCGTGCAGAAAATAAAGCTTTTAGTTTTAAGCTTCTGTCTCTGAAGTGAGTTTCTTTGACTTCCACCCTGAACCCAACAACAGCACTAGGAGTGAGCGTATGGAGTATATGAAGGAGAGCCCCAGGGATGCTGTGCATAAAAACTGTAGGTAAACTTCTGAGGTCTTACGGTATCTGTAAAATTTACCCCATTTCTTTGATGGGAAGACCCGTCTCTACCTTACTAGGCTATTGAGACGGTGAGAGAAGTTAAAACCTACCCAAGGCCTAAAGCGTTACAGTCCCCAGGAGAGGCCACCTGGAAGGGAAGGGGAAGGTGGGGGAAGAGACAAGGTGAGGGGAAGAGTGTGGAAGAGTGGTCAAGGGGAGGGAGGCGGGGAAAGGGGCAGAGAAAGCATCAAGGGCTCTCTTCCCATTATCCCACTTGGAAAAATATTTTACAAAATGAATTCATATGGTGCCGTAGAACCCACCCTGGGGAGGAATACACATGGGCGGTGACAATGTCCCTTGCTTGCTCCATTACCGCCTGCTGGCCTTTGCAGGACACCGAGAAAACTTCCTGGAGCTCAGTGGGTCTGAATCTTGAGGGCAGTGAGAGCAGAGAGGCGAGGCTGGCCTCCTTGGGGACAGCCTTATGTCGTGATCACAGGGAGGCTGGAGTTCCCAGAGAAAAGCTCAAGGTCCCGTCAGAGTCAGAAAGCTGACATCACTGCTCTTTTTAAGAATAAACCAAGAACCAGATGTTGGGGAGATTAACTGTGAGTCCAGATGTGCCATTGAGGCCTCACAGTGAACAACAAAACCTGGTTATAGCCTGCAGAACAACAGCAGCTGTTCCGGTCTGAGCTAGCTGGAGTTGAGGACCAGCCTGTGGGAAGGGAGATGCAGAAGGATTCGGGTATCTTCCAGGCTCAGGGATGGCGGTACCTCATGGCGCCTGCCCTGTAGACTGATGAGGTGACATTGCGCACTCGCAGGGTGGGACAATTCTGGAATTACAGTTGAGACCCTCTGAGCTCCAAAACTGTCTAGAAATCTCTGTTCTGTCCCCTTTGCATCACAGCCGGGGACACCAACTGGGGTTGGAGGAGCAGTTTCATGTGGTTTCAGTGTGTCTAAGAGAGTTGATAGAGCCTAGGTGTCAGACCACAGGCTGGGTCTGGGTCACATCTTTGAAGAGAGGATGGAGGTCTCTTTATTGGTGAAAGTCAGTCCTTAATTGCTTTTCAGGGTCCTTCTTGTGGCTGAGGCTTGTCTCTGTGTAAGTAGCTCAAATCCTAACCTCCAGTGAGACCCTCCATATTCATGGCCTTGGTTCCAGCAGCTCTGGACACTGCCCATCACTGACATCTACTTGATGTCAGGACTGCCCTGACTCTGGGGAGGTGTGACATCTCTAAGTAGAAGTCAGTTCCCAAAGGAACTATTCAGATGGCTAGCTCATTGAGGGGGAGCAAGAACAAGCTGGAGTTGATCTCTCCACTCTGGGTAAGGTGCACCTTGGCTTGGTACACCTATATGGTGTTCACAGCCATTTATAACTCCAGTTTCAAACGACTCTAAACACTCTTTTCTGACCTCTGTGGGCATCAGGCAGGCATGTCTACCCTTGCATGTAGGCAAGACACTCATACACATAAAAGAAAAAGGAAGTGTGTGTGTTTGCCTGTATCCATCTGTGTGTCTATGTATGTGAATGTTTTGTGTCTGCATGTGTGTATGTGTGTTTGTATGTGTGGGTGGTGTATGTGTCTGTGTATGCATGTGTAGAGACTGTGTGTATGTGTGCGCGTGCGCACGCGTGCATGCATATGTAGAGGTCAGAGGACAATATCTGGTGTCATCCTCAGAAACAAGGTCCACTCACTTTCTTCAGTCAGGGTCTCTTACTGCCCTGATGTTCACCGATTAGGCTGAAATGGCTGGCCAGTGAGACTCAGGGATCCTCCTACCTTTGCCTCCTCAGTTCCGGGCTTTCTTACAAGGTCAGCCCTTTATGTGGTGTCTGGGATCTGAGCTTAGGGCCTCTTGCTTTCCAGGTACACACTCTATGAACAGACATACCTTTCCCAGCCAGAAGGAAGGGTTTTCCATACAGCAATGACATGGCCAGTGTATGCTGCTTTCCCCAGAGGCGGATCCAATAAGAGGCCTTTGAGAGCGGACAACGCCTGTGGGAGGTGCCTCCAGGGACAGCAGTTTTCAACATCCACCTGGCAGCTCACAACGGTCCTTAACTCTAGTTCTCCGGGATCTGGCACCCTCTTAATGGTCTCCATATATATCCGAAGGCAAAACATTTATACACATAAAAATAACATCTTTAAAAAAATACAAATAAACTCTCTCCTATATTCTTGGCCTCTCAACATTGTGCCCAGGGTGGCGTGCCAGGAATCAGAGAACTGGCTGTCCTATTTCTGCCATTAATATCTTTGACCATGGTTAAATTCTTTGTTGGACAACAAAAAAAAAAAAAAAAAAGAGGAAAAAAAACCACTCAAAAAACTCTATTCAAACAACGGTCCTCCATTCCCTCAGACCTCCGTTCATCTATATGTGAAATCAAGAGGGGCTGCCGGATGACCTTTGACCTTTTAAGGTTAATGACCTCTCCCCAGGATCCCTTCTTTTACCAGACAGAGGCTGGCAGCCCCTCTTCAAGCAGTCCCGAGAAAGGAGAACACAGAATATCCTTTGAGAGAAACTGAGGTACGGTAAAGGGCTTGCTGAGTGAGTCCTGTCCTGTCCCACTCCCGTCCTGCAGATCTGTTTTCTTGATGGGGTTTGGCTCACAACCACCTCTGTTTCACCCCGAAAGCCACAGGTAGTGTCCTGTGTCGAGCTGTCAAGCAAGGTCTCCTGTGCTCTTGCTTGTGTGCGGCTGAGACAGGAAACGTGTTAGAACAGTGGTTACCATGGGCTTCTAGGCCCTTCTGATCCTTCTGCTTGCTGGGGATTTACAGTTGCTGCGACAACAGAGATTGGGGTTTGGGTCTCTGGGTCTTACCCAGACCTCGGTTTATCTTGCTGGGACTTTCAAACCCATCAGGATTTGCACGGTTCCTCTGAGCCCCTCTGACCACATACGGCCCTGCACAGGCATGCCCTGCCGCAGCTCTGACGCTGCCACAAACGCTGCCTGCACTCTGTGGCCTGGCTCTGGGATATCAGATCCTGATGTGATGTGCTGGCTGAGCAGGCTGAACTGAGCGGCTCTCAGACCAGCTTGTTAGAACCGCTGCTTCCCCAAGGTATGAAGTAGAGGAGAACTTCTATCAACGCGTGCAGATGGATTCTCCAGGGAGCTGACTCTTCCAGATGTGCAGCCCTGGACTGGTTACAGCCTGCACATGCACGCACAGACACTGACACATATGCACATGCATACACACATGTACATACACATGCTTACTTGCACACATCCTCTCCTCTTTTTCCTTCTCTGTCTGTCTTATACTGGGTCTGCTTAGGAGTTTATTTATGTGAAGTAAAATGGAAGCCAGGTTGTGACTCCTGGGTTACTTTAAGACATGAGAAGAAGGGGTGGGAGAGTTGGCTCAGTGGTTAGGGGCACTTGCTATTCTCCAGGAAGACCCAGGTTTGATTCCCAGCATCCACATGCTGGCTCACAACCATCTGCAGAGCCAGTTCCAGACAATCCAACGCCTCTTCTGACTTCCTTAGGTACCAGGCACACACACACAAACACACACACACACACACACACACACACACACACAGAGAGAGAGAGAGAGAGAGAGAGAGAGAGAGAGAGAGAGAGAGAAAGAGAGAAAGAGAGAGAAAGAGAGAGAGGTGCTAGCTAAATGCTCATACACATAAAATAAAAGAGAGGAGGTGAGAAGGGGCTGGAGATGACTCAGTGGGTTTAGGTGCTTGCTGTCAAGTCTCACAACTTGAGTTACACTCCTGCGTTTGATAATCAGAATCCACATTATGGGTGGAGACAACTGACTTCTGCATTTTGTCTTCTGACTTCCATGTTTGTGTTATGGTATACATATGCACATGCATGTGCAGGCACTCATATACATACATATACATACACACATATAGACACACATACACACATACCTATACACACTTGCATACATACAGATACATACACAATATGTACACACATCCACACATACATATATATACACATACATACCTATACACAAATGCAAACACACCTACATACATACATACATACATACATACATATACATACATACATGCATGCACACATACCTATACACACATACCTATACACACATACATACTTATACACACACACACACAAATAGATAAATATAAATAAAAGAAGTGAGAAGACCCTGTGTCCTGGCCTCAGATTTCCCAAGTAAAGCTGCAGTCCCTTCAGGATGCTCCTGCCAGTTCACCGCAGTCCCCACTGTTCCACATTGTCTTTCAGCCAGAAACCGAATGCCTATCATTATTTATTGCCACACTTATGCTACTGTTTCTTGACATAGAGGGTAAGGGGTTGGGGGTCCCACATCACCAGCAGAATTAGAAAAAGCGGTGCACTTATAGGATCTGACCATCCATCTTATAAAACTGGGTTGTTGGACATAGAAGTCTATCGCTGGGGCATCCTTTGTCCCCTCTTCTTTGCCACCAGGCCACCAGCATGCTTACCGTTACATCATATTTATAGCCCTCTGTCAAGCCATGTGCTTGGTGACACAGGGCTTCACTCATCAGGAGCAGAATGAGGGACAGGAGGTACACAGGGATAGGGACACAGGACTTGTCTCTAACAGATGATCTTGCCAAGAGGAGAGAGGGATTTACAGCTGGGTGGAGACAGCTTCTGACCTTCCGCTGGGCTCCTGGCCTATGTTTATGCTGAGCAGCAGTCCTTGCCAAGCTTGGGGACATTGGAGGGCTGAGGCAGTGTGGAAGGGAGAGTCAGTGGAGCTCTATTGTAAAAACTCAGCCACTCTAATGGCCTCTCTACTGCATAGTAAGCCATTGCAGATCCCCAGGGAGAAGTCAGTTGACCATTCCTGTTTTTGAGGGTTTCACTATGTAGACCAGGCTGGCTTTGAACTCATAGAGATCCACCTGTCTCTGCCTCCCAAACGCTGGGATTAAAGGAGTACACTACTACACCCAGCTCTCAGGCACGTTATTCTTATTCTTAATTATTTTACCACACAGCCCCACTGCGGTTTCCTGGAGGATCTCCCAGAAGCCCTTGGGGGGCATACTCCAGGCAGGTTCCTCCAGTGAGATGGGGCAAACACTTGGCATGGTAGAGGAATTTTACCTTGCCGTGGTTCAGGTTACAGGTTGTCTCTTGGATACCAGAGTGGGGAGACCTGTCACAAGACCCAAGAAGGTCATCATCCCAACCGTTATCCGCATCCCAGACCTGCACCCTGAGCGGTCCCCCTGTGGACAGGAACACAGTCCCAAAGTCCATCTTGTCATTCCACTTGGGATTGTTATTGTTCCACACGACACCAGTCCTGAACTCCTGGCCACCAAAAAAGACCTTTAGGTAGGCATCGGTAGCTGTGATGTAGTCTCCCCACAGATTCTCTGCCCGGAAATTGCTTACCACCAAATGGGCCAAGCCCCTCTGGCGTGGACAGCAGTCCTGGTTGGTGACCTTCGAATCCTGGCACACACACTGGCATGAATCTCGACTACTCTTATGCTGGCCTGGCCTGCAGGGCCGGCTACAGTTTCGCCAGCGGGCCCTGCTCATCACGTAATGGCTGATAGCCTGTCTCAGTGCCTCCCGCTTCGGGTCCCGGTCTGCCAGTAATGTGTGCAGGGGGTCTAGGCTGTAGTCCACCAGACCAGGCCTGCTGGGCAGTGAGGCTGTCCAGGTGGAGAACTGCTCTGGTGTGGCTTGGTTCCCAAAGAGCAGATCATGCGTGGAGTCAAGGGGGCCGCCGAGCACTTCCACGTGACGCTCGCGGTAGGTCTGGTGGAAAGAGGTGGTGATTTTGTGTTGTTTCTTCTTCTCCTCACAAGCTTTGTATTCGCTTGAGGCACTGGCTTTGGCACCGATGCTGACCTGGGCCTCCACGTTCAGACAGTCTGCTACCTCATCAGCTGTGAGTCCTTCCAGGGTCAGCTGACAGGTACGCAGGGCCGTGAGGACCGAGATGCGGCCACCTAGGTCCACAGCCGTAATAAAGTGGGTGCCGTAGGAGGAGATGAGCCTGTGATAAGCATGCTCCGTGGAGCTGTTAAAGTTGGGGGGAAGGCCTCTGAGGGCCTTTCTGAAGTCAGGATGGAGTGGAGGTTTTTGTACCACGCGAAAACTGTGGAGAGGGCATAGCGTTAGAGGAGCCGAGTGGATGGTATTTCCTGATTTAATAGCCCCATTCAAGACCCCTCTCCCCCATATATACACACAGACATGAAAGTACACGGGGGCTAGCTGGGAAAAACAGAGGAGTTAGCAAGAGTTGAGATAAAAAATATTGTGATTAAAAATATACACATGTAGCCAGGCAGTGGTGGCGCACGCCTTTAATCCCAGCACTTGGGAGGTAGAGGCAGGCAGATTTCTGAGTTCGAGGCCAGCCTGGTCTACAGAGTGAGTTCCAGGACAACCAGGGCTATACAGAGAAACCCTGTCTTGAAAAACAAACAAACAAACAAACAAACAAAAACTCAAAAATATACACATGTAGTGAAACCCATTGTTAAAATTTAGAATTAATATATACTATCTAAAATTGTAAAGTATGTGGATGTAGAGTAGGGAGTAGGGAGTAAAGCTTGCTGCTAAGCCTGCTAACCTGAGTTCGATCCCCAGAACCCACTTAGTAGAAGCAGAAGAAAAGATACCCACAGTTTGTCTTCTGATCTCCTTACACTTGCTGAGACACACAGACCCACAGTAAAAAAAAATTACATGAAAAAAGTAAAGAAATATTTTTTAGATGTCAGGTGGTGGTTGCACATGCCTTTAATTCCAGCACTCAGGAGGCAGAGGCAGGTGGATCTCTGTGAGTTCCAAGGCCAGCCTGGTCTACAGAGGGAGTTCCAGGACAGCCAGGGCTACACAGAGAAACCTCCAAATTAAAAGTCTGAGAAACTAGTGCAGGCTACGTGGAGTCACTGTGTGTCCATGCATTGAGGAGGGAGGACATGGTCAGGTGTTCTATCTCTGTCCCTACCCAGGAAGAATCCATGGGAGTTTGACAATGCCTAGAAGAGAGGGTTTAGGTGCTCATTGTCTGTATTTAAATGTCACCAAGCTAGCTCTCAGGGACAATCTTGCTTCAATCTCCCCTCTCTCTGGATGTAGGTGCTAATACATAGAGGAGATCTATCATGGATAGAGTGTATATATATGGGTGTATGTGTGTGTGGGTGTGTATGCACATATATATATGTGTGTATATATACATATATCTGTATATGTGTATATATATAGAGAGATATACAGAGATAGTTATATAATAGGTACATACAGAGAGATAGATACATACAAATATACATGCATACATAGATATATAGATACATACACTTACATAGATACATAAAACATAGATAAATGATAGATACATACATAGTTACATAGATGGATACTTAGATGGTTACATAGGTAGTTATATAGGTACATACACACATAGATGATGGGTACATACATACAGTTAGATAGATACATAGATAAATACATAGTTACATAGATAAACAGATACAAAGATAGATACACGTACATACAGACAGATACATAGATAGATATATACATAGTTACATAGATACATAGATGATAGGTAGAAAGAAAGATGTATAGATAAGATAGGTGATAGATGATAGGTAGGTAGATAGATAGATAGATAGATAGATAGATAGGGCTGTAGGGTCTGCCATCTAAAGACCAGTGCCACAGTTAGTTTTCATTGTCAGCTTGATACAACCAAAATTACTTGGGGAGAGCGTCTTAGGGAGGAATTTTCTAGATCAGGTCGGCTTGTGGTCTTGCCTGGAGAGGATTGTCTTGATTGCCTTAATTGATGTGGGAAGGCCCAGCCGGGAAGTGGGTAGCATCATTTCCTGTTTGGGGGCCTGGACTGCCTAACAATAGAGAAGGCTAGCTGAGCACTCGGCAGGGACTCGTTCATTTCCCCCTGCTCTTGACTGTAGGTATGATGTGCCCAGCTGTGTCACATCAAGCCATGGGGGACTGTAACCCAGAAGTGTGACTGAAATAAGCCCTCTCTCCTCAGTGGCCTTTTGGTCGGGACATTTTATTGCAGCAACAGAAATTAATCTAGAGTAGCGATTTTTAACCTGTGAGTCAAGACTCACACGGGGGTCGCATGTCAGATAGCCTGGATATCAGATATTTACATTATGGTTCATAACAGTAGCAAAATTACAGTTCTAAAGTAGCAACGAAATCATTTTATGGCTGGAGTCATCACATTAGGAACTGTATTAGAGGGTCACCGCGTTGGGAAGGTTAAGAACTACTGATTCTAGAGTAGTCAGGACTTGGGGTCCTCCCGTGAAACTGTAGGTAAACTCCACTCAGCTATTCCGGAGCTCCTAGACCCCTTAGAGTGTCCCGCTATTTTCCGGTTCCTCTCTCCCCTGCCTCAGCTCTTACCTGTACATGCGACACTCCACTGTGTCAGTATTAAAGTTGTACTGGTCCTGATGGGTCTTCTCAGCTGCAAAATTGGCTACCTTGGAGTGGGAGGCAGCTATGGACGCGTGCGTGTTCACCTCTGGCTTCACATTCACGTCCAGCCCCACACGCCAGTCGTTATTGATATTAGCAGCTGCCTCCCGGGCCACACCCTCCGTGGTGCTGACCTTGACTGCGGCCACATTCCTCTGGCAGTGTGAGCCGTGAGGCCGCCAGTGGGTGATTGCCACGGGTAGGCGCTGTATAGCGTCTCTCATTAGGGAGTTTTTACAGAGGGTGCAGGTGCGGTCAGGCCTCAGGAACTTCTGTGTGTTCACTGGGAAGGAGCCGGAGCGGCGGAGGGTGGTCACATCCACGCCTTCCCCAGCCACCCATGCACCTGGCACGAACTTGTGCTTCTGCTTGCATTCTGCCCGAGTGGCCGTGTAGCAGGGAGCAGGGACAGGTCGTGGCAGCAGCAGGAAAAGGCCCAGGAGGAGCAGGGACACGGCCATGATGCTGTAGGCACCGTGGTCATAAACTCTGGAAAGCTGTGGGAACAGGGATGAAGGATGCTGACCTCTCACTCGAGACTGGGGAGCATCAGGAGAGAGAGAGAGTGAACTTCTCTTTAGTTATTGCATGCTGGAGCTGTACTGGCTTTGTCTATCGTACAGAGAAGCATATAGCCAAGAGTTACACAGCCAGGAGGAATCCCCATGCTACAATTTTATCATCTCAGATCTAGCAAGAATCAAGATTGAAGGCTGTGACCCCGGACAGAGCATCTGTAAAAGGTTTCGGCTCTGGAGATGTGCCATTTTCTATCCAGAGAGGGACACTTTTCCTACCTGATTTCCCTCCCCCATTCTGGGATGAAGGGACGCATCCTTCATCCCTCAGAGCCTTATGCACCATAGGCAAGTGTTCCGCCATGGAGCCACACCCTACTTCTTATTATTTATTTATTTATTTATTTATTTATTTATTTATTTCGGCACAAGGTATTACTGCTCAGGATAGCTCTGAAGTCATTGTGTTGCCTAGGTTAGCCTTGAACTTGTGGAGGAGCTATGATCTCAAGCCTGTGGCACCAGGCATGGCTCCTAGCTAATTCTTTTTTTTTGTTTTATTTTGGTTTTTTGTTTGTTTGTTTTTGGTTTTTTTTGTTTTGTTTTTTTCGAGACAGGGTTTCTCTGTGTAGCCCTGGCTGTCCTGGAACTCACTCTGTATACCAGGCTGGCCTCGAACTCAGAAATCTGCCTGCCTCTGCCTCCCAAGTGCTGGGATTAAAGGCGTGCGCCGCCACCAATTCTTACTTTCTCTCCATCTCTAATTCCAGCAGTGACTTCTGTCTCTCCCGTACAGGTAGATGTGAGGAGACAGTGAGCTCCCTGCAGATCCCCCATGGCTGCTCTGAGCCTCCTGCCAAGGGCTTCGGCCCCAACTCTACTACAATGGATGAAGGCTGCCCTGTTTCTATGTCCTTGGCTGTAGTGTGGGGGAACCTTAAACTGCATCCTTGCAAGCCCTTCCACTGCTCCAGTTTTCTGTCCTGACATTCCCTGCCAAGTACTTCTCAATGGCAGGACGGGCACCTACCGGTTGCCTGTTACTGGGCAGCAATCCATTAGAAGGCTCTTCCTTGCTTTGAGGAGGAGCCACAGGGGCCTGGTTTTCCATCTCCTTCTATCTCCTCTCTGCCTCAGTGTTACTCTACCTGTGGATCTCGGCCGTAGGAAAACACACATTTCTGATGGTCCTGGGAACCCCCAACCATAAATTTATTTTCATGACTTCATAACTATAATTTTGCTATCTTGTGGTTTCTAAGACCATCGGAAATAGGTGCTTTTTTATCCAGCGTACAGGAACTGCAGATGGAGGACTGGCTTCTTCCAAGGCCCTCAGAGTTTCTTTTTTCCTCCTTTGCCTGCAGGGTCTTATGTGAGGGAGCAAGGTGAGCAGAGGCCTCCCTCGCACCTAGCTGCAGCCTTCCATGCTCTGCCTAGAACTGTGACTTGGCGAAGAATTTAGGTGACATGTGAGGCTGGAAGATAAACAAGCTTGGGAGAATCCTGTTAAGCCTTCAGGTCGTCCTGCTTAGGAGACCAGCACAGTGGTGACTTTGACTAAAGACGTCATCCCCCTTCTGGCCTTTTTTGTATTGTCAGGGAATATATTTACAGGACTTGGCTTTTTCCTCCTTTTTTCTTCCATACCTTTCCTTCCCCTCCCCTCCCTTCCTCTCCCCTCTCTTTCCTTGAATCTTTCAAGATAGCTTTTCACCCCGTTCCTCAATGGTACAGTCATAAGTGTGCTCCATACTTGGGTCATTTCCATCATTTACAAACTCTAACTGCCAGAACTTCTGGAAAGAGCCTTTGAGACTGTGGATAGTCCTCATTGACACAGGAACCCCAGAGTGGTCACCAGCCCGATAAAGGAATGAGAGATGAGCTTGAAGGCCCGCTACTAGCATTTCTGGTTCCTCCTGGCTGTACCTCCCAACTCCCTTCCTGGGGTATCCCAACCTCCCTGCTTCCCACCCTTCCTCCTCCTTACCTGAAGTCCCACAGAGATCCCACTGCAGCGCAGGGGGACACCTGCGTTGCAAGTGGAGGCTTTTAAAATGCTGCGATCGATCCCCAGGCAGGCCCACCCTGGCCAACGTCATATCATTACTACTTCCTGCCCTACCCCCAGACTGTGGTCACAGGTCCCCACCAGCACCCACCCTGTTGTCACCTCCTCATCCGGCTGTGACAGCCTTCAGGAAGTCAGCTGTGAAGGCCAGGGCTCATCTGCCAAGCAGAGCAGTCAGGGGTGGGGGACTCTGGTGTGGACCAGCGGGTCAACCGACTACTCTCTGCTTCCCAAGATGAGTGTTTGGAATGGGATGAGCTGTCAAAAAGAGTTCCTCAAGAGTGGCCTGGGCTTGAGCAGCTGGGCAAGGGGCTTCGGCCTCTTCAATGCTCAGCTCCTCATCCAAAGGTGTGGCTAATCACAGTGTCCCATGAGAGGGGACATGAAGATGTGGTGCGGTGCTTAGGACTAGCAATACACGTGACTGTGCCGTCCTCCCTGGCGAGTGGGGAGAGATACTCAAAGCTGGTACCCACTTCCTGTCCATACCTACATCCCAGCCGTGCTGTGCCTCAGGTTTGAGCAAGCTGGTACTGTGGAACGACGGTTGCCCACCCTGCTCTGCCTGAGGTTACTGTGGGAAGGTTTCCATGGGCAGAGTGACTCACGGACACCTTCTGGGGGCAAAAAAAAAAAAAAAAATTGCACTGGTTATGAGGTGGGTAAAAATAGTGCAGGGTGGGGGTAGTTCTTTAACACCCCTAAGTGCGTATGTGATGGGAACAAATAGCCACAGGCCCAGGCCACATGGTCACATCTCACCCAGGCTTGTGCTGCCTTTCTTGGAACTCGGCCTCATCTTCTGTTACTCTCTCTGCCCTGTGGTCCCACATTGGCGCTCTGCCCAGGTGCTCTGACTGGGATGCCAAAGCTCAGAGACATTCAGTCCCCAACCATGCGGGAAGGACAGCGTGTACGGTGTAGAAACCTGCAGAAAGCCTGTGGGAAGAGAGTCGAGAATCTAAACAGGCTCCAGTGTGGCTACACCAGAAACACACTCTTAGCAGTTTTTTTTTTTTTTAAAGCTCCTTGGTAGTCCCGAATTTGACATATGAAGTGAAAAGGAGGGGACCTGGGATGTAGCTCAGGGTAGCACACTTGCCTAGCATGTGAAAGGCCCTGCGTTTCACCTTCAGTTCTGTGTGATCAGTGTCCCCGATTCTTGTCACCATCACCACCATCATCACCACTATACACCAGGATCATTATCACATTGCTGGCTGGCATCACCACCATCTGCCCCATCTCCCTCATGTCACCAGTATCTTCACCATCATCATATTGCCATGCCATAATCCCAGCACCTCTATCACTATCAGATTATAATCACCCAACACCATCACTATCACCATCTCCATCACTTGGCCCCTCCCCCCGTCCCCCACACCATAATCACAAGGAAACCTTTGTCTTCTTAAGACGCCTTCTAGCAAGGGCTGGAGAGATGGCTTGGTGGTTAAGAACACTGACTGCTCTTCCAGAGGACCAGGGTACAATCCTCAGCACCCACATGGCAGCTCTCACCTGTTTGAAACTCTAGTTCCAGATCTTTCTGACACCTCATGCAGACATGCATTCAGGCAAAACACCCATGAATATGACATAAGAGTAAGTTATATATATTCTTTTAAAAGACGAATTCTTCTAGCAAATGGTAAGATGTGTATTTCCAAGGTTTCCACTGGGGGCGCCCAGTAGAGATCTATGATGAAGCCAATGTTTCTGACAGCTCTGGGCTTGACTATTCGAGGAAAGTTGTCTTGTCAGTTGAAACTCAAGAGTTGAAGTGTGCACCAACAGTTTGTCCTCAGAAAGATGTGCTGAGGTGTAATTCACCTGCCCTGCACACACCCACTGAAAGTATTTGACCACACGGGTTTTGCCATGTTCATCCATCACCACAGACTATTTCTACCACTCTCAAAAAGAAAGCCTGTGCTCACTGGCAGCCATAGCTCATTTCCCCTTAACACTAACCTGGTTTATGTCTCTGGATTTTCCTATTTTCTTACCTACCTGGTCTTGTTATCTTTGACAGCTTGATACAGACTGGGGATATCTGAGAAGGTAAACCTCAGTGGAGGAAATGCGGGCATTAGAGTCCTTATAGACAAGTCTCAGTGCTTTCTCTCAGTTCATGATCAATATGGGAGGGTTTAGCCCACTTTGGGGGTTGACATTCTTGGACAGGTGGTCCCGAGTTGTAGTAGAAGATCAGGCTGAACAAGCCACGAGGAGCAAGCCAGTGAGCAGCATTCCCCACCACGGTCTCTGCTTCAGCTCCAGGCTCCTCCCTTGACTTCATGCCTTGATTTCCCTCAAAGAACTGTGACTCTGGATACATAAACCAAGTATACCCTTTCCTCCCCAAGCTGCTTCAGCCGTGGTCTTTTTAATCACAGCCATAGAAACCTAACTAAAACATTTATTTTCACATAAATGAAATCATGCAATATGACTGTTTCTGTCTGCCTTATTTTGACCAGTAGTTTTTTTTTTAAATTGGATATTTTCTGTATTTATATTTCAAGTGGTATCTCCTGGTTCCCCTCCCCTCCCAGAATCCCCCTATCCAATCTCCCCTCCTCCTGCTTCTATGAGGGTGTTCCCCAAGGCCCCCACCCATCCCTGCCTCCCTGCTCTGGCATTCCCATGCACTGAGGTATCGAGCCTTCACAGGACCAAGGGTCTCTCCTCCTACCGATGCCCAACAAGGCCATTCTCTGCTACATATGCAGCTGGAGCCATGGGTCCCTCCACGTGTACTCTTTGGTTGGTGGTTTAGACCTTTGGAGCTCTGGGGGCATCTGGTTGGTTGATATTGTTGTTCTCCCTATGGGGTTGCAACCCCCTTCAGCTCCTTCAGTCCTTCCCCTAACTCCTCTACTGGGGACCCCATGATCAGTCCAATGACTGGCTGCAATAAGGCTGCTTTGTCATTGTCAGGCTGTCAGAGCCTCTCAGGAGACAGCTGTATCAGGAGCTGTCAGCAAGCACTTGTTTGCATCCACAATAGTGACTGGGTTTGGAGACTGTATATGGGATGGATCCCCGGGTGGTGCAGTCTCTGGATGGCCTTTCCTTCAGTCTCTGTTCCACTCTTTGTCTCCATATTTGCTCCCGTGAGTATTTTGTTCCTCCTTCCTCCAAAGTATCCACACTTTGGTCTTCCTTCTTGAGCTTCATATGGTCTGCGAATTGTATCTTGTGTATTTGGAGCTTATGGGCTAATATCCACTTATCAGCGAGTGCATACCATATGTGTTCTTTTGTGATTGGGTTACCTCACTCAGGATGGTATTTTCTAGTCCCATCCATTTGCCTGAGAATTTCATGAAGTCATTGTTTTTAATAGCTGAGTAGTACTCCATTGTGCAAATCTACCACATTTTCTGTATCCATTCCTCTGTGGAGGGACATCTGGGTTCTTTCCAGCTTCTGGCTACTATAAATAAGGCTGCAATGAACATAGTGGAGCATGTGTTGACCAGTAGTTTTAAGTAAGGCTCATGAATGTTGTAGCAAGAGCCAGCTTTTCTATGGCTGAATAGTGTACGATCATGTGGGCATACCACATTTGTTTGTATATGCATCAGTTGATGGTCATATCACGAACAATCTGCTAGGAACACTTCTGTATACATTTCTTTATGCGAACGTACATCATTATTTCGTTTGGTTTATAGCTAGGAGTAGAATGGCAGGGTTACGTAGTAACTTCCATTTGATTGATTGATTGATTGATTGTTTGAGAGAGAGAGACAGGGTCTCACTATGTAGCCCTGGCTGTTCAGTGGTAACTTCCATTTTATTTGTTTGTTTGTTTGTTTGTTCATTTGTTTGTTTATTGAGACAGGGTCTCACTATGTATCTCTGGCTGTCCTGGAACTCACTCTGTAGACCAGGCTGGCCTTGAACCCACAGAGATCTGCCAGCCTCTGCCTCCCGAGCACTGGGACTAAAGGTGTGCGTCATCATCACCCAGCTCCATTTTATTCTTGTAGGAACTGTTTTCCCAAGCGGTTGAAGCATTTTACATCCCCACCAGCAGTGTGTGAGGACTCCAGCTTTTCCACACCTGTTATGGTTTGTATATTATGCTTGGCCCAGGGAAGGGCACTATTTGGAGGTGTGGCCTTGTTGGAGTAGGTGTGTCACTGTGGGTGTGGGCTTTAAGACCCTCATTCTAGCTGCCTGGACACTGCTAGTCTTCTACTAGCAGCCTTCAGATGAAGATGTAGAACTCTCAGCTCCTCCTGCACCATGCCTGCCTGGACGCTGCCATGTTCCCACCTTGATAATGGACTGAACCTCTGAACCTGTGAGCCAGCCCCAATTAAACGCTGTCCTTATAAGACTTGTCTTGGTCATGGTGTCTGCTCACAGCAGTAAGACCCTAACATAGACACCACCCTTACGATTGTTTGATTGTGGTACCCTAGCAGATATGATTACCGGGCTTTCTATTTAGATTTCCCTAATGGCTAATGTTAGGTCCCAGCCTCTGCCCTTCCACCCCCACTCCCAACACAGAAATCCTATTTAACACATCAAAATGGACCTGGTGGCCAGTTTCTCCCAGCATCCCTCGGCCACTACTTCACAGGGCCTTCCTGGTTGGCATACCACACTGCCCACTACCCTGAATTCTCCACTCGGGGCCTAGGCTGTCCTTCTCCCAGTTGCCCTTCCCTATATAATCCAACCATTTTGGTTATCTGGCTATCCTTTTGGGTCTCGAGGCTGGGCCCAGTTCACCTCTCTTCCTTGCCTGTTCCCCTCCCCTTCTTACCACATGGCCCAGCTCAGTCTGGTCATGTCCACCCTGGATGTGTCCACCTCTGGCTCTGCTCTCCCTTTTATCTCAAATAAACCTCCCCCACCACATCTATGAGCAGTTATGTCTTTTCTTTTTTCCAAGACAGGGTTTCTCTGGATAGCCCTGAGTGTCTAGAGAACTCACCCTGTAGACCAGGGTGGCCTCGAACTCAGAAATCCGCCTGCCTCTGCCTCTCAAGTGCTGGGATTAAAGGCATGCACCACCAGCACCTGGCAGTAGTTGTCTATTATTATTATTATTATTAGTAGTAGTAGTAGTAGTAGTAGTAAATAATAATAATAATAATAATAATGATGATAATTTAAGAGATGTATACTTTTGCAAGTGTTCATGGACTATTTGTTCATATTCTTTGGAAAACTTTCAAATCCTTTGCCCAGTTCCTAACTGAGTTATTATTTTTAAATTGAGCTGTAATAGGTAGTTCTTTATATGGTTGGATTCTAGGCTCTTCTCAGACAAATAGTTGACCAGGACCAGCAGCTTGTTCTTCAGTGACAGGTTCCTGAGCGGAAAGACCAGGAGATCAGAAAATAAAGAAGATGGCAGAGTCTGGGATCAGAAGGTCTTTTGTTTTGTTTTGTTTCGTTTCTGTTTTCCAAGACAGGGTTTCTCTGTGTAGCCTTGGGTGTCCCAGAACTCACTCTGTAGACCAGGCTGGCCTCGAACTCAGAGATATACTTTCCTTTGCTTCCTGAGTGCTGGGATTAAAAGGCTTGTGCTACAGAAGGTCTTGCACAAGCTTTGCCTTATGCCAAGTCAGGTTATTGAGAAGCACAGCATCTTATCTATGGTTGGTAGGGAGAAATGAGAAGTGTCAGCTTAAAGCTATCACACACTGGGATGAAGTCAGCAAGAAGCTGATCAATGCTGCACAAAGGGACACAGGGCATCTTAAATCCACGACTACACACTGAGCACACTGATAGACCCAGTCTCTTCTAGGAGTTACAGCCAGGTTGCCAGGAACCAAAATCTTACTTCCTTTGAGGTCCTGCTGCAGCCTCAGGCTGGCCTTGCCAGGTCTGTCTCTGGGTAAGGACCTAGACGGAGTGAGTATTCCTTTTCTTCCTCCATCCGTTTGTCTGAGGAAGCCTTGGAATCAGCCCGGCTCCGAACACATGGTTCGCAAATATTCCTATTCTGAGTCATCTTTTCGTCAGCTTCTTTCCTTTCCTGTCTTCTCTGCCTCCCTCCCTCCTTTCCTTTTTGCAGTCCTGGGAGTTGAAGCCAGGACTTCTCACAGCCTGGGCAAGAGCTCTTCCCCAAGCTATGTATGTCCTCAGCCTCCTAGTTGATCTTTCTTTCCTTTATACAGATTTGTGAGGGTGCAGGTACTATATGCACACAGTGCACAGAGATACAGGCAGGCAAAACACACACACACACACACATATATATATATATCCCCTGGGGCTGGAGTTACAGTTGTGAGCTGCCATGTGTGTGCTGGGAATGGAACCCAGGTCCTCTGGGAGAGAGGTCAGTGATCTTAACCCCTGAACCATCTCTCCAGCTCCTAAGCTGGCTTTGAACTCACGTTATTGCTCAGGCAAGCCTTGTACTTGCGATCCTCCTGCTCCAGATTCACAAGTAGCTGGGATTACAGGTCTGTGTCATCAGGACCATTTTCTTTTTGACCAAGTACAATTTATCATTTTTCTTCCATTGCTAATAGTTCTGATGTTCTGGCTCTGAAGGACCCAAGATCATGAAAATTCTTCTGACTGTTTTACAGTCCAGCCCAGCTCTTACATTTAGACCTCTGGTCTCTTGGAGGTAACTTGTGTGTAAGAAAGATGCTCATCATTGTACCTTTATACGTGGTTGACCAAGTGTGTGTGTGTGCATGAGAGAGAGAGAGAGAGAGAGAGAGAGAGAGAGAGAGAGAGAGAGAGAGAATTACTCTTGATTAAACAAAGAGAGAAACAAACAAAAGCCCTCAGATACTAGCTGTGATCTGAAAGTTTGTGTCCCTCCAAAGTTCACAATAAACCTTACTTCCCAACTTGGTAGTGGCCAGTGGTGGGACTATAGGAGGAATACAGGATTAGAGTTCTTCTGAAAGGGCTTTTAAGGGGTCTGATGTGTCCTTTTCTCCTTCCAGTCTCTGTATGTGCAAAGACATTGTGGCAATGTGCTTTCTACAAAACAAAGAGTAAACCCTTACCAGGCATTCTCAGATGTCCTAGTCTAAGTAACCGTGGGAAGTACATGGCATTATTTATAAATTACCTGCTTGCCACAGTTTCCCAGAATCCATGAGTTAAAAGCATAGTCTTCAAAGTCATGGGGGCTGGAGAGGTGGCTCAGCGGTTAAGAGCACTGACTGCTCTTCCGGAGGTCCTGAGTTCAAATCCCAGCAACTACATGGTGGCTCACAACCACCTGTAATGGGATCCGATGCCCTCTTCTGGGGTGTCTGAAGACAGCTACAGTGTACTTACATGTAATAAATAAATAAATCTTCAAAAATAAAAAAGATCTCAATTCAAGGTCATCTTCAGCTAGATTGTACATTCAAGGCCAGTATGTTCTAAGTGTTTAAAAGAGGGAGAAAGGGCTGGTCAGTGGTGGAGCACACCTTTAATCCCAGCACTTGGGAGGCAGAGGCAGGTGGATTTCTGAGTTTGAGGCCAGCCTGGTCTACAGAGTGAGTTCCAGGAGCCAGGGCTACACAGAGAAACCCTGTCTTGAACCCCCCACCCCCCTCCAAAAAAAAAAACAAAGAGGGAGAAAGAGAGATCAGACAACTGAAGTTCTGTGCCTTGCTATGGGACACCCTCTACCAGGTAATGTCGCAGCAAAATAAAGGCATTCACGGACGCTGACACCATGGCTTTAGAACAGTGAGCCGAAGGAACCTCCATTCTTTATAAATGACCTAGTGTCAGGTACTGTGCTATAGCAATGGAGAGAATGGCCTAAGACACCAGTCTGAGGTCTTCTGTTGCAGCATCAGGAATAGGCTCAGGTAGAATCTATACAGAGTCTATACAGAGTGTGTAGGGGATGTCTGAGCCTGCTTGCAGCTTTTTATAGATACCCAGGAGTAAATCGCACCCATGAAGAGTAACAGTGTATCCCTTTTGCAAACTCTATCCAAAAGCTCGGGTGCGGTGGTTGTGCTTTACCCTGGAGTTCCTTCTCTCTGGCTCTTGTTCTGTCCAGGGTTTTGAAGCTCAGATGCCTGTTCTGTGCACCCTGCACATCTGCTCTGTCTCCCTGGCTCCTATGAAGAAGCTGGAGAATCATTTGCCCTTTTCTGCTCCCTAGAGAAGCCAAGGACTCTGTTCTTACAGGTGAGTCCAGACTTTCAATATTTATAGCACAACTTGGCTTTCCTTTCCTTTCCTTTCCTCTCCTCTCCTTTCCTTTCTTCTTTCTTTTTTCTCTCTCTTTTCTCCTTTCTTTCTTTCTCTCTTTCTTTCTTTCTGTCTCTCTTTCTCTTTTGTTTTTCTTCATCTACCCTCCCCCTCCCCAGTATCAGTTTTGGCAAATGACATTTTTTGTAGAAAATTTCAGACTTGTGGCCTTGAAGTTATTTATAGTATAGTACCTTCTATCTTTAAAACAGAGCTGTCTGCGTTTGGTAGGATGCTATTTTATTTTATTTTTAGAAGGAGTCTCATTGTGGAGTCCTGGATGACCTGGACCTGGCTTTGCAGAGCAGGCTGGCCTCAGACTCACATGGATTGCCTACCTCTGCGTCCAACTGCTGAGACTCAGGCCTTAAACTTAGTTCAAGGGCTGCTTGCTTCTTTATCAGAATCTTCTTGTTAACATTTCTCAATTGTTTTTCATAAGATCCAAACCATCCACAGCCCATCCCTGATCAGCCACTGCTAACCATTCCGGTTTGCCTAAAAGAAATGGGAGCAGGGAGAAGCAAGACCCAGACATCTAAAATCTCTTTGGGGAAGGATGAAAAAAAGGGAAGCTCAGCTGGTTGGTAGTGACAAGTTAGGAATAAGGGTCCTTCCCCCCACCCCGCCCCCGCCCTCCACTCCCGGCCCCGCCTCCTGCCCCCGCAATGATGCTGTCAGGCAGGAGATGGGATGGAAGCCACCTGCTCTAATGTTACTTTGCTCCCCTCCCTTGTTTTTTAAAGATGGACTCACTATGTAGCCATGGCTAGCTTGTAACATTCAGAGATCCACCTGCCTCAGCCTCTAAATGCTGGGATTAAAGAGGTGAACAACTGTCGAGAGCCACCCTATCTGTTCTTTACTCTCTCTCAAGCAGACGCGGGGTGGTGGATGTGAGCCCAGTAGACTTGTATCTCAGTGAACACAAAGCTGAAAAGCTCATTTCCGGAGCTAATGGGGATCGGTTTATCGCTTGCAGCAACTAAAGAGTGCACTGAGTTATTTACAGAGCCATGCCCCTGGGAAGAAAGGGAAATACCAGGGATTCTATACATGTCCGCGTTAAGAGAGCAAATGCAGGGGCAGGCAGACTTCTGCGCATGCTCAGTTTAAAAATCCCAGCGGTCCATGTTCCAACAGGAGAGATGGCTGGACACATTCCTGGGTGTGCTCGGTTGCAAATCCTAGACCATGTGTTCAGAAAGGAAATATGGCAGCTATGAACGCCTCTGGGCATGCTCAGTTCAGTCCTGAACTAAGCCAAGTTTATTTCAGGTTGCCTAAAAAGAATGAGTCATAGTGACTTTAGTGACCTTGGCGGTTCCTTGTAAGTTTTTCCAAAGAGTCTCTAGCCGAAACAGAAAGACTTTCCCAGCCATTGAAAGGGTAGCAGCTTGCTCCCCTCGAATCAGCCGAGGAGTTTGCCTCCCCTAGCAATGAACACCAGAGCTGATGGAGAGAGAGCTCAGGACTGTTAAGACTGAGCCCCGGGTGGTCAGAGGGCTGCTGAACCCCCAAAACAGAGTGATACCTCTCCCAGAGAGATCGATCACCAGACCTCAGCTACGGACATTTCATCCTGAGACTCAAAACCCAAACTGGGTCTTAGGGTTTGGGTTTGTGAACACTTATAGCATGCACCTTTTGCATCAAAAGACAATGTCCAGGAATGGGATTGTTTGAGTCTTTTTTTCTTCACCTGGTCAGTGCGAAGTGTGAGATCATGGGTTGCCTGGCTCGCGGAGAGACAACATCCCTCGCTGCTCCCTGGTCATTGGGGGCTGGATACCCTACCTATCTCTATTTTGGAAAGCTCAGCTGAGGTCAGCCCTTCTGAGCCAGAGGAAGCTCCTCTTGGCCAGTTGCAGTGGGGCTGAGGGACTGCTTAGCTCAGGCTGCTCGCTTTGCGTCTTGCAACATACAACCTAGAGGTCAGTTTTTAGCTCCATCCGGATTTGGGTCTTCCCACTGTACTTTGATTCTCCGGTGCACTTCGCTCTCTGAGGACCTCATCTCTCCGGGGCTCTGTGCAGAGAGCCCCACCCAAGGCGCCTGCTCGGCCCCACTCGCCCTAAAGTAGCCAGCTGGTGACTTAGTCAGGGGCCCTGGGAGGAACTTATGACCCGGTTCCCACCCCACCACCTCGCAGCTTCCCAGTGCTGACTTGGCTAAATGACCTGGGGATCTTGCCAGAAAAGCAAGGCCTGGCAGCCAAACGCTGGGGCTGCTGGAGGACCCAGCTGGGCTCAGCTGCTTGGACTTATTTAAAGAGCAACTGACTAATAGTGGCCACCCCGGGTGTCCTGTTAGCTGTCAGGGAAGCCAATGGGTCCCTTACCCTGAGTTCTTAAGGCTCTTTTCTGGTGGCTGACAGCCCTGCTCACCTTCCAGTCTGGCTGCTGGGCCCACTTCTCACATGGCACTGGTCCATGGTGTCCTGTGAAATCCAACTGCTGCGTAGTCCAGATCCGATATGGTGGCAGACCATGCCCTCTAAGAAGGAACTTCTTTCCCTGCCGGGATGGTCACAGTTTGACGAGGAATGACAGTTCGAGCGCTTGTAAACCTGACAGGAGTGTGGAGATGATGGCGGCGGCCCTTGGAGTCTGAGGAGCAGCTCCAAGTTGCAGCACTACCAGGTCTAGCTGTGGGCCCTTACATTGGGTCTGTAAGCTTCTCTGGACCTCAGGTGGCCTTGTTTCTGAAATGAGGGCACCATCTTTGTCACCATGGAAAAGACAGAAATATATTTTTTCTTTTTCTTTTTTGGAATTTTTATTTAATGGATATGAGAACACTGTAGCTGTCTTCAAACACATCAGAAGAGGGCGTCAGATCCCATTACAGATGGTTGTGAGCCACCATGTGATCGGTGGGAATTGAACTCAGGACCCCTGGAAGAACAGCTAGTGCTTTTAACTACTGAGCCATCTCTCCAAGCCCTGCAATATAATTTTTAACCCATCGGATGATATTATCCGTGGCTGATTTACAGCATATTCTTGGCTTTTGTGAAAAATAAATAAATACATAAACAGCAAATAATACATTTACCTTACTATTTTAAATTGTTTTTGAGACTGGATCTTGTTGGAAGCCTGGTATAGCCTTGAACTCTTTTTTTTTTTTTTTAAAGATTTATTTATTTCATTTATATGAGTATACTGTCGCTGTCTTCAGACACATCAGAAGAGCGCATCGGATCCCATTACAGATGGTTGTGAGCCACCATGTGGTGGCTGGGGATAGAACTCAGGAATCTCTGGAAGAGCAGTCAGTGCTCTTAAGCACTGAGCCCTCTCTCCAGCCCCCAGCCTTGAACTCTTACTCCTTCTGCCTCTGTCTCCCAAGTGCTGGGATCACAGAGCACCCGGCCCAGCTGAGCCCAGTCTCTCACAGCAGCCTTCGCTTCCAGCAATCATTATCATTGTTATAATGCTGTGGATCAATGCTCTTGCTGCTGTGGCAAATATCTGCTAAAAAGCAGTTCCCAGGAGGAAGGCCTTATTGGCTCACAGTTTGAGGACCACATCCGTCATAGCAGGGAACGTAAGGGGGGGAGAACGCGGAACACCCAGACCCATTTCCCACGTCACTGGCGACCAGGAAGCAGGGACAAGACAGGAAGTGAGCAGGGTAGAGACCTCACCATAGTCCGCCCTGTAGGGATCCCCTTTCTACACCTACATTCTAACTAACTCCTGACAGATCCCGAATCCTCCCCGAATAATGTCACCAGCTGGGGACCAAATGTTCAAACACACGAAACTGCAAAAGACATTTTACACTGAAGTCATGCCACAGGTCTCTCCTGGGAACCTTCTTTCTCAAGTCTGGGGCCACCAGCAGTGACATTGGTGGCTTTCTTGGGAATGCAGTTTAGTTGGGTAGCCCTGCCATTGGCCTGGCCTTCGCAGCCCCACCCTAGTGCAGATGGAGTTGTTTTCTATTCTAACCTAATTCATTTCCATATGCAAGTGGCACTGAGTTCTAAGTCTCTGGGAAATTCTCAGCCCCCTGGGGAGCCTGCTCTCCCAGGGAGGAGGTCTGCTGAGGGGGCAGGGGATCGCAATGTGGTACACGTTTATTGAGAGCTTTGTGTGTGCCCAAGCCCGATGAGACTGGATGTGAGCAACGAATTGGCTTTGCCCTTAAGAAATGTGTAGGAGATGAGGTGGAGAGACTGCTCAGTGGGTGAAAGAGCTTGCTGCTAAGACTGAAGACCTGAGTTCAGTCCCAGGGCACAGAAGAAGAGGTCTGTACATAGAAGGAGCGATCTAACTCCTGCAAGCGGTCCTTTGTCCTCTGGCCTCCATGTATGTACTGTGGTACTCCCCTCCACATATGTAAAGAACTGTAAAATAATAGTAATATGATAACAAATATATAATGTAATAATATAAAATAATATAAAAATATTTACAATGATATAAAGAACTAATAGTCATAAATATTAAAATAATAAATAAAAGAGGAAGAGGACTGGAGATTGCACTGTGCTTAATTAGTGTAGGCAAAACTCTGGGCTCTTTTGTTTGTTTGTTTTTGTTTTTTGTTTTTTGTTTTCTTTTGAGACAGGGTTTCTCTGTGTAGCCCTGGCTGTCCTGGAACTCACTCTGTAGACCAGGCTGGCCTTGAACTCAGAAATCCGCCTGCCTCTGCCTCCCAAGTGCTGGGATTAAAGGCGTGCGCCACCACTGCCTGGCCCCTGGGCTCTTTATACAGGGGGAAAAAAATGAAAATTGTAATAAAAACATATACCAAAGAAACAGCAGCAAGAAAACAAACCAGAAATGTAAGAGACTTGCATGTGGTGGTGCTTCCTGGGAAGCTGAGGCAGGAGGATGTCAGGAGGAGCCCAGGAGTCTTCAAGCCAGCCTAGACAAGAGCGAAGAAGGAAGAAAAACATAAGAAATTGGGCTTCGAGCTAGTCGAGCTCTGCATGTCTGTTATCCCAGGATGAGCTAGCTAGAAGGAGCTTAAATTCAAGGCTAACCTGGGCTACACAGGGAGACCCCTATCTCAAAAAAAAAAAAAAAAAAAAAAAAAAAAGACAAAACCAATAGTTCTGAGAAGTATATATGTCTTTCCAGACCACAATAGGAATGTTGTAGCAATCAGTGTTTTTGTTTTGTTTTTTTGTTTTGTTTTGTTTTTCGAGGCAGGGTTTCTCTGTGTAGCCCTGGCTGTCCTGGAACTCACTCTGTAGACCAGACTGGCCTCAAACTCAGAAATCCGCCTGCCTCTGTCTCTCAAGTGCTGGGATTAAAGGCGTGCACCACCACTGCCTGACTGGCTATCTATCTACCTCTTGCTATGCCCCAAGCAGGTACCCATTCAAGTCATCGAAACTGCCTTTCTATTACGTATATAAATGGGGAGCAGAGTGGATCGCTGTCCTCATTCATGTATAGGATTTGAGTAGGCATGCTTGCCCCTTAAAAGACATATGAGTAACAACTTGGAACCTCTGACATTTTGAGATGAGGTTTGCAAAGGCTCTGACCAAACCGAAAGCGAGAATTTCCAGGTCTCTGTGTGACTCAGCTTGACAGGGGCAGGTCATCCTGGAAATGACCAAATGTCACCTCTAGCCTGGTTGCCTCAGGGAGGGGCTTCTCGGTCACACAGGGTTTTCGGTTTCTAAGACTAAAGTGGAAGTTGAGACCCCAGTGTCATTCCATCTGATGGGTTCTGCTCTCTGGTCCTCACGTGCTTTAGGACAGATGCCGGTGGACCTCTATGCTTCCTTTTCCTCCCATTTCCCCTTCCTCTCCTTTCTTCATACAAAATCTCTCTGTTTAGTCCTGGTCAGCCTGGTCTAGATAGCAAGTTCCTGACCTTGAACACACAGAGACCAGCCTGCCTCTGCTCCCTGAGCACTGATATTAAACATGTATACCACCAAAGCATGGCCACTGGCCTTTCTCGACAGCCAGCCAGTGGGATTTCTAGTCTCATTGCTACAAAGCTCTGGGTTCCATGCTAGCACCTCACAGAATAGTCATGGTGGTACACTCCAATAATCCCAGGACTCGGGAGGTAGAGGCAGGAAGAAGAGAAGTTCAAAGTCATCCTTGGTTCCATACTACGTTCAAGGATTGCCTGGGCTCTGTGAGACCCTATCTCAAACAAAACCGAAGAAGCAGATACTTGAGGTCAAGGTCTGTGGCTACAGCTTCTAGCAAGAGTGCTTGTCTAGCATTTATGGGGCTCTGGGCTCAACTACACGGCAAAATCAAGACAAGCACAGTGTGTCTGTGTGTGTGTGTGTGTGTGTGTGTGTGTGTGTGTGTGTGTGTGCTAACTGAGAGAATGTGAACAATGATTTTTGAGGAATTATTGTTGCTATTGTTGGGTATGCCAAACACATGGTGCTTTTTGGTTTTGTTTTGCTTTGTTATTGTGTTCTGAAATTTTTATTTGTGTGTGTTTGTGTGGCCATGTGGAGGCCAGAAGTCAACCTCTGGTGTCATTCCTAAAGAGCCATTCACCTTGGGTTTTGAGACAGAATCTCTTTTTCTGGTACCTGGGGCTTACTGATTCAGGGGGACTGCCTGTCTCTCCTGTTTCAACCTTGGAATTACCAAGTGATTTATAATCGATTACCACCACGACCCCTGTTCACCATGGGTGCTGGTGATCAATCTCAGGTTTTCATGCGTGTGTGTGTGTGTGTGTGTGTGTGTGTGTGTGTGTGTATGTGTGTGTGTGAGGGGGGGCAAACATTTTACTGACTAAGCCAGTCCCCAGCCCTGGTTTTGTTTTTCAAGGAGCAAGAGGTGTCGTCTGTTAGCTCTGGGTGCTGAATCAGAGTCGATGCAAGGGTTTGCTTTAATAACTTGGGTGTGGAGGGAGGGCTAGCACTGATGTAATTAATACTGGTCTAAACTTGGGTAATGGGAAAATAGCGGGAGGTCTTCAAACCACTCTACCTTCATTTCCATGAGTTTGCATATCAGAGTAATAAGGCAAAAGAATCAATAAGAAAGCATCCCCTCTCCCATGGAAGCCTGGCCATTGTGGCATCGGGCACAGTGCAGTCATTTTGAGACTAAGAGGGGACAAGCCTGAAGCTGAGACTAAGCATCTAGTATGGCAGTGAGGAAGGAGAACTTAAGAACACATGTAAATGGTTTAATGCACCTATGTGAAACCTGGGATCGACAATGGGGAGGACTCTTGACACTCGTCTCTCTGAGTCTGATTTATTTTCCTCTTTATGGTGACCCCCAGTTCCTTTAGAGTTCCTAGAAATGACATGACTGCCCTCTTCGTGGTTCTGTGGACTTCCCTCCGTGGTGTATATGAACCACATCTTATTTTTAGCGTTCGCCTGCTGATGGACACGTAGGCTGGTTCCATGGTGAGTAATTCTTTTAGGTGGCGGATTCATCAGGCTTGCTTTTAGATATATTTATTTATTTATTTATTTATTATATGTAAGTACTGTAGCTGTCTTCAGACACACCGGAAGAGGGAGTCAGATCTCATCATGGATGGTTGTGAGCCACCATGTGGTTGCTGGGAATTGAACTCAGGACCTTCAAAAGAGCAGTTAGTGCTCTTAACCTCTGAGCCATCTCTCCAGCCCCGATATATATATATATATTTAGTTTCTATCTATCTATCTATCTATCTATCTATCTATCTACCTATCTATCTATTCATTTATTTAGTGTGTGTGTGTGTGTGTGTGTGTGTGTGTGTGTGTGTATAGGTTCCATGTACATGTATATTTCTATAAGGAAGGCTGAACAAGGGGGCAAGCCAGTAAGCAGCACCCCCCATGGCCTCTGCCTCAGTCCCTATTTCCAGGTTCCTGCCCTGTTTGAGTTCCTGTCCTGACTTCCTTCAGTGATGGACTACAATGGTTCCAGTTTAACACTTTCCTCCCCTAGGAAGTTGCTTCAGTCACATTGTTTCATTACCTGAGACAATCGTAGCTACAGGAAACTGTCAATTGCTTATTTTACAGGGGCACAGATGGAGACCCATTGAGGACAGGTAACTTGTCAAAACCATACAGTGAGGTCATTTAGAGCATCTACCACCCTAAGTCTCTGGGCTCCCTGTCCAGTAGCTTTAGAGCATCTTTCTGCCCAACTGGGTTGAGATTGTAGCTCATGGGTAGACCATTTGCTTAGCATCTGTGAGACCCTGGTTCTGTGCCCAGCATTGCAGAGGAACAAGGCATGCGCGAGCACGCACGCACACACACATACACACTCACACACACTCACACACACACACACCAGAAACAAAACCCAACCAAACAAAGATAACACAAGTCTACCCCCAGCTCCCCACCAGGACCACTTTTAGCCAAAATGAAGAGGGTGAAAAGTTTGAAATTTCCCCTCCCACTATGGGAGAACGGGGATCTAGCAGAGGTTAAAGCCAGTGATAGTCAAAAAAGGAACCTCACTGGCCAGAACTGCCTCCTCCTGCGCTTTAGTCAGAATGCAGATTCTCAGGCCCCACCCCAGAACCTGCTGGATCAGAAACGGAGGGAACGAACCCAGTAACCTGTGTCCTACAGGAGATTCTGTTACTTGCTCAGATTTAAGGATTACAGCTCTACTAAATAAAGCCTTAAAAAAAAAAACGGGGCCAATTAAGACTGAGAAGAAACAGCAGTCCTGTGACCTGCCACGCATCCTGGGTACATGACCTCAGCCATCCCAATGTTCAAGGCTTCGGCGGCCTGGAGCATAGCGGAGCCCCAGTGGCCCCAGGCAGAACTCCCGTGAGCATCCAGAGGACGGGGAGAGATCGTGCCTCGTGGCCGTTCTCCACATCCTCCTCCTTGTTCTCCCCAGCATTTCCTCCGCACATTTTTGGCAAGGCTCTAAAGTCCGTATCTAGGAGACTCAGGCCGGGTTCAGCTAACCACAGTGACTTGTCTTGCATTACAGAAAGGCGGACACAATCCCCGAGAGCAGCTGAGCCATGAGGTCAGTTAGAAACAACGCTGTTTGCACCCCGTGTGTAATCGTTGCATGGTGCGGTTGCTCAGTGTTGAGGGGCGCGGAGAAAGGAAGTCTCCATGTCCCTGTGGGCTGGAGGCCAGAAAGGACAGCTGTCTTTCCCAGCTCCGGTTCTGTGATTTCCACCTCAGAAACTGTAAGGAAGGTCTGTGATTGGGACGTGGGCATCCTCCTCCCTAGAGGCCGGCAGACAGCACGCCGCTCCTTTCTCTAGAACAGTTAGGCTACATGTAACCAAATGATGACTTTTATTTTTGAAGTGAAATACCCTCTCATTAAAACAAAAACAAAAACAAAAACAAAACCAGGCTGGTAGGATGAGTAGCCCGGTAAAGGTGTTTGCCCCTGATCCTGACAACCTGAGTCTCAATTCTCAGAATCCCATGCCAGAGAGTGGGGGTGGCCCCTCTCCCATCAATCGCTAATTAAGATAATGTTCTATAGGCTTACCTATAGCCCGATTTTATGGAAGCCATTTTCTTAAAATGTCCTCCTCTCAGATGATGGCAGTTTGTGTCAGTTTGACATAGATCTAGTCAGCACAGCTACCGTTGCTGTCAGGAAGGCATGTTGAAAAATAAAAAGGACTACAAAATGAACTGACTAACCCTGAAGAGACTGGCGTCTTACAGTGGTCAGTGTGCTTGCAAGCCCCGGGCGTGGGTGTTTGCCAGATGAAGGTTCTGGTCTGAGCTGTCTGACCAGGAAGGGGTTGTTGAAGAGACTGAGGTTGGTGTGTCCTCTGTTAGCTATGACAACTGTTTCAATTTTCAATGCTTTTTTTGTTGTTGTTGTTTTGCTTTTGTTTTTGTTTTGTTTTGCTTGTTTTTTGAGACAGGGTTTCTCTGTGTAGCCCTGGCTGCCCTGGAACTCACTCTGTAGACCAGGCTGGCCTCGCAAACTCAGAAATCCGCCTGCCTCTGCCTCCCAAGTGCTGGGATTAAAGGCATGTGCCACCACCGCCCGGCTTCAATGCTCTTTTAAGGTTAGGGATCCAGGAAGACATCTCTGCCCCACTGTGGATTCTGGACACCTTCATGGCAGACTCATCATTTCTAGACATGTCTTGAGATTTCCCCTGGAGTGGCTGAGTGCTCTGGGAAATACCTGACACCTAAGATTCTCCATGGGATGTTTCCTTCTCTGACTCCTATTGATTATTTAGTATTTGAGAGGGCCTCCTATGTATCCAACACAGGGATGGCCGCTGAAGACACAAGGAGTTTTTTAAAAAAATCCTTTCAGGCCCCTGCTTCCTGTGGAGGATGGGAGAAAGCAGATACGAATCTAACAATCACGTAGGATGACATCCGAGGGCAGCAAGAATCGACTAGAAGAAAGAAGGTAGGCTCCTCAAAACAGAGGAGGGAGCTTTACAAAGGTCCCCGAGGTCAGATGAGCATGGTACCCACAAGGAGCTAGGCTGGAGGGCTGTGGAGGCAGGGGGATGGCGAACAAAGGGTCGTTATCCTAAGACTGACCAAGGCTTTGGAGGTCTGACGTAAGAGAGAGCTGCACGGGCTGGAGAGATGGCTCGGCGGTGGCTAAGAGCACCGACTGCTCTTCCTGGGTCCAATTCCCAGCAATCACATGGATCCGATGCCCTCTTCTGGTGTGTCTGAAGACAGCTACAGTGTCCTCACATACATAAAATAAATAAATAAATAAATATTGAGAGAGAGAGAGGGAGAGAGAGAGAGAAAGCCGCACAATGTGAAGGGCTGTCTCTTTTGGGTACAGCTGGAGAAGATTCTTAGGGAACTGAGAGTTGTTTTTAGAAATATGGTGTGCTGCCCTTCAGGAAAGGTATGCTGTGTTCTGGGTCTGAATGTGTCTTAGAAAGGAGATGCTGCTGTATTTTGGATGGTCGTTCGCGTCTGCTCTGTGAATTTAGAGGTCACCTGGGGGCTCCAGCTGCCTAGTTTCCTGATTGTCTAGGTCACTGGTTCTCAACCGTCCTAATGCCGAGACCCTTTAACACAGTTCCTCATGTTGAGGTGACCCCCCGCCCCAACCATAAAATTGTTTCGGTTGCTACTACATAACTGAAATTCTGCTACTGTTGTAATGCAAAAATCGGATATGCAGATGGTCCTTAGGCTACCCTAAGGGGTTGAGGTGGATAGTAGAGGTTTGCTCGGAGCTCTGGTGGGACTCTCTTCCTCTCTTGAGAATTTCAGGACCACTGGTTATATCAAAAACTCCAAGAGGAGAATCCTCTCTCTGTGTCCCCGGCTTCTCATCTCTTCCCCATTGGTAATCAGATATGTCAAAGTCTGTAACAGCAGCTGATACTCAGCAAACAGCAGCCACCTGCTGGATACATGCTGTGACAACCCACAACGCAGCCTCAAGGTCAGCTCTGTCTCAAACTAATACCCTTGGGTGTGTGGGTGGGTGGGGGCACACCCGCAACTGCCTAATAAAGATACATTGTGTCTCAACCTTGAGCCACCTGATCTTCACCCCGGGACCACAAGCAGGCCAGCAGGAAGGAAGTGGTGGTTGGTGAGGGGCTATTCTTTCTCAGCTCAGCCAGCAGGGACCTCAGCTGGGGGGTTCTGACTCGACTGATCCTCAGTTGTGTGACCTCGGTTGTCTTGTGGTAAGATCGAGAGGAAATAGCTGGTGACCCTTTCCTGTAGCCCCCAGCTACAGGATTTGGGCTGTCCAGAGGAGCTCAGGTTGGAGGTCAGGCACACGCTCTTGGCCTGTCTGTTCTGTTGGATCCTCCCTACCTTTGCTGCTGCCGTGTAATTTTTCAGTTCTGGATCTCCCCCTTCCCCCTCCCCTCTTGGATAACTAGACCACAGCATCTAGCTAATGCCGCCTTTCCTTCCGTGTGGGACACTCCCTATAGACAGGCAGGTCCACCTCCTCTCTGTGCATGGCCCTCCTCCCAGACAGGGCAACGTCCTTCTCTCCATTGGGCTTCTCTGTCTTCCCTAGGCTCCTCCTCCCAGGCATCTCCCTGTCATTGCCCTATTCCCTCATCCACTGGCCCTTCTCCAGCCTTCTCTCACCTGGCTCAAAGCTTACTGGGACATGAGCCATCTCCTCTGACTGGGGACAAATGACACCTTCTAGCAGTCTCTGCCCTGGAACCTGCAATGAAGCATTAGATATAAGGCTGGGACGGCCACTACCCAGAGAGTGCCACCAGCCCTCTCCACCCATGTGCAAAGTCCTAAAGGCATTCGTCTGAGAAATCCCAGAACTCGCCTTCCTAGGAGGGTCTCCAGCCTACAGTAGTGGTTTCTTCACACGGCCCTGTTCACATTCCCGGAGTAAGGCCACCCAGCCGCTTCCTTACCTTGTGTCCTCAATGCCCTCTCCCTAACAAAGCCTTTCTCAGTGGAGAAGGGCCTGGACACATAATCCTTGGCCAACACAAGCAACCATTGTAGCCCCAGGGAAAGGGGGTGGGGGCAGAGAAAGGGGATGAGGTTTTGATTTCTCTTTACTAAAGCTGGCTCCAGGGAAGGCCCCAGCCCACAGCTCATGACTCAGACTCTGGGGGTCGAAGCTACAGTCTATTCTTCATGGTCTGCTCTGTTGGGGATGGGAAGGAGGAGCTGGAGTGAGGCCAGGGCGCCTGGGCTTCCTGAAGGAATCTTCTCAGTAGGGAGCAAGTGAGCTATCCTTATGTCACTTGCCACATCTGGTCCCAATTTACAGCTTGGAAGACTGAGGCCCCCGGAAGGCAAGTCCTTATCTTAGAATCACTTAGATTGGCAGAGCTCCGGGGCTGAACCTCTGGAACCTACAAGCCAGGTCATCTCCTTGACTCTCTCCTTCAACCCATCCACTTCCTGCCCCATCAGCTTCACACAGTCCCCCCACACCCCCACACACACCTTGTCACAACCTCGCGGGTCTTTAAGAGAAGACTTAATAGTTACTCATTTGGTGGTTGGTTGGTGTCCTTTCTAACCGAGTGCTTCGATGTTACTTGGAGTATAATGGGTATCAACTCTCTGAGCCGACTTCAGAAATGAGCTGGCCTCCCCAAACCTCAGCGTCCTTTCAGAGCCACAGCCGCAGTTAAGCACAACAACAAAAATAAAAATAGGGAAGCCAACCAGAATCCTCCCATCTCTAAGTTTCCACCTGTGAGTAGTTTGGATTCGAGGCTAATTTCAAATTATTAAGGACATACTTGTAAAGTGAAGCAAGAACATGGGGTTTTCCGTTGGGCTCCGGGCCCTGACTGTGGAACTGTTCTCAACGTGTTGCCAAGACGGCATCTGCTCTGCCTGCGGACGGACGCTGTGTTCCCTGCACTGTAGCCTTCGGTGCTCGGTCCTGTGTCGGGGTGGACGGACTGGCTGGTTGTTCGTCTTTTGTGTGCTGTGGTTAACAACTATGCCACAGATGAGGAAACGCTCAGCGCTGGGATCTCCATATGGGCAGTTGGGCTGTATAAGGCCTTGCGGGGACCCCGTTCTTCACATCGCTGTGACCTGATCGCGGTCACAAGGACAGCAGAAATACCCTAGGGTCCAAGGCGCTATCATCTGCAAAGTGGGAAGATCCAAGGGGTCGGGCGCTAGTTGGGCATCCTAACGGGGATGGGGGTTGGGGGGCGCTCCCAAATTCTCGTCTTCAAAATTCAATGGGACGCTTCCAGGGTGCGGTGGCTCTGGAGTAGTCACAGAGCCTGCAAACGGGGCGGAGCGGGCTATGGGAAGAGGTTCAGGACGTAGCTCCGGAAAGTTCTGGCGTCTGAAGGGACGATCACCCCGTACGCCGGGAGCCCCTGCGCGGGCTCCGCGTGGCACTTCCGATCCGGGCCGCACGCCGTGGCTCGCCAGGCCCGCCCCCGCCCCCGGCGCCCGCGCCCGCGCCCCCCGCCCGAGCCGCGCGCCCCGCCCCGCCCGTGTACCCGCCCCGCGCCCCTAGCCCGGCTCGCCGAGTCCCTTCGGCTCGCGACAGAGCGGGCTGACTGAGCGGCCGCCGCCGGAGCCAGCAGTGAGGGCGCTGTGCCTGGGGAGGGCCGGAGGCTGCCGGCTGCTGTGCGATCCGGCAGTCCCGGGACTCGGACTCCTGGCGGTCCCTGTCCCCGCGCAGCCACATGGCTCGGCTCCGCGCTCTGCTCCACTGCTGCCTGCTGCCCTGGTACTGCGCGCTTTGCGCCGCCACCGGCAGCCAGACCCCAGGTGCGTGCGGGCCGGGCGCGCGGGGACGTGGGGTCTCTGGGGGTGCTGGCGGTCAGAGTGGCCCCAGGATGCAGGAGCCAAGCAGGCAGAGTTCGAGAGGGCGGGGGTGGCAAGGCGGTGCTCCTGGTGTGGGTTGCTTATCTTTGACTACTTCTTTCTAGTAATCTCTGTCCCTTTTCTGTCACTGGAGGTAGCGTGACCTGCAGGAGAACTTTTTCTTCCAGTGAAGAAAAGTCACAGCCCACCCTTCCCCTCACCCTCTCACCCCATTGGTCTTTCAATGCCCTGTCTCTACTTGCGGGATTGTGTGCACGTGCGCCTCTGAGTGTGCATGTCTAGATGTCCCACATAGAATCAGACTAATAGATGATTGCTTCCCATAAGCAGAAAACGGTGGGCACTCTTGCTTCTTAGGGAAGAAGTTCGTACCCTAATTCACCTCCAAGCCTCCCACATAGCATCCTCAGACCTGGTAGACCTTCTCCCAGGAAGAGAGCAGAGATGCATCACACACATCTTACAGCATGGGTACCCTTCAGGTACTTTTAGGCATACAAGAAAAGACTCTAGTTATTTCCAAGCAGGGTTCATGTACCCAAGTGGGACCCATCCCGCGCAGTCTTGGCTTCCGCAGTCTTAGCTGTCCAAGCTAAGAGATAAAGGAGATCTTAAGGGCGCATCCTTCTTTTGTGTGTGAGTTTTATCGGTGCTTCGAGCTGAGGAGGCAAGAAGCGGAACTACGAAGAGTGAAAACTCCTTCCAACTTGTGTCCATGAATCACCAGGCCTGGAAGCCAATGAGCTGTCTTTTCTGACTGGCTGTGCACACGGAGAAAGCCGTGAGAGGATGGGGCCCACTGGCAAATGGCCTACACAGCCTGGGGCCATGACCTCACACTTAAGTCAGCCCAAGTGGGCAGGGCACACCCCCTGTGTCTTTTATTTTGGAAGCTCTATATTTATCCTGCTTCGGGATAGAAATCTCACAGCCGCCGCTGCAATGCTTTCGAAAGTTTCCTTTCTAACCTCGGAAAAATATATAACGGTACATTCCCTCGCTCTCTCTCTCCTCCAGCCCCTCCTTTCTCTACGTCGGGGCAGGGCTAGGATCCCCTGGGTTTCTAGGTGTGTTTGTTTTGGCAGCCACACTCTTGGGAGCTTGGCAAGGGCTCTGCCCCAGGCCCGACTGGTGTCTTCAGCACACTGGGGGAGTTGAGGCAGAGCTGGAATTTCGGCCCTTTCTAAGCAATGCTCAAGGTTGGAGGGGCCTGTTGCTATGGTGACAGGACTCTGTTTGACGTCATCTATTTACT